>NC_042616.1:9516094-9845244 GCF_901001135.1 Rhinatrema bivittatum | reverse complement strand
CCACACATGGAAATGGCCTCTCCCCGGTATGCATCACCTGATGAATTGCTAGGTCTCTCTTGCAACAAAAGCTTTTTTCGCATTCTGTACATGGAAAGGGTTTCTCTCTAGTATGCGTGCTTTGATGCCTTACTAGATCTGTCTTGCGAGCAAAACCTTTCCCACATTCCATACATGGAAAGGGTTTCTCCCCTGTGTGGATTCGTTGATGTATTTTTAGACGTTTCTTGCGAGTAAATCTTTTTCCACAATCAGGGCACTGAAAAGTTTTCACTTCTATGTGGGTTCCTTGGTGTCTTATTAGTATACCTTTTCTTGTAAAGCTTTTCCCGCATTCGGTACAAAAAAAGGGTCTGGCACCTGTGTGTGCTCTTTGGTGTATCAACAGTTTATTCCTGCTGATGAAATTCATTCCACATTCAGTACAATGAAGAGGTTTTACCTCAGCATGAGTTATCTGATGCGTAGTTAGGTTACTCTTGCTTCTGAAACGCTTCCCACATTCAGTACATGGAAAGGGTCTCTCCCCTGTGTGGACTCTCTGATGTAATATTAATTGTGATTTCTTTATCAAGCATTTTCCGCAGGTTTCACACATAAAGGGTTTTTTCCATTTCCCCTCTCTCTGGTGGAACTCAGAAATCATTTGATCACTGTTACTACTTTGGAAGGGTCTCTCTGCTCTCGGGTGTCTCTGGTGCTCAGGGATGTTTGTGAGCTCCCTGTCACTTCTCTCGCACTCAGTGCATCCATCCGGCGAGGCTCCTGCAAGGTCTCTCGGCTTCCCTTCTGATTCCAGACTATGTTGTCCACTTTTTCTCTTCTCAGTCCCCTGGGAAATATTCTCACAGATATTTCCTGATCGTCTTGGGATCTGTTCCAGTTCTTTAAGACGTTCTTCTTGAATCTCCTCCTTCCTCCCTTCCTGTCTCGCTTCATCATCTGCTGAATATAAAAAGAAAACATTTATTGTGTATTAATGAGGAAGAAGAGGAAACCATGGGGTCATACAGTGAGCACATGGGGCTCTTGGATGTTTGGAGAATTGAGGGCTGAGCACTGGATTGATGAAAAGATTCTAATAAGTCTTGTGCAAAATCTCTTTATTTTATGGCTCGGCAGCTTCCCTTGCCTTCTTTGGCTTCCAGCTCATTCAGCACTGGCCACCATTGGGCTAAAAGATGCCACGAGCCTTCACTCGTAAGTGCAACAAGTTTGCTTACTGTATCCAGTGTTCTCTATAGACAACAGGACGAATTAGCCATGACACATGCGCGACGTCATCCAACAGCATCAAACGGAGCCTTCTCTCTAAGCTCATAGAGCATGTGTGGGAATTCCTGCGGTGTTGCCTTGTGTGCCCCCTCAGTGATTTTAGGGCTATCTTTAGCTAAATTTTGTCAATGCTCCAGGGATGCGTGTAGGTATTTAGTGTGGCTAATTCATCCTGCTGTCTACGGAGAACATTTCTGTGGTGAACAAGCTTGTTTTCTCTGTTGACAAGGTTTCATGGGATGTGGGTGAAAGGGGGTAGACTCAAGAATAATCTTAGGAAATATTTATTTACAGAGAGGGCAGTGGGTTCAAGGAACGGCCTCCTGGTGAAGGTGATGGAGACAAAACCATATCTGAAAGCACTGGGATAAACGCACAGGATCTTCGAGGGAGTGATAGGAATGATAAAGCTAAATTAATGGGGGTAGATGGGCAGACTAGATGGGCCATATGTTCTTTTTCTGCTGTCGTGTTTGCCAACGTCTTCAATAGGTACGGCTCTCAGATGAGCCACTGATATAGCAAGGGTCTAACTTGTTGAATCTTGATGGACTCTGAAATCTGTAGGCCAGCTAACGTAGAACAGTTTGCTAGCCAATTGGACAATATTTGTTTGGCAACTACTATGCCCTGTCAGTTAAGATCTTAAGAGATGAATATTTGCGTGGCCTGAGGACGTGGCTGACTCCTTTTCCTGTAATAAATAAATGGGCTTTTTAAATCCAAATCTCTACAAGTCTGCCTTGTCTACGCCCCCCCTGGCATACTTGAACAGGACCCATCCCCCTTCATTGAATACATCACTGACAACATAAAACCAGACACACCCGCAGTAATACTCGGAGACTTCAATCTCCATGTAGACACCCACCCCAATACGCCTGCTTGTGAAACTCTACTTCTCACCCTCAAAGCCCTGGGCTTCAGACAGCTAATCTCCGAGCCCACACACAAAGCTGGCCGCACCCTCGACCTCCTCTTTGTCAACACATGCATTTCAGTACCCCAATCACCCATTACCACCCCCATCCCCTGGTCAGATCATTTTCTCATCAAAGCCCACCTCACCATCAACACCGATACACCGACCACAAGCTCACATAAAAAAACAATTTCTTTCCGTAAACAATGTTCCTCGGAGTAACTCTCCTTAGCCTTCAGCAAAGTAAGTGAAAATCTTGACTTATCTAACCCAGACACTGCCCTCCTATCCTGGAATAAGTCCCTATCCAACATAGCCAATGATCTCTGCCCCACCATCCACAAAACAATAACCCCCACACGCACCGAGAGAAAGCCATGGTACACCGCTGAACTAAGAAAACTAAAGCAAGACCTTAGAACCAAGGAACGTACCTGGCGCAAACAACCAACACCCACACACAAAATGGACTACAAACACACATTGCATACATACCGACAAGCAACCATCCACGCCAAACGCGACTTCTACGCATCAAAAATCCACAGCTTTAAATTCAATCCAAACGCCCTATTTAGCCTCGCTGCAGAACTCACAAAATCCCCCATTCCCTCCCCCCAAGAAATAAACAGCATAGAGAAATGCGAGAAACTAGCCGACTACTTTCAAAGTAAAATCTCCAAAATTCTTACACGTCTACCCCCCAACCCCGCTCCCACAGACCCACTACCGATCGACAACAACTCTAACCTCGACTCCCTCGACACTACCTCCGTGAAGGAAGTTGAATCCATATTAAAAAAGATGCGACCATCCACCCACATCTCAGACACCATACCATCAAAAATTCTCCTCCCCATTCCCTCTGCCATTGCAAAACCAATAGCAGAAATCATAAACTGCTCCATCACCTCCGGGAAAGTCCCCGACCCACTTAAACTCGCCGTCGTGAAACCACTACTAAAGAAACCCACCCTGGATCACAATGACCCTGCAAATTACAGGCCTATTTCCAATCTGCCCTTCATATCCAAAATCATGGAAAAAGTGGTAAACTCCCAACTCACCGATTTCCTAGAAGATAACAATATTCTACACCCCACCCAATACGGTTTTCGTAAAGACCGTAGCACCGAAAAACTCCTACTCGCAATAACGGACACCATCCTTAAAGGCATGGACCACGGCCAATCATATATACTTGCCCTTCTCGATATCTCAGCC
The DNA here is from genome assembly GCF_901001135.1 of Rhinatrema bivittatum. NCBI lineage: Eukaryota > Metazoa > Chordata > Amphibia > Gymnophiona > Rhinatrematidae > Rhinatrema > Rhinatrema bivittatum. Next base: position 9,841,823 of record NC_042616.1, on the reverse strand, counting down.
GCCTTTGATACCGTGAATCATCAAATCCTAATATCACGTTTAGCGGAGATAGGCATCTCAAACACAGCCCTATCCTGGTTTTCCTCATACCTTGACCACCGCAAATACCTAGTCAAGCTTGATACTTTCGAATCCGCACACATTCCCCTCACACAAGGGGTACCACAAGGCTCTTCTCTATCCTCCACCCTCTTCAATATATACTTACTCCCTCTCTGCCACCTCCTCTCTAAACTAGGACTAAAATTCTTCTTGTACGCAGATGACGTACAAATACTTATTCCAATCCAAAAATCCATCAACGAAACCCTTCAATACTGGGAAACATGCATGACATCCATCAATTCTCTCCTCTCCAATCTCCACCTAGCTCTTAACACCTTGAAAACTGAAATCCTCATCCTCACAAACCAATCACTCAACTCATCCCGCCAGATGACTCTCAACGCATCACAAGCTCATACATTACCGCCCAGTGTCAGAGATATAGGAGTCACCCTAGACAATCAACTCAGCTTCAAAACCCACATTAAATCACTTCTAAAAGGGGGCTTCTACAAATTACAAATTCTCAAAAAATTGAAGCCCCTTCTCCACGCCTGTGACTTCCACACAGTTATGCAAACCACCATACTCACCAAACTCGACTACTGCAACTCCCTTCTCTTAGGCCTCCCCTCCGCTACCACTAAACCCCTTCAAATCCTACAAAATGCCATGGCAAGAATCTTAACAAACACCAGAAAAACTGACCACATCACTCCCATACTCCAAGATCTCCATTGGCTCCCCATCACCTTCCGCTCCCAATATAAAACACTTACCATCCTCCATAACACATTATACAACAACAATTCACCCTGGCTTGAAGACATGCCACAATTCCGTCAAGCCAATCGCCCCACTAGAAACTCCCTTGCTGGCACTCTCCAAACCCCCTCACTTAAAGTTGGGCACCTTACCGCTACCAGGGAGAGAGCCTTCTCCATTGCGGGCCCTACCCTCTGGAACTCCCTACCCGTCAAACTCCGCTTAGAACCGTCCCTGAGCCACTTCAAAAAAGGAATCAAGACATGGCTCTTTAAACAAGCATACCCCAATTCCACCCAATCCTAACCAATGTCCTCCTGAACCACCTCAATCCCAACCTAGCCCACTACCTTTCTCCCATTCCCCCTTCTCCCACCTCTCTCTACCTCTCCTCTCTCCTTTGCCTACTCCCCCACGCCACCATCAACTTCTCCCTGAAAACTATCACCGTTTGTACCCGGTTCCCACTACCCCCCCCCCCCCCTTTAATCGTTCCTACGTGCACCTGCCCATGTCCTACTGTAAATAAGTTTCATATACTAAATATCCCAAGTGCACATGCCAATTAACCTTGTATACTGGTTCTTTTGTAACGCTGCCTGTTTGACTCTCCTCTCCTCTACTTTGTATATCACCCAGTTAACCCCTCCCCTGTTCATTGTAATTTCCTTTCCTTTCTCAGTTATTTGTAAACCGACATGTGTCCTACGAATGCCGGTATAGAAAAGTTTTTAAATAAATAAATAAATAAATAATAAGCCAAGGCATTTTTTTACGGTCTAAGGAATGAAGGGCCTTTTCACCATCCTGTGCATGTGATCTTGGGAAAAAAATGAAAGGAAGACAATGGCTTGATTAATATAAAAAGCCCAAACCATCTTTGGTAGACACTTCGTGCATGTGGAACGCTCCCCTATTGTGAAAAAAAACTGCATATAACATAAGGAGAGTCATTGACCCGCTAACTCTTTGGCTCAGGAGATTGCAACTAGGAATAATACTTTGAGACAAGCTGACTAATGGTCCGGGTGCTGGTAATGGGTAACCCCCAGAGCAGGAGCAGGGCTGGTAAAACAGCAGGGTTTTCTGCCCGTGCCAGCCAGCTCCCCCTTGGTTCTGGTGGCCAGCAGGACCTAGCAGGCAGGGCACAAGCACAGAAACCGGGGCAACTGGGCTGCAGAGAAGCAAGGGACAAAAAAGGTGCCCACGCCAAACAGAGAAGCACAAGCCACACCGTGCACCACAAAACCAGACAGAATAAACCAGGACAGGATAAGGAATCAAGGGCCAGGACCAAAAAGATAACACGGACAAACAAGGCGGCCACTAAACTTGGGGCCACGTGAAGAGCACGAGGACAAATTAATAAGCAGAAAGTCAAACAAGAGTTAAGGCTAAGGACCGAGGCAAAGCAGGAGATTCAAGAGAGGCTGCGCCAGTCAGTGCTGAGTCATCGCTGCCAACACGGCTGCTAGCAGGACCGCCAAGGCATTTATTTATTATTTTAAACTATTTCTATGCCACATCTCAAACATTTCTCTGCGGTGGACAAAAATACATCCATAAAATATAATCACATTTTAAGAACAAAAAAAGACATTACACTAATCTGTTTAAAATAATGTCAGTTCATAAAAACAGATTAGTACGGACATATTTTACAAAACTAAAAATACCTATAGGTGCACTAGAGCTATGCCTGACTAAATAAAAAGGTCTTGAGAGATTTCCTAAATTTCGTTAAAAGAAATTTCTTCTATTCATTTTAAAGGAAGTGAATTCCAAAGCAGTGGACCTGGTACATAAAATAGCCTTTCCCATGTTTCACCTAACCGAAAAGCTCTGGAGATGGTGCAGCCAGCAGATATCGTTGCGAGGACCTCAGGCATCGAGATGGACGATATAGTTCCAGAGCTGCCTCGAGACTGGACGGAATTATTCCATTTAGCCCTTTCAACACTAATATAATGATTTTAAAGTGACCCCCTCCAATTAATAGGTAAAAGGTGCAGATCGACTCAAATCGGCGATGTGTGTTCTCGTATTGAGGTCCTCCAACCAGCAGGGGGCCTCGGTGGACAGCGTTCCATGCTGCCTCCTGGCCACCCTGTTTAGTCTCACAGAACACTGCCAGCTAGGTGCCTGTTTAAATGAGAATGCTTTTTCCCTGGAGGTGGTACGTGAAAGTTGTCAAAGTGTAATCTGATTGCTTGCTTTTCTAAGAGGATGATCAGAACTTGGCTTTCTAGTAACGACCATGTCCCTTTAGAAGGGGCCTGGTGTGGGCCCCCTATTCTTTGGTGGAAACGTGCCTGTTGCCATTGCTATTGGTGAGCAAGCACACAAACTAATGGCCATTCTTGAAGGATGAAGAGTTGAGGCTACCAGCCAAGCTCTTGTTTCATTTCCTGCAAGACATCCACCAAGATCGCCAAGGGTTGTGTTAAGTGGTCCCATTGGGAGGAAAGACCCCTCCTTTAGGAGTTGCATGTGAAGGTGGGTCAGCAAACTTATAGTAGGAACGGCTGCTGCCATATGACCCAGAACAACTAGAATTTCCTGGCTACTGTCTGATCTGTGTTCAGCAGACGACAAGCAAGGATCCTGAGTGCGTTCACCCAGTCTGATGGAAGAAAAACCTTCTTTCCTGGAATTATTTATTTATTTGCTTTTGTATACCAACATTCATTGGCGTACATCAAATCGGTTTACATGTTAGCGTGGAGAAATAGTAGGCGAGCGTGTCTTACTATTTTACATGGAACGGAGGCAAATCAACGGTTAGTACAATTACATTTTAGCAAATCAACGGTTAATGCAATTACATTTTAGCAGTGGTGAACATTGAAACGGAATTGATTATCCATGCTCCTAAGAATTTTAGGGAACTAGAATCAATTTTTTTGCAGCCTGACTGTAGGAGATGAATTGACTTCAGCAAGGAGGTGAGAACACCTTCCTGAGAAGTCGCCATCACTAGTCAGTCATCTAGGTAAGGAAAGACCTGGATGCCTAGTTGACAGTTAGGCATTTGGTAAAGACCATTGATGTTGCTGATAGTCCAAAGGGAAGAACTCCGTATTAGTAATGAGAGGAGTCTACTGCAAAGCTTAGATAAAGCCAGCAGGAGTGATGGATTGGGATAGGAATAGAAGCATCCTTTAAACCCAGGACACACATCCATTTCCCCTTCTCAATGAAAGGGAGAACTGTGTGAAGGGAGTTCGTTTTGAATTTCTCCTGGAGCTGATTCTTGTTCAGGCTTCTTAAATCCAGGATGATTCTCAATCCCACAGTTTTTTGGAGGGATCAGAATGTATAAGAAGTTGAAACACTTCTATTGCTCGTTGACTGACTTGGAAAGATCTGGATTAAAGGCTGAGAAATGAGGAAGAGTGGGAAGACAGGAGAAACGTAAGCGGTGTCCAGTCTCCACAGTCTTTGGTAAACGTGTGCCTTTCCTCCAGGCAGAACTGGATCCTCCTCCCTACTGGCGAGGTTTATTGTTGGGTTTGAAGGATGATAAAAAATCTTCATCCAGGCTTAGGATGGGCCTATTGTGCTGCTTAGATTGACAGCGTTCTCACCGTCTACTACAGGCCAGAAGCAATCCTTCAAACTGCTGGAAGGGGCGTGTCTGGAAATATGGTCTCTTAAAAATGTAGTACGGCCAGCACGAAGTAGACTGTTGTCCTGAGCCGGCTCAGAGGGGCTGGACTGCCACATGTTGCTCTTTCATTTGAGCAGCTGTTCCCCTACACTTCTCTCCAAACAGGTGGTCTCCCAGGCAAGGGACATTTGCTAGCTTATCATAGACATTGTCCTACAAGCTGCTGGCACATAACCAAGCCATACGACATGCTTCGATCCGAGTCAATGATAAGCAGGCGCTTGTGTCAATTGCTTTTAAATTGGCCGAAGAACATGGTGCATGCACTCTTCCTCATCTCAAAATCTTTGGCATTGCCTGATGGAAGAAATGGCTTAGCTTTTGCATGTAATCATACAAGGGCAGAACCATGTAGGATAGGTGAGTAGACATTTGTACACCGATCAAGGAACTCTGGAATACTTTCTTACCAAAACTGTGTAGTAACCTGGGATCCTTTCCTGGGGGCGTGTCAGAAAATATTCTGGTTTTCTGGGCTCTTTTAAGAGCTGACTCTACTAATACTGATTGATAAGGTAACTTGCTGTACTCTGTACTTTAAGTCTAGTTTCCTTGCTACTGGGGCATAGGAAATTGGATCCTCCCTCATTCTTGTTTGCAACTCCTGCAGAATTTTAGATTTAATTCTCGGTGGAGCACAGGACTTGGTGAGAGAGGTAATGGTGGTGGCAATAGTGATCATAACATGATCAATGTTGAGATTACTTACCTGATAATCTCCTTTTCCTTAGTGTAGACAGATGGACTCAGAACAAGTGGGTATAGTGTGCTCGTGCTAGCAGTTGGAGACGGATCTGACGTCAGCACGGGTACATATACCCCCACAGGAAGCATAGCAACTCAGTAATCTTCCTTGCAAAAGCTATTATGGAGATATGCGTACTGACCGATCAATTAATAAACAGGATTCCCCTGACTGATTGATAGTAGCTGGAGACCGCCAGCGTTCCCAACCGGAAGGCGTCGACACCTGGTAGAGTGGACGCTCTCATGTGAGAAGTGAATAAGGCTTACCTTGAACCAGTGAAACCCATGTATACCGGCAGCCGGGCGGGATGCTGAGTCCATCCTGTCTACACTAAGGAAAAGGAGATTATCAGGTAAGTAATCTCAACATTTCCTAGCGTGTAGCAGATGGACTCAGAACAAGTGGGATGTACAAAAGCTACTCCCGGACTGGGCGGGAGGCTGCCCGAGGTCCATGCAGGACTGCCCTCGCGAATGCTGAGTCTTCCCTGGCTTGGACATCCAGACGGTAAAATCTGGAGAAGGTATGGAGGGAGGACCACGTCGCCGCTTTACAGATCTCTGCAGGCGACAGCATCCTAGATTCTGCCCAAGAGGCCGCCTGCGCTCTGGTAGAATGAGCCTTGACCTGTAGAGGCGATGACTTCCCGGACTCTACGTAGGCCGCTCTGTTAACTTCTTTGATCCAGCAGGTGATGGTCGGCCGAGAGGCCGCTTCCCCTTGCTTCTTCCCGCTGTGAAGGACGAACAGATGGTCCGTCTTTCGTACTGCTTCTGTCATGTCCAGGTATCTGGACAGCAATCTGCCGATGTCGAGATGACGGAGCAAACGCCTTTCTTCCGACTTCTTCAAACCTTCCGTGGTAGGCAAGGATATGGTTTGGTTGAGGTGAAACTGTGAGACTACTTTGGGTAAGAAGGAGGGAACCGTGCGAAAATGGAAAGCCTCAGGAGTGATTCTGAGAAAGGGATCACGGCAGGACAGCGCTTGTAGCTCCGAGATGCAGCGTGCTGAACACACGGCCAGCAAGAACACCATCTTCAAAGTTAGTGAACGGAGAGACAGGCCCTGGAGGGGTCTGAAGGTGGATCCCGCGAGGAAATCCAAAACTATGTTGAGGTTCCACAGGGGCACTGGCCACTTCAGTGGCGGACGAATGTGCTTGACTCCTTTCAGGAAGCGTGAAACATCTGGGTGCGTGGCAATGGTCTTGCCATCCCTCCTGGGACCGTAGCAGGACAGCACAGCCACCTGAACCTTGATGGAGCTTAGGGAGAGACCCTTCTGAAGTCCATCCTGCAGGAAATCCAGAACAATAGGGATTGTGGCCGCATGTGGATTGGTGCCATGAGTGTCGCACCAGGCTTCAAATACTCTCCAGATCCTTATGTAGGTGAGGGATGTGGAAAACTTGTGGGCTCGGAGGAGTGTATCTATCACCGGCTCCGAGTAACCTCTTTTCTTCAGTCTAGCCCTCTCAATGGCCAGACCGTAAGAGAGAATTGAGCCGGATCCGCGTGGAGGATGGGACCTTGACAAAGCAGGTCCCTGTGAGGAGGCAGGGGAAGGGGCTCCCCTGCCAGTAGTCTTCTCATGTCCGCGTACCAGGGTCTTCTTGGCCAGTCTGGTGCCACTAGAAGAACTAGGCCTCCGTGCCTCTGAATCTTGTGTATAAGGACGCACAGCAGGGGCCACGGAGGAAAGGCGTATAGCAGGATCCCTGGAGGCCATGGCTGAACCAGGGCGTCGATCCCGAGAGAGAACGGATCTCGCTTGCGGCTGAAGTATCTGGGTACTTGAGCATTGGACCTGTCCGCTAGTAGGTCCATGTCCGGAGTCCCCCACTGATCCACAATCATCTGGAAGGCTGTGGGCGACAGCTGCCATTCTCCCGGGTTTAGGCTTTCCCTGCTGAGGAAGTCTGCCGTGGTGTTGTCCTTTCCGGCAAAGTGGATGGCGGAGATGTCCTGGAGATTCGCCTCTGCCCAAGCCATCAGCGGGGTTATCTCTAGGGACACCTGTTGGCTTCTGGTTCCGCCCTGTCGGTTGATGTATGCCACCGTGGTGGCGTTGTCTGACATCACTCTGACTGCTCTGTACCGCAGTCTGTGAGCAAATCGCAGGCAGGCTAACTGGACTGCCCGTGCCTCTAGGCGGTTGATGTTCCACCCCGACTCTTCTCCGTTCCACCGCCCTTGGGCGGTGAGCTCTTCGCAGTGTGCTCCCCATCCGCTCAGACTGGCATCTGTGGTGAGCAGGGTCCACGTGGGGGAGGACATCTTCGACCCCCGGCTCGTGTGGTCGGACTGCAACCACCACCTTAGCTGGGTCCGCACTCTGGCTGGTAGAGGTAGATGCACGGAGTAATTCCGGAAGCGTGGGCTCCATCGAGAGAGGAGGGAGCGTTGCAGTGGTCTCATATGGGCCCGCGCCCATGGCACCACTTCCAGGGTGGATGCCATGAGACCGAGGACCTGCAGGTAATCCCAAGCCGTGGGCCGGCAGGCGCTCATCAAGGACCGTAGACTAGTCTGGAGCTTTAACCTTCTCTTGGTGGTTAGGCTGACTTTGTCTGCCTGGGTGTCGAACCGGACTCCCAGGTATTCCAGTGATTGGGAAGGCTGTAGGCAACTCTTGTTTAGGTTGACTACCCATCCCAGGCTTTCCAGAAGGGAGATCACTCTGTTGGTTGCCCGATGGCTCTCCTCTCATGACTTCGCCCTGATCAGCCAATCGTCTAGGTAGGGATGGACAAGGATTCCTTCCTGTCTGAGCGCCGTTGCTACCACTACGATCACCTTGGTGAAGGTCTGCGGCGCCGTGGCTAACCCGAAGGGCAGAGCCCGGAATTGGAAGTGCCGTTCTAGAACCTTGAAGCGTAGGTAGCGCTGATGATCCCGATGGATCGGGATATGCAGATAGGCTTCCGACAAGTCCAGGGCTGTGAGAAATTCCCCTGGCTGTACTGCGGTCTTGACGGAGCGCAGAGTTTCCATACGAAACCTCGGGACCTTTAAGTATCGGTTGACTGACTTGAGGTCCAGAACGGGTCGGAAAGTGCCCTCTTTCTTGGGTACCATGAAATAGATGGAATAATGCCCAGAATTCATTTCCCATGCAGGTACTGGGATTATGGCCTTCAGGGACAGGAGCCGCGCCAGGGTAGCTTCCAACACCGTCTTCTTGTGGATTGGACACGGATATTTCACAAATCTGTCCAGAGGGATGTGATGGAAGTCCAGGTAATACCCCTCTCGGATGATGGCGAGGACCCACTGGTCCGACGTAATCTCGACCCATCTGGGGTAGAAGAGGGTTAACCTGCCCCCTATGGCCTCGTCCCCCGGATGGATCGGCTGATTCTCATTGTGAGGTGCGGCCAGGACCCGAACCGGCTCCCCTCTTGTGCTGCTTGGTCCGAAAGGACTGGTTTCTGGCCTGATGACGAGATGCCTGGTAGCGGCTCCTATAGGGAGTGAAGCGTTGGGAGCTTCTACCTCTGGAGGGCCTCGAAAAGTGGCGCGGGTTCCTCCTTGACCTATCTTCCGGCAATCGGGGCAAAGGAGAGGCTCCCCATGTGCTGGCCAGTTTCTCCAAGTCGCTGCCGAACAGAAGGGAACCCTTGAAGGGCATTCTGGTGAGGCGTGTCTTAGAAGGAGCATCGGCTGACCAGTTCCGTATCCAGAGCTGCCTCCTGGCTGCTACTGAGGATGACACCCCCTTGGCTGTCGTACGGACCAGGTCGGAGGCGGCATCCGTGAGGAACGAGAGAGCTGACTTCATGTCCGCTGCCGAGGCATTGTTCCTGGCCTGCGACAAACAGGAACGCGTCACCACTGTGCAGCAAGTTGCGATCCGCAGAGACAGAGCTGCCACCTCAAAGGTTTGTTTCAGGATGGCCTCCAGGTGTCGGTCATGAGCATCCTTGAGGGTTGCCCCCCCCTCCACTGGAGTGGTAGTGCGCTTGACCACAGCGCTAACTATGGCGTCCACCGTAGGGCACGCCAGCATGTCCTTGATCGCCGGGTCCAGGGGGTACATGCCGGACAAGGCCCGACCCCCTTTGAATGAGGCCTCCGGCGCATTCCACTCCTGATCGATCAGCTGCTGTGCCGCTTGCAGGAAGGGGAAATGGTGGGCCGTTGGACGAAGACCTTCCAACAGGAGGTTCTGATTGGGTACCCCCATAGTGCTGGGGCTGGGAATAGCCAGCTCCGTCAGGCACTGAGAAACCAGGTCAGAGAGATCCTCCCTGGAAAAGAAGCGCCTCATGGTTCGATACGGCTCTGTCCCCGAGGGAAGTTCCCCATCCTCGGGAAGGTCGGACTCGTCCTCTGAGACATCAGGATCTCCATGAGCCGGACTGCCTGGAGGCGGGTGCCCGCGGTAAGCACAAGAGGGTCCAGGAGCAGGGGCAGCCGGGGCAGCAGGGCCTGGACGAGAAGCCGACTGCATCTGTACAAAGGCGTGGATTCCCTTAAATAAGTCCACCCAGGAAATGGAAGCAGTCTCTAGCCGTCGGGGTACCAGGTCCCCCGGGATGCCTGGCTGTTCAGGGTGGCCCCTGAGGAACTGTCGGTCAACCCCGGTTGGGACCGGCCCTGGTCCAGAGCTCCCATGGCCTCTTCACATTGGGCACAAAGGGAGTCTGCCTCCTCGCTCTGTGTGGCTCTAAGATGGCATGCGGAGCAGAGGCCTAGAGCTTTTATGCCGGAATCAGGAGGCGTCGCCTCTGGGGACACCGGGGCGCGTAAATGCTCTATCGCTGCTTGCGAACGCAGTGCGCCGGTGCCAATACTATGCGTGCGGCAATATGCGCTCAATATTATGCGGACAGCAATATGCGCTCAAGAATACGCGTACCACAATATGCACTCAACGATATTCGCTCAACAATATGCGCCCGATACTATGCGCTTGAGCCTATGCGCCGAAGAAGAGGCGCTTAACAATGTACGCTGAAAAATATGCGCTGAACAATAGACGCTCAAGAATATGCGCGCAACAACACTCAATGACATACGCTTGAAAATAGATATTATTATCGCATTGCAGTATGCGCCTAACATGTGCGCTCAATACCTGAACAAGGTAGACAAAATGGCGACCTCCCCGGCGAGCAACGCCGCCGATCCTCATACCTCGGAGACCAGAAATAAAAGATGTACGCCTTACCTGATCCTCGGCACTTCCCGGCTGCAACCCGGTCGGTCTCCGGCTGCAGGGGGAGAGGGTAAATACCTTCACCGCCGCACGCGAGGAAGTGCACCCGCTGCCTCTAAGCCGCCGAACTGCTCGGGGCTAAGTCCTCACCGCGAACGGATCGGGACCGAGGCGCCTCTCTGCCACGCCCGAGCCCTTCTCGCTCGGGGGCTAGATCCCTGCCGCGATACGGCCACCGGACCGAGGCCTGTACATCCGAGGGACCACGGAAATCACCTCTGGAAACTCAACTGGGGGAGGGGCCCGAGGGTATCACCGCAGGAGAGCGGGGCTCGTCGTCTGATAAGCTTCTTAGAATTTGGAAAAGTAGAAAGCAAGTAGATTTGGAAAACACGCTCAGCGAGCGTGCAGGCGCTCCAAACTGCTTTGGAGACGGAAATTACTGAGTTGCTGCACTTCCTGTGGGGGTATATGTACCCGTGCTGACGTCAGATCCGTCTCCAACTGCTAGCACGAGCACACTATACCCACTGAGTCCATCTGGCTACACGCTAGGAAAATTTGAATTAACGACTAGAAGGGGGGACAGTAAGCAAATCCACGGCTCTCATGCTAAACTTTCAAAAGGGAAGCTTTGATAAAATGAGAAAAATTGTAAGAAAAAAACTGAAAGGAGCAGCTACAAAGGTAAAAAGTGTGCAAGAGGTGTGGTCATTGTTAAAAAATACCATCCTAGAAGCACAGTCTAGATGTATTCCACACATTAAGAAAGGTGGAAAGAAGGCAAAATAATTACCGGCATGGTTAAAAGGGGAGGTGAAAGAAGCTATTTTAGCCAAAAGATCTTCATTCAAAAACTGGAAGAAAGATCCAACAGAAGAAATTAGGATAATGCATAAGGGTTGGCAAGTTAAATGTAAGACATTGATAAGACAGGCTAAGAGAGAATTTGAAAAGAAGTTGGCCGTAGAGGCAAAAACTCACAGTAAAAACTTTTAAAAATATATCCGAACCAGAAAGCCTGTGAGGGAGTCAGTTGGACCGTTAGATGATCGAGGGGTTAAAGGGGCACTTAGAGAAGATAAGGCCATCGCGGAAAGATTAAATGATTTCTTTGCTTCGGTGTTTACTGAAGAGGATGTTGGGGAGGTACCCATGATGGAGAAGGTTTTCATGGGTAATGATTCAGATGGACTGAATCAAATCACGGTGAACCTAGAAGATGTGGTAGGCCTGATTGACAAACTGAAGAGTAGTAAATCACCTGGACCGGATGGTATACGCCCCAGAGTTCTGAAGGAACTAAAAAATGAAATTTCAGACCTATTAGTAAAAATTTGTAACTTATCATTAAAATCATCCATTGTTCCTGAAGACTGGAGGATAGCAAATGTAACCCCAATATTTAAAAAGGGCTCAAGGGGCGATCCGGGAAACTACAGACCGGTTAGCCTGACTTCAGTGCCAGGAAAAATAGTGGAAAGTGTTCTAAACATCAAAATCACAGAACATATAGAAAGACATGGTTTAATGGAACAAAGTCAGCATGGCTTTACCCAGGGCAAGTCTTGCCTCACAAATCTGCTTCACTTTTTTGAAGGAGTTAATAAACATGTGGATAAAGGTGAACCGGTAGATATAGTATACTTGGATTTTCAGAAGGCGTTTGACAAAGTTCCTCATGAGAGGCTTCTAGGAAAAGTAAAAAGTCATGGGATAGGTGGCGATGTCCTTTCGTGGATTGCAAACTGGCTAAAAGACAGGAAACAGAGAGTAGGATTAAATGGGCAATTTTCTCAGTGGAAGGGAGTGGACAGTGGAGTGCCTCAGGGATCTGTATTGAGACCCTTAATTTTCAATATATTTATAAATGATCTGGAAAGAAATACGACGAGTGAGATAATCAAATTTGCAGATGACACAAAATTGTTCAGAGTAGTTAAATCACAAGCAGATTGCGATAAATTGCAGGAAGACCTTGTGAGACTGGAAAATTGGGCATCCAAATGGCAGATGAAATTTAATGTGGATAAGTGCAAGGTGATACATATAGGGAAAAATAACCCATGCTATAATTACACAATGTTGGGTTCCATATTAGGTGCTACAACCCAAGAAAGAGATCTAGGCGTCATAGTGGATAACACATTGAAATCGTCGGCTTAGTGTGCTGCGGCAGTCAAAAAAGCAAACAGAATGTTGGGAATTATTAGAAAAGGAATGGTGAATAAAACGGAAAATGTCATAATGCCTCTGTATCGCTCCATGGTGAGACCGTACCTTGAATACTGTCTACAATTCTGGTCGCCGCATCTCAAAAAAAGATATAATTGCGATGGAGAAGGTACAGAGAAGGGCAACCAAAATGATAAGGGGAATGGAACAACTCCCCTATGAGGAAAGACTAAAGAGGTTAGGACTTTTCAGCTTGGAGAAGAGACGGCTGAGGGGGGATATGATAGAGGTGTTTAAAATCATGAGAGGTCTAGAACGGGTAGATGTGAATCGGTTATTTACTCTTTCGGATAATAGGAGGACTAGGGGGCACTCCATGAAGTTAGCATCGGGCACATTTAAAAGTAATCGGAGAAAGTTCTTTTTTACTCAACGCACAATTAAACTCTGGAATTTGTTGCCAGAGGATGTGGTTAGTGCAGTTAGTATAGCTGTGTTTAAAAAAGGATTGGATAAGTTCTTGGAGGAGAAGTCCATTACCTGCTATTAAGTTCACTTAGAGAATAGCCACTGACATTAGCAATGGTTACATGGAATAGACTTAGTTTTTGGGTACTTTCCAGGTTCTTATGGCCTGGATTGGCCACTGTTGGGAACAGGATGCTGGGCTTGATGGACCCTTGGTCTGACCCAGTATGGCAATTTCTTATGTTCTTATGTTTTCTTATGTTCTTACTACCCTTAACATAAGGCATGGGGGTAACCTACAGGGAGTGGCAGTTACTCCCCTTAACAGAATGCATGGGGGTAACAGGCACGGAGCGGCAGTTACTACCCTTAACATAAGGCATGGGGGTAACGTACAGGGAGTGGCAGTTACTCCCCTTAACAGAATGCATGGGGGTAACCTTCATGGCGCGGCAGTTACTGCCCTTAACAGAAACATGGGGGTAACCTTCATGGCGCGGCAGTTACTGCCCTTAACAGAAACATGGGGGTAACCTGCAGGGAGTGGCAGTTACTGCCCTTAACAGAAGGCATGGGGGTAACCTGCATGGAGCGGCAGTTACTACCCTTAACAGAAACATGGGGGTAACCTGCAGGGAGTGGCAGTTACTGCCCTTAACAGAAGGCATGGGGGTAACCTGCACGGAGTGGCAGTTACTGCCCTTAACAGAAGGCATGGGGGTAACCTGCACGGAGCGGCAGTTACTGCCCTTAACAGAAGGCATGGGGGTAACCTGCACGGAGCGGCAGTTACTGCCCTTAACAGAAGGCATGGGGGTAACCTGCACAGAGCGGCAGTTACTACCCTTAACAGAAGGCATGGGGGTAACCTGCATGGAGCGGCAGTTACTGCCCTTAACAGAAGGCATGGGGGTAACCTGCACGGAGCGGCAGTTACTACCCTTAACAGAAGGCATGGGGATAACCTGCACGGAGCGGCAGTTACTGCCCTTAACAGAAGGCATGGGGATAACCTGCACGGAGCGGCAGTTACTGCCCTTAACAGAAGGCATGGGGGTAACCTGCACGGAGCGGCAGTTACTGCCCTTAACAGAAGGCATGGGGGTAACCTGCACGGAGCGGCAGTTACTGCCCTTAACAGAAGGCATGGGGGTAACCTGCACAGAGCGGCAGTTACTGCCCTTAATAGAAGGCATGGGGGTAACCTGCACCGAGCGGCAGTTACTGCCCTTAATAGAAGGCATGGGGGTAACCTGCACCGAGCGGCAGTTACTGCCCTTAACAGAAGGCACGGGGGTAACCTGCGAGGAGCAGCAGTTACTGCCCTTAACAGAAACATGGGGGTAACCTGCACCGAGCGGCAGTTACTGCCCTTAACAGAAGGCATGGGGGTAACCTGCACGGAGCGGCAGTTACTGCCCTTAACAGAAGGCATGGGGGTAACCTGCATGGAGCGGCAGTTACTACCCTTAACAGAAACATGGGGGTAACCTGCAGGGAGTGGCAGTTACTGCCCTTAACAGAAGGCATGGGGGTAACCTGCACGGAGCGGCAGTTACTGCCCTTAACAGAAGGCATGGGGGTAACCTGCACGGAGCGGCAGTTACTGCCCTTAACAGAAGGCATGGGGGTAACCTGCACAGAGCGGCAGTTACTACCCTTAACAGAAGGCATGGGGATAACCTGCATGGAGCGGCAGTTACTGCCCTTAACAGAATGCATGGGATAACCTGCAGGGAGCGGCAGTTACTACCCTTAACAGAATGCATGGGGTAACCTGCAGAGAGCGGCACTTACTGCCCTTAACAGAATGCATGGGGTAACCTGCACGGAGCGGCAGTTACTGCCCTTAATAGAAGGCATGGGGGTAACCTGCACCGAGCGGCAGTTACTGCCCTTAACAGAAGGCACGGGGGTAACCTGCGAGGAGCAGCAGTCCCTACCCTTAACAGAAGGCATGGGGGTAACCTGCACGGAGCGGCAGTTACTACCCTTAACAGAAACATGGGGGTAACCTGCACCGAGCGGCAGTTACTGCCCTTAACAGAAGGCATGGGGGTAACCTGCATGGAGCGGCAGTTACTACCCTTAACAGAAACATGGGGGTGACCTGCATGGAGCGGCAGTTACTACCCTTAACAGAAGGCATGGGGGTAACCTGCACGGAGCAGCAGTTACTACCCTTAACAGAAGGCATGGGGGTAACCTGCATGGAGCGGCAGTTACTACCCTTAACAGAAACATGGGGGTAACCTGCATGGAGCGGCAGTTACTACCCTTAACAGAAACATGGGGGTGACCTGCATGGAGCGGCAGTTACTACCCTTAACAGAAACATGGGGGTAACCTGCATGGAGCGGCAGTTACTACCCTTAACAGAAACATGGGGGTGACCTGCATGGAGCGGCAGTTACTGCCCTTAACAGAAGGCATGGGGGTAACCTGCACGGAGCAGCAGTTACTACCCTTAACAGAAGGCATGGGGGTAACCTGCATGGAGCGGCAGTTACTACCCTTAACAGAAACATGGGGGTAACCTGCAGGGAGTGGCAGTTACTGCCCTTAACAGAAGGCATGGGGGTAACCTGCACGGAGCGGCAGTTACTGCCCTTAACAGAAGGCATGGGGGTAACCTGCACGGAGCGGCAGTTACTGCCCTTAACAGAAGGCATGGGGGTAACCTGCACAGAGCGGCAGTTACTACCCTTAACAGAAGGCATGGGGATAACCTGCATGGAGCGGCAGTTACTGCCCTTAACAGAATGCATGGGATAACCTGCAGGGAGCGGCAGTTACTACCCTTAACAGAATGCATGGGGTAACCTGCAGAGAGCGGCACTTACTGCCCTTAACAGAATGCATGGGGTAACCTGCACGGAGCGGCAGTTATTGCCCTTAATAGAAGGCATGGGGGTAACCTGCACCGAGCGGCAGTTACTGCCCTTAACAGAAGGCACGGGGGTAACCTGCGAGGAGCAGCAGTTACTACCCTTAACAGAAGGCATGGGGGTAACCTGCACGGAGCGGCAGTTACTACCCTTAACAGAATGCATGGGGGTAACCTGCATGGAGCAGCAGTTACTGCCCTTAACAGAAACATGGGGGTAACCTGCAGGGAGTGGCAGTTACTGCCCTTAACAGAAGACATGGGGGTAACCTGCACGGAGCGGCAGTTACTGCCCTTAACAGAAGGCATGGGGGTAACCTGCACGGAGCGGCAGTTACTGCCCTTAACAGAAGGCATGGGGGTAACCTGCACGGAGCGGCAGTTACTGCCCTTAACAGAAGGCATGGGGGTAACCTGCATGGAGCGGCAGTTACTACCCTTAACAGAAACATGGGGGTAACCTGCAGGGAGTGGCAGTTACTGCCCTTAACAGAAGGCATGGGGGTAACCTGCACGGAGCGGCAGTTACTGCCCTTAACAGAAGGCATGGGGGTAACCTGCACAGAGCGGCAGTTACTGCCCTTAACAGAAGGCATGGGGGTAACCTGCACGGAGCGGCAGTTACTGCCCTTAACAGAAGGCATGGGGGTAACCTGCACAGAGCGGCAGTTACTACCCTTAACAGAAGGCATGGGGGTAACCTGCATGGAGCGACAGTTACTGCCCTTAACAGAAGGCATGGGGGTAACCTGCACAGAGCGGCAGTTACTACCCTTAACAGAAGGCATGGGGATAACCTGCATGGAGCGGCAGTTACTGCCCTTAACAGAAGGCATGGGGATAACCTGCATGGAGCGGCAGTTACTACCCTTAACAGAAGGCATGGGGGTAACCTGCACAGAGCGGCAGTTACTACCCTTAACAGAAGGCATGGGGGTAACCTGCATGGAGCAGCAGTTACTACCCTTAAGAGAAGGCATGGGGGTAATCTGCAGGGAGCGGCAGTTACTACCCTTAACAGAAGGCATGGGGGTAACCTGCACAGAGCGGCAGTTACTACCCTTAACAGAAAGCATGGGGGTGACCTGCACAGAGCGGCAGTTACTACCCTTAACAGAAGGCATGGGGGTGACCTGCACGGAGCAGCAGTTACTACCCTTAACAGAAACATGGGGGTAACCTGCACGGAGCGGCAGTTACTGCCCTTAACAGAAGGCATGGGGGTAACCTGCATGGAGCAGCAGTTACTGCCCTTAACAGATGGCATGGGCGTAACCTGCATGGAGCAGCAGTTACTGCCCTTAACAGAAACATGGGGGTGACCTGCACGGAGCAGCAGTTACTTCCCTTAACAGAAACATGGAGGTAACCTGCACAGAGCGGCAATTACTGCCCTTAACAGAAACATGGGGGTAACCTGCACGGAGCGGCAGTTATTACCCTTAACAGAATGCATGGGATAACCTGCAGGGAGCGGCAGTTACTACCCTTAACAGAATGCATGGGGTAACCTGCAGAGAGCGGCACTTACTGCCCTTAACAGAATGCATGGGGTAACCTGCACGGAGCGGCAGTTACTGCCCTTAATAGAAGGCATGGGGGTAACCTGCACCGAGCGGCAGTTACTGCCCTTAACAGAAGGCACGGGGGTAACCTGCGAGGAGCAGCAGTTACTGCCCTTAACAGAAACATGGGGGTAACCTGCACCGAGCGGCAGTTACTGCCCTTAACAGAAGGCACGGGGGTAACCTGCGAGGAGCAGCAGTTACTGCCCTTAACAGAAACATGGGGGTAACCTGCACGGAGCAGCAGTTACTGCCCTTAACAGAAACATGGGGGTAACCTGCACGGAGCGGCAGTTACTGCCCTTAACAGATACATGGGGGTAACCTGCACGGAGCGGCAGTTACTGCCCTTAACAGAAGGCATGGGGTAACCTGCATGGAGCAGCAGTTACTGCCCTTAACAGAAACATGGGAGTAACCTGCAGGGAGCGGCAGTTACTACCCTTAACAGAAACATGGGGGTAACCTGCACGGAGCGGCAGTTACTGCCCTTAACAGAAACATGGGGGTAACCTGCACGGAGCGGCAGTTACTGCCCTTAACAGAAGGCATGGGGTAACCTGCATGGAGCAGCAGTTACTGCCCTTAACAGAAACATGGGAGTAACCTGCAGGGAGCGGCAGTTACTACCCTTAACAGAAACATGGGGGTAACCTGCACGGAGCGGCAGTTACTGCCCTTAACAGAAACATGGGGGTAACCTGCACGGAGCGGCAGTTACTGCCCTTAACAGAAGGCATGGGGTAACCTGCATGGAGGGGCAGTTGCTACCCTTAACAGAAGGCATGGGGATAACCTGCACGGAGCGGCAGTTACTGCCCTTAACAGAAGGCATGGGGGTAACCTGCACAGAGCGGCAGTTACTACCCTTAACAGAAGGCATGGGGGTGACCTGCACAGAACAGCAGTTACTGCCCTTAACAGAAGACATGGGGGTAACCTGCATGGAGCGGCAGTTACTACCCTTAACAGAAACATGGGGGTAACCTGCAGGGAGTGGCAGTTACTGCCCTTAACAGAAGGCATGGGGGTAACCTGCACGGAGCGGCAGTTACTGCCCTTAACAGAAGGCATGGGGGTAACCTGCACGGAGCGGCAGTTACTGCCCTTAACAGAAGGCATGGGGGTAACCTGCATGGAGCGGCAGTTACTACCCTTAACAGAAACATGGGGGTAACCTGCAGGGAGTGGCAGTTACTGCCCTTAAGAGAAGGCATGGGGGTAACCTGCACGGAGCGGCAGTTACTGCCCTTAACAGAAGGCATGGGGGTAACCTGCACGGAGCGGCAGTTACTGCCCTTAACAGAAGGCATGGGGGTAACCTGCACGGAGCGGCAGTTACTGCCCTTAACAGAAGGCATGGGGGTAACCTGCACAGAGCGGCAGTTACTACCCTTAACAGAAGGCATGGGGGTAACCTGCATGGAGCGGCAGTTACTGCCCTTAACAGAAGGCATGGGGGTAACCTGCACAGAGCGGCAGTTACTACCCTTAACAGAAGGCATGGGGGTAACCTGCACAGAGCGGCAGTTACTACCCTTAACAGAAGGCATGGGGGTAACCTGCACGGAGCGGCAGTTATTACCCTTAAGAGAAACATGGGGGTAACTTGCACAGAGCAGCAGTTACTGCCCTTAACAGAGACATGGGGGTAACCTGCAAGGAGAGGCAGTTACTACCCTTAACAGAAGGCATGAGGGTGACCTGCACAGAGCGGCAGTTACTACCCTTAACAGAAGGCATGGGGGTAACCTGCAGGGAGCAGCAGTTACTACCCTTACAGAAGGCATGGGGGTGACCTGCACAGAGAGGCAGTTACTACCCTTAACAGAAGGCATGGGGTAACCTGCACGGAGCGGCAGTTACTACCCTTAACAGAAGGCATGGGGTAACCTGCAGGGAGCGGCAGTTACTACCCTTAACAGAAGGCATGGGGGTGACCTGCACAGAGAGGCAGTTACTACCCTTAACAGAAGGCATGGGGGTAACCTGCACGGAGCGGCAGTTACTGCCCTTAACAGAAGGCATGGGGGTGACCTGCAGGGAGTGGCAGTTACTACCCTTAACAGAAGGCATGGGGGTAACCTGCACGGAGCGGCAGTTACTGCCCTTAACAGAAGGCATGGGGTAACCTGCACGGAGCAGCAGTTACTGCCCTTAACAGAAGGCATGGAGTAACCTGCACGGAGCAGCAGTTACTGCCCTTAAGAGAAACATGGGGGTAACTGCACGGAGCAGAAGTTACTACCACAAGGAAATTTCTGGGCAGACTATTTGGACCATTTGGTCCTTATCTGCCATCAGTACTATGTTTCTGTGGAAGTCAAAATTATCATTTTGCCTTGTAATCTGTTTATTTTATGTGCTTTAAATCTTTAGTCACGTTACCTCATGATGTCTTTCTGCTAGACGAGACCTGATGGCTCTATACTTGTAAACCGAGGACAGAGCAGCACAGGCGTCTTTAAATGAATAAACCAATCAACCCTGGTAGCTCAGGACTCCTGCATTGTTGTCCGCGGACAGGGCTGCCGCGTGAGAACAGAGATCCTGGGGCCAGAAAGGCACCAGGTGGGGGGAGGAGGCGTTGCAGAGAGATTTCACTAACTGGGGAGGAGGAGCACGGGATGTTCTGCACTTTTATTTCATTCAGGGCTCTGCTGCTGTTCCCCAGAGGAAATTCAATAAAAAGCAGGAACGTTTAAGGGGGAGAAGAGAAACTGATTCATAGTGCAGGAAGTTTCCATACGAGCCCATGTTTGTAACCCTGCTTAGAGAACTGGAGGAGGCGCTGTCTCTGATATAAAGGGGAGGGAGCCTGGAATACACACAGGGAGGTCTTAGGGTCCCATCTGCTCCCATCCTAAAGCAGAGGGAGCGCTGGGCAGCTCCTGATTATGTTCTGAAATTTCTGGAGTGAAGGAAAGCCAGGAAATAAAAATCACAAATGTCTGATAAAGATTCAGATAATGCAATCCTTACCCAGGGAGAGCAGGGTCTCATAATTCTCCTTCATCACCTCCCTGTACAGCTCCTTCTGCCCTTCATCTAAATACTCCCACTCCTCCTGGGAGAAAGAGACAGCGATGTCCTCAAACGTCACCCGCACCTGAAACACAAACCAGAAACACTCAGAGACACGAGGAGGGGCTCAGCGTGCATCAGATCTGAGCTGGATTTATTCTCCTCACGTTTTATCATGAAATTATCGGGATGATCCTAATGGGGAGATCCCTTCCCTGTTGCCCACTTCCCAAAGGTAATCCCCATGAATACCTGGCAAATAGTTAATGTTTCTCTCATCCAGAAACTTGTACAACCCTTTTTTTTTTTTTTTTTTAATCTAGCTCTTCTACCAGCCTTCATCACCTCTTTGGGCAGCAAATTCCCCAGCTCAATCATCCTTAAATTTGTTTTGACTCTTTTATCAGTTACTTTTATGGCGAGTCCCCTAACGCTTGTACTATCTGAAAGGGTAAATAACATTCTGCTTTCCTTTTGCTTCGGCTGCACTCCGAGCTGAGAAATTCAACGTATTGTCCAGAGATGCACAGAGGATACCTCTCAACAGCTCATCGCAGATGTATTAAATTAGTCCAAAAAAAAGGTATCTGCCCAGCGAGATGTTTGGCGTTGTAACTGTCCCTCCATACGTGTTACAGCGAGTTACCAAAGGATTCCCCGTTCCTTCATTTCCATTCTATGGTCACAAGGAATCTTCGGTGCTTATCCCACACTCCTTTTGCGTTTCGTATGTGATTGGGGGGTGAAAGGCTGTTGTACACGGAGCAAGAGAGAGACCTTAGGGTGATGGTGAAGCAATGTGACAAGACGGTACCTAAAGCCAGAAGAATGCTGGGCTGCATAGAGAGAGGAATATCGAGTAAGAAAAGGGAAGTGATTATCCCCTTGCACAGGTCCTTGGTGAGGCCTCACCTGGAGTACTGTGCTCAGTTCTGGAGACCGAATCTCCAAAGGGACAGAGACAGGATTGGAGGCGGTCCAGATGAGGGTGAACAAAATGGTGTGGGGTTACTAATCGGAAGACTTATGAGGAGAAGTTGAAGGTCCTAAATATGTAAACCCTGGAGAGGAAGTGCAGGGGAGATAGGATACAGAGCTTCGGATACCTGAAGGGTTTTAATAATGCACAATCGTCGACAAACCTTCTCCATTGGAAAGAACTCAGTAGAGCCAGGGGTCACGAAATGAAACTACAGGGAGGACGACTCAGAACCAACGTCAGGAAATATTTCTTCACGGAGAGGTAGTAAAGACAAAAACAGTGAAAGATTTGAAAGGGGCATGGGATAAACACTGTGGATCCCTAAAGGCCAGAGGATGGGAATGAGGAAAAGAGTGCATGGGGGTAACTTGCTGGTGGGGTGGTTATTACTCTTAACCGATAAGCCTTGATGCTGTTGATGCAACTCCAGCATTGATCTCTACTTCAACTGCAGGGGGCAAAGGGGAAAAGGGGAATTAGATTCAGACAGCAACCAACAGGGACACTCAATTTTACGTTCTGGTAAAACAAATAAGCATGGGGGTAACTCACTGATGCGGCTGTTACTACCCTTAACCAATAAGTCTGATACTTTTGATGCAACTCCAACATTGATCTCTGCTTCAACGGCAAGAGGTAACGGGGAATTGGACTCGGACAGAAATTAACAAGGGCTCTGACTTTTACAGTCTGGGAAACTGATAAGTATGGGGGTGACCTGCATGGCGCGGCAGATATTACCATAAGATTGCTGGGCAGACTGGATGGGCCGTTTGGTCTTTTTCTGCCATCATTTCTATTTTTTTATGTTTCTATGTTACAGTTCTTTTCTTCACCACCTCTTCCGGGAAGGCACTGCATGCATCTGTCACTCTTTCTGTGATAGCTCCCAGATTGTTAAGGGGTAAATGGTTGAGGTATCAGAGTAACTACATATTAAAACAGTCGCTGCTGGTAGTTTTTGAGTTGTTCCTCCTTTTTGGCAGGACTACTTTCTGACATTATTCCTGAGAGTTTCAATGTCTGCCCCGGGCTCACCCCCTTCCCACTTCCTCGTCTCTACAGAAGGAGACGCAGATGAGACTCTGCAGGCAGCACGCGTGGAGAAAACAGGAGCAGAGGAGCTGGCAAGGGAGCAGGGCAATTTGTTCTCCGTTCTGCCGTGTCCTGTGCTCCAGTCTCACTCAGCACTGCCAGCTTCTGCTCGAAGAAAATCACTAGCTCTGCTGTGACAAGTCTCCATAGGAGGTAAGACGTAGCTGGAACCATGTCACCGTATAGTGAGATCAGTGCAGGTGGCTGCGATAAGACTGGTGTAGATCTGGGGGGCGAGGAGAAAGAGAGATGGCTTCACACATTTTCTTAAGAACGTGCCATACTGGGTCAGACCAAGGGACCATCAACCAAACTGGGTCAAACCAAGGGTCCATCAAGCCCAGCATCCTGTTTTCAACAGGATCCAGGCCATAAGAACCTGGCAAGTACCCAAACACTAAGCCTATCCCCATGCCACTGATACTAGTAATAGTAGAGGCTGTTTTCTAAGTCTATTTAATCAATAGCAGACACACATGCAGGTTCTCTCAGTCACCCAGCACTTTCTCCATGCACCCAGGCACCTCCATGCACCCCCACATTGCCTCAGACACAGCCACGCTCTTTCCCAGGCACCCACGTCCAGACCTTTCTCTCACACACTTAGTGAGTGTCCCCTCCCCTGGGCACCTCAGCATCGTCCTGGAAAGCTCCTGTGCCTGCTGCCAGCCCTTTCCCCCCTCCTCCTCAGGACACTCACTGGCTCCATTGGCTCTGTCACCCCACTGCCCTTCTCGGAGATCAGTCTGGCCAGCTCCCCCCACAGGCCCTGGGGGCTACGTCCCCCGACTCCCAGCAGCACTGCAAGGCGCCTTCCCTTCTCTTCTGCTGCTGCTGCTGGGGTCACAAAGTGGCAGCTCCTGCTTTTCTCCTTCCTGCAAAGAGAGCTAGGTCCTGACGTCATCAGGATCGCCGAGGCGGGGGCGGGGGAGGGGCAGGACCAGATAACAAGGCACTCTAGCCAGAGGAGGTCTCCCTCTCTTGTACATTACTGGGGCACTCTAGCCAGAGAAGGTCTCGCTCTCTTGTACGTCACTGGGGCACTCTGGGCAGAGGAGGTCTCGCTCTCTTGTACATCACTGGGGCACTCTAGCCAGAGGAGGTCTCCCTCTCTTGTACATTACTGGGGCACTCTAGCCAGAGAAGGTCTCGCTCTCTTGTACATCTCTGGGGCACTCTAGCCAGAGGAGGTCTCGCTCTCTTGTACATCACTGGGGCACTCTAGCCAGAGGAGGTCTCGCTCTGTTGTACATCACTGGGGCACTCTGGCCAGAGGAGGTCTCGCTCTCTTGTACGTCACTGGGGCACTCTAGCCAGAGGAGGTCTCGCTCTCTTGTACGTCACTGGGGCACTCTGGCCAGAGGAGGTCTCGCTCTCTTGTACGTCACTGGGGCACTCTGGCCAGAGGAGGTCTCACGCTCTCTCTTGCACTCTTTCGCTTTCAGTTTTGCTCTGTAGGTACGGAACCCGCTGGAAATGTCAGAGCTGTGAAAAAGATGCCAGATTTGTGGCTAAATTGTCCAGAAATATCTAAATGTGTAACCCGTCACCTTCACAAGTCTAACATTTCCGCAGGGGTTGAAAAGGTCACGAGATCGAGCGACAAAATTACTAAATGGGCAGCCCTGAAACTGCCAGTTTCATCTGCCGCTGCTGGGAGGAACCAGCACTGGATCCAGCGAAGGTCATGGCCCTCCCCGAGAAGAGTCAGTGCGGCTTCTTGGCAAGCTGCTCTCTGGCGGAGATTAGGTCTCGCTAGCCCCTTGGCGACTGTTTCCCAGCAGGCACTGCGGCACGCCTCTCTAGCTCCTCTTTATCCATTTCCCAGCATAGAGTACAGAGCGGCTCTCTAGCTCCCTCTCCGGTCAATGACTGCGATTTCCATGGGAACTGTTTCCCAGCAGGCACTGCGGCACGCCTCTCTAGCTCCTGCTTATCCATTTCCCAGCATAGAGTACAGAGCGGCTCTCTAGCTCCCTCTCTGGTCAATGACTGCGATTTCCATGGGAACTGTTTCCCAGCAGGCACTGCGGCACGCCTCTCTAGCTCCTGCTTATCCATTTCCCAGCATAGAGTACAGAGCGGCTCTCTAGCTCCCTCTCTGGTCAATGACTGCGATTTCCATGGGAAGTGTTTCCCAGCAGGCACTGCGGCACACCTCTCTAGCTCCTTCTTATCCATTTCCCAGCATAGAGTACAGAGCGGCTCTCTAGCTCCCTCTCTGGTCAATGACTGCGATTTCCATGGGAACTGTTTCCCAGCAGGCACTGCGGCACGCCTCTCTAGCTCCTTCTTATCCATTTCCCAGCATAGAGTACAGAGCGGCTCTCTAGCTCCCTCTCCGGTCAATGACTGCGATTTCCATGGGAACTGTTTCCCAGCATGCAGTGCAGAGCTGTTCTATGTCTTCCTGGCCGGTAGAAGCACAGGCTGCCAGTGACTGAGCTTCTTCCTGTTGCCATGGTAACTGTTTCCCAGCAGGCAGTGCAGAGCTGTTCTATGTCTTCCTGGTTGCTAGAAGCACAGGCTGTCAGTGACTGAGCTACTTCCTGTTGCCATGGTTACTGTTTCCCAGCATGCAGTGCAGAGCTGCTCCTATGTCTTCCTGGCTGCTAGAAGCACAGGCTTTCAGTGACTGAGCTACTTCCTGTTGCCATGGTAACTGTTTCCCAGCATTCAGTGCAGAGCTGTTCTATATCTTCCTCTCTGGTAGTTCCCCCCCCCTGTCAGTGCTGAGATCATACTCTGCCATTCCCACCTGCACTAGAGAGCTTCTTTCCAGCTCTCAGCCTCAGTGCTGACATGGAGCCTGGGAGGGACCAGTGGGCACAGGCAGTCTAACCTTAGGTAACTTTGTGGTTGCCTAGAATGGCAGCTTCTGAGTAAAGCAAAAGGCCCCGACCGGCACACAAACTCACAGAGAATTATCACTGCTTAAGAACATAAGAAAATGCCATACTGGGTCAGACCAAGGGTCCATCAAGCCCAGCATCCTGTTTCCAACAGAGGCCAAAACCAGGCCATAAGAAGCTGGCAAGTACCCAAACACTAAGTCTTTGTCTTCACATCTTTAATGTGCACAGCGGAGGCCTGGTTCAGAGAGGAACAGGTCAAGCAGTAAGAGAGTCTTCCAGAAATGGATCCTTTTGTCAGCAAGGAAACCGTGAAGCGAGAGGGCCCACATTCCCTGCTCAGGCAGGCTTGGCACCCTTACTGGATCAATGAGAGCATGTCTGACTGCGCTCCTTCCAGGGCTGAGTGACATAGGGATGTGCATTCATTTAAAAAGCAATGGTAACCCCCACTGAAAAGGGCTATTTTCATTTCATGTTTCGCCTCTTACTGAAGTTTTCAATTGAAAAGTATATTAGAAGTATAATTATTTTAGGAGATTTTAATTTACATGTTGATTTTTTTTCCTTTAAGTGCTGTTTGTGATGACTTTTTAACAGCAATGAATGCCTGGGGATTCCTTAATGTAATTCATAATAAACTCACACGTGAACATGGTCAAACATAGACCTGCTATTTCTTTAAAGATCTTTTTCCTTACTCAAAGGGTTTTGGACATCTCAGTTTTGCAGGTCACATGATCTAACCACATTGTGATGAGATTTAAAATCCAAAATGCTGCTGATTAATTCCTCCTATGGTAATAAATGTTCTTGTACGTTTGTGATCACGATTAATACCTTGAGAACACATCAGATTTAAAGCGCTGGAACGCCGTTGGAGAAGAACTCTTGCCTCTTTGAGCCTGCCAGGAGCCTAAGGAGGGTGGAGGGGAGAGAGAAAATCGCTGCGGGTATTCTGATGATACGAATGCACTCTTCCCTGATCTCTGTCCTTTGAGTATGAGATTTTTTCTCAGAGCCATAAAAGTGGTAGTGGGGGGAGGAGTGCCGGTTATAAGTAAAAAAATTTTGTTATGGACAATTGAGATTAGAGAATTGCAGGGAAGTGTTTGCTGTTAGCGGTGGGGGAAAAGGAGATCAATAGACTTATTATTGATTTATGCCCCTCCCAATCCTAGTTTAGGACAGGTGGCAGAGTTAGTTGAATATACAGGTGAGGTAGTGCTGCGATTTGAAAGTTTAATAGTTTTAGGTGATCTGAATATACATGTGGATGATGAAGCCTGTGAGAAAGCTGTGATGTTATTGGACAGTTTAATTGCTTGGGATCCGTCACAATTGGTTTCCTTTAATACCCATGGAAGGGGAAGACATATGTTGGAGGTTATTTTTGGGACCAGGAACATTTTATTAGAGATACATTTGGGAAGAAGGTCGGTTGGACAGATGATAGTTATTTATTTTAAATTCCATAGAGTCACAGAGGGGGATGGAAGAGTTGATAGGAGAGGTGGGATCTCGTTTTAGTCTGAGCTGGTGTTGTTCAGTGGGAGGAAGGAGACTTGGTGGATAACTGGAATTTGCAGCTGCAAGAGATGTTGAATGTTTTGGCTTCAATAAAGAACAGAAGTAGTAAAGTATAGTGCACCATGGTTCACTTCAGAACTGAAAGATTTGCAGAGGGAGGTGAAGAAGAAGGAGAGGAAATGGGTTAGAACTCAGGTGTGGCAGATAAACTGCCCTAGAGGAGTTGCTTGAATAAATACTTGGGCACTATCTGGTTGTCTAAAAAGAAGGTCTGGATACGTTCCTAGAGGAAATATCCATAAACTGCTATTAATTAATAAGCATTGATGTTTGGGATCCTGCCAGGTACTTGTGACTCGGATTGGCCACTGTTGGAAACACGATGCTGGGCTTGATGGACCCTTGTGTATTCTTTAAAAACGTAAGTTTCGAAGTGGCGAATCCTTGCTGAAACGCCGTAGCCTCATAATAGTAGCAAGAAAAACCTCCAACTAAGACAGATATGTATTGCTAAAGGATAATGTATTTCTAGCACTCATTTTTAAATATTTATACATTATCTGTTTTACTTTTCAGTAAAACGAGCAGCCCCTGACGAAGATCTCGAAACACGCGCTGTGTCAGGTGACGCAGAGCCGATGCATCAAATGCTCTTTTGCTACCTTAAACGATAAGTGTCTTAAAATCCATGATGGGGTTATAATAGCAAATTGTTCCAAATGGTGGCATATATATTCATCAAGTGTCAAACCCTGTGATTAAATTTGTGGAGCAGGCATTTTGTCACACTTTGCAACAAAAAAATTGCATTATTCTAAGTGTACAATTTACAAAACGCATTCGCATCTGTGCCTTTTGCTCATATATGAGAATTAACACTTGCATTATAAAAATTGGCATTCACATTTTTATGTGGTTCAGTATTCTTCCCTACATATCTACCGCATAGTTCTCCATTTTCTTTTCTTATATGGCCTACCATGCAGCATCTAAACAAAGCCCGAGAGCAGGACCTAGCCAAAAGGTTGCTCAACAGGCCAAGACTCCCCAAGCTCCTCCGAAGATGGGAACAGATGTCCAATCGGCACGCCGATCTCAGAGACCAGAAGGGAATGGCATCCCTAAAATTAACTCCCCCTTCTTGGTTTTTTTTTAATATTTACTCTTTATCTGAGCTCAGCCTGCCCCAGCTGAGTCGGTCTCCAGCTGCAGGGGAAGAGGGCAAAGGCTTTCAATGCCGTGCTCAGCTTCCTGCATCCACTAGCCTCTCAGCTGTTTGTCTCTCTACAGCTAAGCCCACGCCGGAAAACCAGCTACCGGACCAAGGCACTCTTCTGAGGCAGGGATCCACAGATATCATCTCAGAAAACTAATAAGAACGTAAGAACATAAGAAATTGCCATACTGAGTCAAACCAAGGGTCCATCAAGCCCAGCATCCTGTTTCCAACACTGACCAATCAAGGCTACAAGTACTTGGCAAGTACCCAAATATTAAGTAGATCCCATGCTACTAGTACCAGTAACAGCAGTGGCTATTTCCTAAGTCAACCTGATTAATAGCAGCTAATGGACTTCTGGACTGAGGGAGTGACCATAAGGTATCACCACAGGAGAGCGGGGCAAATTAATTTCCTTCTTCTTTTCTCTTTCTACAAAATTTTTTTAAGCAATCCCCAGTAGGGAGATGCACATCCACCATCTGCAGGAGATGGAAAATACTGGAGGGCTGATGTTACTGCAGGGTTATTTATACCGTGATGTCAGCTTTGCTCCGTCTCCATCTGCTGCTGGTGGTGGATAACCCACTGGTGATTAACTGATTTTTTTTTTTAATTTATTTTTTATTGAGTATAACATTTATAACAAAATGATATAATCAGGAATTCCAAAGAACATAATAATATCCATACAATTTCATAACTCATATTGAAGGTTATCTAGCCCACATCAAGGGAGAGTGAGCTGCGAATCTGGTAAGCTGAAAACATTTCTATATTACAACCTATGCTATACACTATTACACATTTATCGATGTCTTATCCCTTAAAAATCGCCCTAGGTGTATTGGATCAGTAAATACAAACTTATTGTTCTGATACATTATCTGGCACTTACAGGGGAATTTTAAAATAAAAACTAGCCCCAATCTCTATAAGTGATTGTTTAAAAGACAAGAACTGCTTCCGTCGTGCTTGAGTAGCACGAGAGACATCAGGAAAGACCTGTATCTTCTGTCCACAAAAGGTCTGATCTTTATGTTGAAAATACTTTGAGAAGAACAGGTCTTTTTCTTGTCTTAAGGAAAAAGAAATTAGCAAAGTTGCCCTAGTATTTATGTAGTCCTCTAAAAAGGTAGAGACCCCTGGACTTTCCATTTTATCAATTCCACCTTCTGGAGCTTTGAATGTACTTCCTTTTGGTATATAATACATCTTAGAGAGTATAGGGATTTGCATAGAATCAAAGGTCAAAATCTCTACAACATATTTTTATATAATTCAAAAACAGAAATTAATCTGGATATAGGAAAATTTAACAGACGTAAATTACATGATCGCAACTCATTTTCAAGCATTTCAATTCTGTTATGCAGTATAAGACTGTCCTTTATAGAGGATGCACTTGTGGCTTGCAAATTACTCACAGAGGGGTTCAGGTTCCCAAGTATCTTTTCTATTTTATTGGTCCTATCATCTAGGTCCATAAACTTTCCCCTCGTTTCCAATGAGAAAGTATGAATCTTAGTGATAGAACTAGATAATTTCTTGTCAATTTTTGTTGTTAACCCCCATAGAGCTAATAATGATACATTCTCTGGTTCTGCTTCATTGTCTAATACCTCATTATTTGTGTTGTGGTCTCCACCGCTTCCCTCCCGCGGGGGCTCAAACCCGCCTACCTCCGCTTCAGGGATCTCCGCGTTCCACCCGCTCCGGAGCCTGGGGGCATCTCTCACTCCACGTGGAGTCCGCCATTACGGGTCTGCTCCTCGTTTGTCGTGCGCGAGGACATCCCTCTTGAGCGCTCAACTCCCGGAAGCCTGGCTCCGCTCGCGCTGCTGACATCACGCCCAAGTCTCAATATAAGCGGCGCTCAAACTCTCTCTCATCGCCTTGCAACGAGGTTCACAACTCCATAGTTGTTCTTAGTTGCGTCCTTGGTGATCTGCTTGCTGTCTGCTTCTGACCCCGGTTTGCCTTGACTCCACTTCAGCCTGCCGCCTGCCTCTGACTCCGGTTTGCCTTCGACTCCGCTTCAGCCTGCTGCCTGCCTCTGATTCCGGTTTGCCTTGACTTCCGCTTCAGCCTGCTGCCTGCCTCTGACTCCGGTTTGCCTTGACTTCTGCTACAGCCTGCCGCCTGCCTCTGACTCCGGTTTGCCTTCGACTCCGCTTCAGCCTGCTGCCTGCCTCTGACTCCGCTTCAGCCAGCTGCCAGCCTCCGACTCCATTTTACCTCAGACTCCGCTTCAGCCTGCTTCAGACTCCGGTTGCCACAGACCCCGCTACCGCCCGCTGTCCTGCCTCCAGCTGGCCCTCGGACCTGTGCTACTGGTTCCCTGCCTTCCGGGGACCCGGGACTTTCTCCACTCTCCGGTCCCAGCCTACGTCTACACCTGATACTGGACTTTCTGTCTCACTCTCAAGACCCAAGGTTCCGGGACCCTACGGGCTCCTCCCGGGGGGTCCCTGGTTCCCAGGTGAACCCCATTGGCTTGTGGCTCCGCCTCCCGGCCTACCCTGCCTGCCCTGGTAGGTCGGCCCAAGGGTCCACTATCCCTCCTACAGTGTCTGACTGTAACAATTTGGGTCAAATATTATCTCTGGACATTGAACTTTTGTCTGAATGTTAAGAAAGTTTCATCTTACCTATCCCACCTAACAACAACAATGTAACAAGGAAATATATTGCAACAATGGGAAAATCCCCCTCATAAGTCCCAACAAGTAGTGGATCAGCATACAGATATTGTTCGAAATATCTTTACATCTTTATTTCCCCAAGTTCAACCTCCGATCTTTCCACCAGCATACCCCATCCATCCTGCAAAGGCGTCGCCTTCCAGTTCTAGTGGTCTTGCTTCAGACCCTCAGGAGGAACCTGCAGAACACTCCTCACTACTCACGGTTTGTTGACATTTGACATAAAAAAGGAACCAAACCCTCATTCTGAGGTCATGGGGTTCCTTAAAATCCTAGAGCTCCCATCAGAGTCCACCACTCTCTCATCACACCCATTTCTTCAGAAATATTTGATGAATGGGAATCTCCCTCCTCCAGAGTCAATGTAGCCCGTAAACTGGTTGTCAAGTTCAGATTGCAAAGAACACCAGGTAACAGAATAGTACAGCTACCCCATAACTTGGTAACTGTAGAATCTGCCATGAAAAGGCTAAAAAAAAATGCCTCCCTTCTAACTCGCCTCTGGGAAAGGAATACAAGCTCTTGGATAACTTTGGGGAAAAATATTTTTCAAAGCTCCAAGTTTACTTTATATTGTACAGTATTTGTATGAAACATTACAAACACTGAAACCCTACATAAGATCAGAAGTTGGTCAACCTTCCTCGCCACAATCGTTACACGACATGGAAGAGGGTCTCAGATACCTTCTAAGGATAGTGTATGAGGGCTTTAACCCGGCAGCTCGCACTTCAGCATCATCAATTGCCGCAAGGCGTGTGGCGTGGCTTCAAGCTAAAAGCATCAGAGAGGATGTCCATAATAAATTGTCTGACCTTCCCTGCTTAGGAGACAATCTTTTTGGTGAGAAATTAAAAGAAACAGTCATTCAATTAAAAGGAACAAAATGTCACTGTTCAATCCCTCTCCTCAAGTGATGTCCGTTCATCTGGAGCACCACACTTCCACAGTATAAGAGACCTTTTTTTCCCCAAAAAGATCATACAGACCATACCATGGGTACTGTCAAACCCCATACCAATCTCCATGCAACCAGTAGTCATCAAGTCAACCCCTTGAGAGGCGGAGGGATAGGTCACAACTAAAGCAGTTGCCACAAACAGCTTCAAAATCTAATCAGGGTTTTTAAAAGAATTACCCCCACAGCATTCCTCACTAGTAGGGGGAAGAATCCATCCCTTCAAAAACCACTGGCCCAAAATAACAACCGACAAGAGGGTCGTAGCCATAGTTCAAAATGAATATCGTCTCGGTTTCAAACGCCAGCCACAGACACCTCATCTGGCATCATGTCCACCAAATTATTCTCAAATCCCACTGTTACAGAAAGAAGTACAAACCCTTCTTCAACAGAACATCATCCGGGAACTAGCCCACTCGGAATCCTCTCAAGGTTATTATTCAAAATACTTCCTCATAGCAAAAGGTCAGGAGGGTCTATGACTCATTCTGGAAATCAGATCTCTCAACAAACTCCTACACCGGGAGAAATACAAAATGACTTCTCTGGGAATCATTTTGCTATTTATCCAACCACAAGATTGGATGTGTTCCTTAGATCTCAAGGATGCATATGCACATATCCCTATCCACCCTTCTTGTTGGCATTACCTCTGCCTCGAGAGTCTTCACCAGATGTCTAACTGTGGCGGCAGGTTATCTACATCATTCAGGAATAATGATTTTTCTTTATCTGAACAACTGGCTAATAACAGCCTCAACAGAAACGTGTCTTCAGTCTCATGGAGTGTCCACCATACGTTGCCTGGAGACTCTAGACTTCATAATAAATTACGAAAAGTCAAATTTGCTCCCAACCCAGTCTATCCAATTCAAAGGCGCCCAAATAAACTCCTTTCAATACAAAGAATTCCTGCCAGGAAACTGAGCAATTAATTTCTGACATTTGTGACTGGCAAACAACATTCAACAACGTTCTTATAAGTCAGCACATCAAATACTGATGTTGGGGCACATAGCTGCAGCAATACATGTAGTCCCTTTAACCAGGCTACACGTGACATATCTCCAGTGGTCCTGCAACTACTCATTTCTCCAACCTGGACTACTGCAACGCTCTACTCCTTGGCCTACCACTTGCTACCATCCGCCCACTACAGATCCTACAGAACACAGCCGCCAGAATTCTAACTGGATCAAAAATACATGAGCACATCACACCAACCCTCATCTCATTACACTGGCTCCCAATAAAATACCGTATAGAATACAAAGTACTTACAATCCTGCATAAAATAATCCAAGAACAGTAAAACAACTGGCTAAGCAAATTCATCATAATCCATGCTCGTAAACGGAACCTACGATCAACAAACAAAGGCCTCCTCAAAATTCCCCACGCCAAAACCACAAAACTGAAATCAACACGTGAGAGAGCCATCTCCATCGCCAGCCCCACTCTATGGAACTGAATACCAATCGGAAGAAGAAATCAACCAGATATCAACATTTTCAAAAAAGATCTTAAGACCTGGTTATTCACCAGAGCCTACTCAAACTCACTCAATCAACCAGAACAGCAACCAACCACACAATGCAACACCAAGGAAAATACTCCGTCCCTCCATCAATTAAATAACCCCCACCATGTGAACACCGAAGATATCAACATTAACTTATCTAGTAACTCTGCTGCTATATAAGACTGACAATATGTATTTCTGCTACATAAGATTAATAAAATGGAATTAACCATCCTTCATACCCAAACTTTCATTCAATATGACAGTTTGTAGCTATGATGTTTGTAGCCAATATATTATCTCTTGACTATTGTAAACCGTTCTGATGGCGAAACCAAATGACAGTATACAAAACACGTTAAATAAATAAAAATAATAAACAGAATGATTAGAATAAAAAAGGGAATAAATGAAAATGAATTAGAAAATCTGCCTGCAGGGAGTGAGGGGATGCACTGATGCTGGGAGCTCCCTACCTCTGTCCCTGCAGGTTTCAGAGACCCTCAGGATGCACTGAGCCCTGAATTAAGCCTGAAACTCAGTGCCAGTGCAGGAGGTAAAATCAAACTCCCAATGCTCTGCTAATGCAGGGGGAGTTACAAACCTGCCCCCAGCCCAGGCTGATCCCACATTATAACTCGGGGCATGGGGGTCTCTTGCACAGATTTATGCTACCAGGGGGAGGAGGCTTGGGCAGCAGCAGGAGTTCTGGTGTCAGGGACTTGTAGTCAGGATACATTCACACCATTCTGGTGCCCCCCCCCCCCCTCCCAGTTAAGCATCTTCACTTTCTCCATACAATCCAATCCACAGAATAGTCACTGGGTACTGACATCTCTATCAGCAATGCCACTAGAGTGCTCCTCTTCTTCACCATAATATCTGGTTTTTTTTGTGCATAAATCTTCCTATTGGCAGAAAAAGGAATGTCTCAGATGATCACAACCACACAAAGGTACTAGCAAGACATGGTGAGAGACACTTACTACAGCTGGTTATGCTCTCACCCCTAGACCCTTCGTGTGGATTTTCTGGTGATTTGTAAGGCTTGACTTCTTATTAAATGTTTTAATACACAACATACATGCATACGGTGTCTCCTCTGTGTGGATTTTCTGGTGGTTTATGAGGTGTGCCTTCTGAGTAAAGCTTTTACTACACTCACTGCATGAAAAAGGTCTCTCCCCTGTGTGGATTTTCTGATGGGTTCTGAGGCTTGCCTTCCACGTGAAGGTTTTACTACAGTCAGGACATTTAAATGATCTCTCCCCAGTGTGGATTTTTTGGTGAGACATGAGGCTGCTCCATTGAGTAAAACTTTTAC
The DNA here is from genome assembly GCF_901001135.1 of Rhinatrema bivittatum. Lineage (NCBI taxonomy): Eukaryota > Metazoa > Chordata > Amphibia > Gymnophiona > Rhinatrematidae > Rhinatrema > Rhinatrema bivittatum. Next base: position 9,807,123 of record NC_042616.1, on the reverse strand, counting down.
TACACTCAGTACATGAAAAAGGTCTCTCCCCTGTGTGGATTTTCTGATGGGTTTTGAGGCTTGCCTTCCACGTGAAGGTTTTACTACAGTCAGGACATTTAAAAGGTCTCTCCCCTGTGTGGATTTTCTGATGGGTTATAAGGCTTGCCTTCCACGTGAAGGTTTTACTACACTCAGTGCAACTAAATGCTCTTTCCCCAGTGTGGATTTTCTGGTGGCTTATGAGGTGTGTCTTCTGAGTAAAGCTTTTACTACACTCACTGCATGAAAAAGCTCTCTCCCCTGTGTGGATTTTCTGGTGCTTATGGAGGGCTGCCTTCCACTTGAAGGTTTTACTACACTCATTGCATTTAAATACTCTCTTCCCTGTATGAATGTTTTGGTGATCGGTGAGGCCTGTTCTTGTGTTGAAGCTTTTACTACATTCAGTACATGAAAACGGTCTCTCACCTGTATGGATTCTCTGATGGTTTATGAGGTTATTCTTCTGGATAAAGCTTTTACTACACTCAGTGCATTTAAATGCTCTCTCCCCAGTGTGGATTTTCTGGTGGTTTATGAGGTATGCCTTCTGATTAAAGCTTTTACTACACTCACTGCATGAAAAATGCACTGAGTGTAGTAAAACTTTCACATTTTCCCCTGTGTGGATTTTTTGGTGCTTGTGAAGGGATGTCTTCCACTTGAAGGTTTTACCACATTCAGCACATTTAAATTGTCTCTTGTCATTGTGCCTTTTCTGATGGGTTCTGAGGTTTGCCTTCCACTTGAAGGTTTTACTGCACTTGGTGCATTTAAATATCTTCCCAGTGTGAATATTCTGGTGATTTATGAGGGCTGCCTTCTGAATAAAGCTTTTACTACACTCAGTACATGAAAATGGTCTCTCCCCTGTGTGGATTTTCAGGTGGCTTTGGAGGGCTGTCTTCCATGTGAATGTTTTACTACACTCAGTGCATTTAAATAATCTCTCCCTAGTGTGGAGTTGCTGATTCAATATTAAAAGTGATTTTCTTCCTGACTTTTTCCCACAGGTTTGAAACACTAAGGGATTCTTCCCTTTCCCCTCTCTCTGTTGGAGCCCAGAAGTCATTTGATCACTGTTATTATTTTGGAAGGGTTTCTCTGCTCTCAGGTGTCTCTGGTGGGGGTCAGAAGTAATGTGATCACTGTTATTACTCTGGAAGGGTCTCTCTGCTCTCGGGTGCTCAGGGATGTCTGTGAGCTCCCTGTCACTTCTCTCACACTCGGTGACTTCATCCTGGGAGTCTTCTGCAGGGTCTCTCAGCTTCTTCTCTGATTCCTGAATACTTTTCCTAACTTTTCTCTTCTCAGTCCCCTGGGAAACATTCTCACAGCCATTTCCCGATCGTCTTGGGATCTGTTCCAGTTCTTTAGGATGTTCTTCTCGATTCTCCTTCTTCTTCCCTTCCTGTCTGACTTCATCCTCTGCTGGATATAAAAAGAAAACATTAATTGTGTATTAATGAGTAAGGAAAGTGTCCAGTAACCAGGGGTCAGAGGTCACACCACCTCCGGTTATTCTGTCCCCTTTCACCCTCATCCCAGGACCCCTTGTTCTGCAGCCTCCTCCCTATACCTTCTGCCACTGCTGCACCTCCACACGCCCTCACCATTTCTCATCCACATCTTGCAGGACTGCTACATCTCCAAACTCAAGCAGCAGTTTGTTTAGCCTCCTTCCGTTAACCCCCTGCAGGCTGCTGAGGGCTAAACCTTCGAGGCGCTTTTCCCTGGATCTACTCAATCGTAAAGTTTCCCTCAAAGGGGAAGAGATCTACGCAAAGCCCATAGACAGCAATTCTTAAAATCATATATAGTATTACAGCAAGCTTGTCCACTTAACACTGTTCTCTCTTCAGAGTAGGCTCCATTTACATTGCACGCTGTCTCCTGTCCATCAACCAGTTAGTAATCCACTCCACCACCTTGGCGCCCACTCACAAGCTTGTCTTTTGATTCATAGGATTCCTGTGAAAGACCTTATTGAAAGCTTTGCTGAAATCCAAGCAAATCACATCAAGCTCTTTTCCTTGATCCACTCCTCTAGTCACCCAATCAAGAAAAATCAATCAGGTTTCTCTGTCAGGACCTTCCCCGGTGAATTCCTGCTGCCTTGGATCCAGCATCCACCAGATTGTAAAAGGTTCATTATCTTTTTCTTCAGCAGAGGCTCCATTAATTTTCCACCACCGCGGTGAGGCTAACCGGCCTGTAGTTTCCAGCCTCCTCTCTGCTGCTGCTCTAATGAAGCAGGAACACCACCGCTTTTTTCCAATGTCACAGCACCACTCCCATTTTTCAGGGATCTATTGAGCAGGTCTTTCAGCAGACACGCAGCACATCTCAAAGCTCCCTCAGTATCCTGGGATGTACCTAACCCTGCCCCAGGGCCCTGTTCACTTTCAGTTTTCCTAGCTCTTCCCATACACAAACAGGATTGCATTTCTCCCTCTCCGATCAATGGTCTTGTCAACCAACAATGGTCCTTTTTCCAGGGTCTTCCTTGGTGAACACCAAACTCAACTATTTGAGAAAATATTTCTGCTATTTCTTCATCTCTCTCCACACACAGCTCCCTCCTTTTGGATGTCTGGTCAGATCTTTGTGCAGTTTTCTCTTTGAATTGGAGGCCTGTAGACCTCATCAGTGTAAATGGAAAAACCAGCTTTTTTTTCAGGACAGCCTATAATGCTTCTTCCCCTACCCCACGTCTCTTAAATTCCAGTTGCTCGGCTATGGGTTTTGACTTAAATACCTCCTCCTTTCACTGTTCGGTCTTCTCTACCCTTCCTTAACAAGTTATTGCCCAGGGATGGTTGTATCCCATTCATGAGAATCAGTGAACCTGTCTCTGTAACAGCAACGATGTCCAAGTCCACCTCCAACACTAGGGCTTCCTTATGTCTCCCTCTCCATTCTCTTCCATTCTGCTCTCCCCCCTGTCTGTCCCTCCCCCTCTTCCTTTCTGGTTTTATCTATTCTCTCCTAACTTTCCACCTTGTTTTCCTTTCCAGCCTCTGTCCCCAGAAACCTCTCCCCATACCTCACCTGGGAGCTCCACTCCCCCAGGCAACCCCTCGAGGTTTCATTCTGTCCCTTCACTCTCTGCGGTCCCAATCTCCTCCTCCATTTACCCCTAGACAGCTTCACTCCTCCGTCCCCTCTCATCTTGTTATAAATCCAAAGCATGTGAGCTTCACAAAATAGTAAAGGATGCTGGCGTTATCACCAGACCTCAGCAGCAGCGAGCACTGATAGCCAAGTCTCCTTCACAGAGCCCAATGTGGTCCATCCTCCTCTGGTGCGGGTTTTCTTTCCACACAGGTCAGTTGTTCCGACATGTGATGGAGATATTAGTGGAATCATTGTTACAGCGTCGGAAATAACGAGTATGTTGCCATCAGAGTAGCAAAAACCAATATGCAGATGGCATGATAAACAAACATTCTGGATAAAATGTTTTCTAACAGTGCCGCTACTGAGGACTTTTGAAATGTAACAAGTGGAAATGTTGACTCAAGACTCCTAGATGTAAAGATAGAATCAACAAGGCCTTTTGATTGATGGCTCTACAATTCTGTTAATGCTTGCCGGGTAACCGATTATTCATGTCGAGTACTTTTGGAACTCAGCTCTGGGGTGGTTGTCAGCCTTTTTTGGATTATAGCAATGGTTATTGGAATTGTAGGATCAGGTTATAAGAATAATGAAGCAGTCTGAATGGGATTTATTTTTTTCTGATTAACAGAAATAAATGTATCAGATCGGAAGAGGGTGGTTTCTTAATAAGAGGGAATCAATGATTTTTAAATTTGTTTTTTTTTTAATTGGTTATAGGGTTTGGAAGGTATTGAGATATGTGACTTGACTGTCTTTAATGTTTGGTAAAGTGGTTACATAGAAACATAGAAATGACGGCAGAAGAAGACCAAACTGCCCAGCAAGCTTCGCACTTTTTTTTTCTCATACTTATCTGTTTCTCTTGGCTCTTAGTAACCTTTTGGTTCTATTTCCCTTCCACTCCCACCATTAATGTAGAGAGCAGTGTTGGAACTGCATCTAAGCGAAATATCTAGCTTAATTAGTTAGGTGTAGTAACTGCCGCAATAATTAAGCTACTCCCATGTTTATTTGTTTACCCAGACTATGTAATTCAGTCCTTGTTGGTTGTTGTCTGTATATAGATCCACTTTTCATTTCCCCTGCCGTTGAAGCAGAGAGCTATGCTGGAAATGCGTGAAGTAGCGGTCTTCCTCCCCTGCCGTTGAAGCAGAGAGCTATGCTGGATATGCGTGAAGTAGCGGTCTTCCTCCCCTGCCGTTGAAGCAGGGAGCTATGCTGGATATGCATGAAGTATCAGTTTTTCTTCTCCCCTGCCGTTGAAGCAGAGAGCTATGCTGGATATGCGTGAAGTAGCGGTCTTCCTCCCCTGCCGTTGAAGCAGAGAGCTATGCTGGATATGCGTGAAGTATCGGTCTTCCTCCCCTGCCGTTGAAGCAGAGAGCTATGCTGGATATGCGTGAAGTAGCGGTCTTCCTCCCCTGCCGTTGAAGCAGAGAGCTATGCTGGATATGCGTGAAGTATCGGTCTTCCTCCCCTGCCGTTAAAGCAGAGAGCTATGCTCGATATGCGTGGAGTATCGATCTTTCTCCCCTGCCGTTGAAGCAGAGAGCTATGCTGGATATGCGTGAAGTATCAGTTTTTCTTCTCCCCTGCCGTTGAAGCAGAGAGCTATGCTGGATATGCGTGAAGTATCGGTCTTTCTCCCCTGCCGTTGAAGCAGAGAGCTAAAACTAGGAATTGTTTCTGCCTGGTTTTGAACCAGGGACCTTTCACGTGTGAGGCGAACGTGATAACCACTACACTACAGAAACTGAGGCAAAGATCTGGATTTTTTAAAATTTTTATATACAAACATTCAATCTGAGATATCACATCAGTTTACATTCAGGTACTGTAGATATTTCCCTATCCCCATAGGGCTTACAATCTAAGGCAATGGAGGGTAAAGTGAGTTGCCCAAGGTCACAAGGAGCAATAGCAGGACTCAAACCCTGGTCTCCTGGTTCATAGCCCACGGCTCTACCCACTAGGATATTTGCATTAGTGTCAGTATGAATATTTAGCACTTTAATTTTATGTATAAAAATGAATAATACAAATGTATCAAGTATCCTCGACATAAACTATTATTGATTAGACTGTTTACCTTGTAGTTGCACGTAAAGACTGAGAAATGGCAGCTGAGTACAGGGTCTGGGGAAGCTTGGGCTCATCGAGTCTAGGTCAGGCCCTTCCAAGCTCATCGGCTTCTCTGATTGAATAATTAGGGAATGAGACTGGGGAAGAGCATGAGATGTTCTGCACTTTTATTTCATTCAGGCCTTTGCTGCTGTTCCCCAGAGGAAATTCAATAAAAAACAGGAAGGTTTAAGGGGGAGAAGAGAAACTGATTCATAGTGCAGGAAGTTTCCATACAAGCCCATGTTTGTAGCCCTGCTTAGAGAACAGGAGGAGGCGCTGTCTCTGATATAAAGGGGAGGGAGCCGGGAATACACACAGGGAGGTCTTAGGGTCCCATCTGCTCCCATCCTAAAGCAGAGGGAGCGCTGGGCAGCTCCTGATTATGTTCTGAAATTTCTGGAGTGGAGGAAAGCCAGGAAATAAAAATCACAAATGACCCTCAGTAAATCAGGCCCTGTGTCTGATAAAGATTCAGATAACGCAATCCTTACCCAGGGAGAGCAGGGTCTCATAATTCTCCTTCATCACCTCCCTGTAGAGCTCCTTCTGCCCTTCATCTAAATACTCCCACTCCTCCTGGGAGAAAGAGACAGCGATGTCCTCAAACGTCACCCGCACCTGAAACACAAACCAGAAACACTCAGAGACACATGGAGGGGCTCAGCGTGCATCAGATCTCAGCTGGATTTATTCTCATATTTATCAACAATTGCAGAGCATCTCCAACCAACAAGGCCAATGGATACGTTCAGAGAAATAGCCCAGCGTACATCTACCTGGCTATACATCACTTGTAACCAGGGAGAAAAGACTGTGAGACTATGGAGGAGCCACCATCATCACGAAGCAAGCATGGGTGCAGACTGACCCCCTGGCCTCCCGTCCATCTGATCCACGAGAAGCCGTCTGGCCAACGGCCAGCAAGGCCTGACGCACTGCTTGCAAGAATAATAAGGAGCAAACTTTATTTCTGGTTACCTATCCCATCTCTAACGATGCCTACTGAATGTAAAATATCTATATTCCTGCCTAATCATGTGTTATCATCTGATTAGGGCTGTAATTTGTATATTTGTACTTGTTATAATAAAATATTAGTTTATTTAAGTGACTTTCTGGTCTCCAGGAATTATTTGGTTTCATTTGCAAGTCTGATTGCATATTCCGGCGTTCTTACCACCCAGAGCTAATTCCCCTACAAAACTAACAACACCAGAAGATCCTAATGGGGAGATCCCTTCCCTGTTGCTCACCCCTAGAAGCCGATCCTCAATTCCATCTGCCCTCCAGAAACTGGTCCAGCCTTTTCTAAATCCACCTATACCTCTGGCCTTAATCACATTTTTAGGCAACAAATTCCACAGTTCATTTGTGCATTGACCAAAAAAGATTTCCTTAAATTTTGTTAAATCTTTTACCAGCTATTTTCATATAGTGTGACCCCTAGTGCTTGAACTATTAGAAGGGGTAAATAACTGTTCCTAATTACCTGTTCCACTCCACTCATGATGTTCTGAATCAGGTAAACATCCGTGCTTTTTCCTATTCAGGCAGCTAAACTTTCTCTCCAATCAGTCCTCAAGAGAAAGATTCTTTAAGTTTGAAATTATTTATTGTACAGGTAAATTTTACTTACAATTGTTGCATCTCAAACATAAGCCTCAAGGCAAAGATCTTTGGTAACTGGAGACAGGGAAGCAGGAGGGAGAAGGAGGTCTCTTGAATTGCAGGAGTTAGTTTATGGTAGAGGTAGGAAGCTTGAGGCTGATTTAGTCTTCAGACGAAGGCAGTAAGAGAGAAGGTAAAAAACCCGATCGTTTCACAGAGTACTGCTGGCTCAGAAGCACGCATGGGGTGAACTGAACTCTCCTAGAGAGCTGCTAGAGGAAAACGCCTCCACAGGCAGGAAGCAGGGGACAGGGTCCAATGGCAGCGAGCCTGAGAACCATGTGACACAGGGGGAGCATGAAGGGCAGTCCCTTGAGCCTATAAGGCACCTAGGAAGACTCAAGTTAGATTGAGGGAGATTCAAGCTCTTCCAATAGTGAGAGAAAGTGGAGGGGGGAGGGAGCTCTTCTTAAGGGCAAAGGCTCCTCTTAAAGGCGAAGGCTCACAGACCTTTATCATGGGTTACAAAAAGTGTTTCAGTATTAAGAATCCTCAGAAGGGAGGACTGCACTAAACACAGTTAAACTACAATAGGTACAGATACAAACATGTACCCACTGCTGGGGACAGAACACATGATGTTATAAGAAAATGCCATACTGGGTCAGCCCAAGGATCCATCAAGCCCAGCATCCTGTTTCCAACAGTGGCCAATCCAGGTCATAAGAACCTGGCAAGTACCCAACAACTAAGTCTATTCCATGTTACTGATGCCAGTGATAGCAGTGGCTATTTTCTAAGTCATCTTGATTAACAGCAGGTAATGGCTTTTCCTCCAAGAACTTATCCAATTCTTTTTTAAACCCAGCTACACCATCTGCACTAACCACATCCTCTGGCAACAAATTCCAGAGTTTAATTGTGCGTTGAGTGAAAAAGAACTTTCTCCGATTAGTTTTAAATGTGCCCCATGCTAACTTCACGGAGTGCCCCCTAGTCTTTCTATTATCCGAAAGAGTAAATAACCGATTCACATCTACCCGTTCTAGACCTCTTCATGATTTTAAACACCTCTATCATATCCCCCCTCAGCCTTCTCTTCTCCAAGCTGAACAGTCCTAACCTCTTTAGTCTTTCCTTATAGGGGAGCTGTTCCATCCCCTTTATCATTTTGGTCGCCCTTCTCTGTACCTTCTCCATCACAACTATATCTTTTTTGAGATGCGGCGACCAGAACTGCATACAGTACTTAAGGTGCGGTCTCACCATGGAGCGATACAGAGGCATTATGACATTTTCTCACAGGACAAGCAGGATGGTAGTCCTCACTTATTGGTGACGTCAGTGGACGGAGCCCTGTCACGGAAAACGTTTCTGTCAAAGTTTCTATAAAGCTTTGACTGACACTGGCACACTGAGTATGCTCAGCCTGCAATTATCCCTATGACCACAGGTATCTCCCCTCAGTTCTCACAACTTTTCCTCACGGAAACACTTGAATTTTACTTCACAAACACTTTTTCCCTGCACGGGTCTCCCTTCGCGTACATTTAATCAACGCTCGGTGAGTACTATGCCCTGTTTTTTCGGTCAGTTCCTGTCACCTCACTAACGGTTTCCCCGGCCTACCAACTGAATTGCGGCCTTCCCTCTGCCTATTTTTTCATCCTTAGTTAGCCCCACAAAGCCTGCAAGTGTCCTCCTGCGATCCTCCACCTGGTTATTAGCACTAGTGGGATAGGGACATCCACAGTTACCGTTGCTGCCAGGGTCGCTGTCAAATCCATGCCTCCATCGATTCCCTCAGTACCTTTGTGCAGTCGATGCCCCCATCGATACTGTCGGTACCTCCATCCATGCCGTCCTGCCTCCATCGATCCCCGCATCAAATCTGTCAGAGCCATCAATGTTTACATCCATGACACTGATCTCTCCATGAATTCCATCGATGCCCACATCAATTCCATTGATGCCCACTTTGGTGCCCGGTTCCATCGATGCCCAGGTCGATGCCATCAATGGCCGTGTCGATTCCATCCATGCCGTCGACGATTCTATTGATGCTTTCATCGATTCCACCAATGCTGTCAATGCCCTCGTCGATTTTGTTGATGCCACATCGATTCCATCGATACCTACGCGTTGCTGTCGGTGCCTCCGTCAATGGGATCTGTGCTCTGCCCGGGCCATCGATGCTTCCATCGATTTTTTCACGATACCCTCGAGGCCGCCTTCAATGCCGCCATCGATACCGTCAATACTGCCATAGCACCTAAACGCAATGCCCTCGACTAAACACAATGCTCCATACTTCGGGTTCTTAACCAAAGCCCCATATCATCCTAGGTCATTACATAGTGCCAGGAGCAGTGCAGGCATGCTGACAGACCGTCACCACTCGCCATAAACACAGCGAGGGCTATCCACCTCGGCGCTGGGAAATGACCATGCTGAGCACCGTGGTAATCATCGTCACTGACACAGTGACCATCCGCCACCGACGCAATCCAGAACATCAGTGCTATCCTACTCGGTGCTGGAGAATGACCGGGCTGAGCAACATCGCTACTGCCACCTCCACTGTTCCGCACAGCGGTGGCAGTTCTCAGTGCTGGAGAATGACCAGGCCAAGCTCCGAGGGATTCTGCACTGGCGTCAGAGTACATTGAGACAGTTGCAAAGCGGGTCCGGGTTCATGAGTTATGTGCTCCTCTGCACCCGAGGCGCTGATGCGTTCCCCACCGACACCGGTGCAGGGTTCTGAGCCACCACAAAATAATGTGGAAGCGCCAGACACGCCTAGCCTGTCTCCTCTGTACCTGTGCTACCATACCAGATTACAGAGTTGAGTCAGACATTTACATCCCTCAGGCTGTCCTCGATGCCTCCTGAAATCCACGGAGCCATCGATATTCACCGACTCGTCCTTCTGCGATCCACCACGAAGGATGGTAAGTACTCTAACCCCGCTTCAGCAACAATCCCAGCAACAAAAACACTTGGGCTCTCACAATCACTGACTTTCTCCTTACTCCCTTACACACACAAGCTCTCTCTCCCTCACACACATAGCTACAAGTTTCTCACACTCACTAGCTTTCTGGCTCTCACACTCACTAGCTCTCTTTCCCTGACATACATACCTACAAAGGTTCTCACACTCACAGTCTTTCTATCTCTCATACACACACACGCTCTCCCCTCCCCCCCACATACACACACTGGCTTTCTCTCCCTCACACACATAGCTACAAAGTTTCTCACACTCACTGGCTTTCTGCTCTCATGCACACACAGGCGCTCCCACTCACTAGCTCTCTTTCCCTCACATACATATCTACAAAGGTTCTCACACTCACAGTCTTTCTATCTATCATACACACACACGCTCTCTCCCCTCCCCCCTACATACACACACTGGCTCTCTCTCCCTCACAAACATAGCTACAAAGTTTCTCACAGTCATTGGCTTTCTGTCTCTCATACACACACAGGCTCTCATACTCACTAGCTGTTATGACTGTCGCTGCCCGACGTCTCCACTCCGCCCTCCTTACCTCTCTGGCGACTCCTCCTGCGGTTGACGGACGTTTGGCTACCGCGGCGTCTGCCTGCTGTCCTCAACGGCGTCCCCGGACCAGCTTGGGCACTGCCTCCCACCATGCTGTTCAGCTGCCTTAGGGCGCGCATGCCGCGCGGCCCTGCATCAAGTACATTCAGTGGCACGTACCTCAGGGGCGTCTCCCTGTGATGACATCATGCATCCAGGATACAAAAGGCCTACACGATTGCTAGCTAGTCAAGTTGGCGGAGGTTTCCTAACGGATGGGATTCGCTCTCCGTACCTTGCAATTCTGCCTCCTTCGGACCTACTCTATTTGAGGTACCTGCTTCTCGGGGGCCTCTCTCTCTTTCTTATCTTTCAGGTCGCAGTCTGGAACCGGTACTCGCTCCTCGAGGGCCCATGTTCCTGGACTCATTACCTGGACTTCACTTCTGCCAGGAAGACACCGCTGCCTATAACATCAGTGAGTTACCATCTCTATCTTTCAGAGCTATTCCCTGGAACCAGGTACTCGCTCCTCGAGGGCCTGCCTTTACTCCAGCTCCTGTGCTCCATACTGAGAGACCGCTGCGTGAGTACATTACCAACGAGGCTCTATTCCTGAACTCTGCATATCCTGCTACTACTCACGTTATCAGTTCTCTCTATTACAGCACAGCCATTGTGGGATCGCTGTTCCAGAGCCTCAGGGACTACAAGCCCAACTGGGCTACCTTCTAGCTCACTACTGCCACCTCTGGTGGTTCACCAATCCTGTATAATAAAAGAACTAGTGTGTGTGTATCTCCTACGCTGAGCCTGACCTGTGGCCCTCACAGGACTTCCCCCACCCCCCCCATGGGCGTGGCCATCTGCCACCGGTCCAGGGATCCACCCAAAACCCTTACAAATAATAACACTAACTCTCTTTTCCTCACATACATACCTACAAAGGTACTCACAGTCTTTCTATCTCTCATATATACACACACACACACTCTCTCTCCCCTCCCCCCACATACACACACTGGCTCTCTCTCCCTCACACACATAGCTACAAAGTTTCTCATACTTACTGGCTTTCTGTCTCTCATAAACACAGGCTCTCACACTCACTAGCTCTCTTTCCCTTACATACATACCTAAAAAGGTTCTCACACTCACAGGCTTTCTAATCTCATCCACAAATATAGGCTCTCTTTCCCTCACACCCACCCACCCACACAGACTATTTCACATTCACTGACTCTCTCCCCCTCACATACACACACAGAGCTTCTCACACTCACTGGCTTTCTCTTTCCTAGACACACATAGGGTCTCCCCCCACCCCCACAGGCTCCTTCACACTCACTGACTGACTCTCTCTCACACACACACACACACACATACAAGCTCTCTCTCTCCTTCCTCCCCACATACACACACTCACTGGCTCTCTCCCTACTCCCTCACACACACATACATACATACAGGCTCTCTCAAATGCACTTATTGACTCTCTCCTCCTCTCTCTCTCACACACACACACACACACACACATACACAGAGGCTTTCACAAACACAAGCTCTCTATCCACCAACACCCCCCACCCATAGACACTCACTGGCTCTCCCTCACATATACATACACCAAGATTTTCTCTCATTCATACACACTTTTTTTTTCCTCGCACACATCTCTCTTAATATTCACTGACTCTCTCTCATCTTCATATACACACAGGCTCTCTCCCCCATTCCCATACACACAAGCTCTTCTTCCCCCCCCCCCCACTGGCTCTCATATATTCACTGGTTCTCCCTTACATATACATACACCCAGACTTATTCGCCTTCATACACACTTTCTCTCTCTCACACACACACACACACACACACACACACACACACACACACACACACACACACACACACACACACACGTCTCTTCACGTTCCCTGACCCTCTCTCCTTCACATACACAGGCTGCACACTCACTGGCTCTCTCCCCCATTCCCAAAAACCCAAGCTCTCTTTCCCCCACACAGACACAATCACTGGCTGTCTCTCACACATGCACACATTTATTTATTTTTTTTTATAGTTTTTTATATACCGCGGCACGTAATGCACATCACCTCAGTTTACAGCAAACAGTAATTCAGCCAAAGGCTTTACAATGAACATAAGTGGAATAAGTAAAGTGCTAATTTAACAGAAAAACACATACACAGACACCCAAGCTCTTGCACTCACTGGCTCTCTCTCCTTCACATACACAGGCTGCACACTCACTGGCTCTCTCCCCCATTCCCAAAAACCCAAGCTCTCTTTCCCCCCACACAGACACAATCACTGACTGTCTCTCACACATGCACACATACACAGACACCCAAGCTCTTGCACTCACTGGCTCTCTCTCCTTCACATACAAACACACAGGCTGTCTTCCCCCTCTTCCACCCTTCACTCACACAACTACACAAACTTTCTCACGCACTGGCTCTCACTCCCACACACACCTAGAGGCTCTTCCTCACATACACACATACACTCAGACTCTCACACGCTCAGACTCTCTCCCCCCACCAGGAGGCTGTCAAACTCCAGGGCTCCTCTGGCTCAGCACACCCTGCTGCTGGTGGAAAGGTCAACGCTGAAGGCCACATCCCATTTCTCTGCTCATACATTTGGCCAGCAGGGCCTGGGCTTCCTACTGTCTCTGCTGCTCCCAGGGTGCACCCTTTACAGCCAGAGGGTTGGGCTCCCTGCCGGCCCACTCTTCTTCGTCTCTATCTGGGCTGCAGCTCCTCCCGCCCAGCTCCCATGCCTTACACTATGTGAACGCAGTCATTACTGATAAGGCCAACACCTCTTCCGTTGCTTCTGTGGTCCACAAGTCAAACATCAGCTGTTTGAACTGAGTGGGTTACAAAGACCCTTGCAGTTCAAAACGCTGACTTTTAAACTGTGCTGCAGGAGAGGCACCGCACCAACCTTGCTGGTAGGGACGGTGTTTCCTTAGGGGAAGGCACTGGCGCTGGGCATGAGGTGGTTTTCAGGCTGGGTGGACTGCAGCTGGATTGGAGAACTAAAAGCTGGACATTTTCCATACATTTCCTCAAATATTCATACTGTCCAGAGAAAATGTGGACAGTTGGCAATCTTATGGCCACAACGATTCAAAGATCTTTTTCCTGGGTGGTGACACTTGATAGAGATCCAAAGCCTTAGCTGGGATTATTCTTCCCTATCTGCATTACACTGCACGTATCCACATTAAATTGCATCTGCCACTGAGATGCCCAGGCCCTAGCTCTGGCAAGCTCCTCCTGCAGTTCCTCATGTTCAGCATTTCTTTAACTAATCTGAATCATTTTGTGCCTCCTGCAACCTCACATATGACACCTTTTTCCAGAACCTAACTGGAAAAGGGAATATAGGACCCCTCTCCATCAGAAAATGCCAGACTGGTTCCCCCCTGTGTGGGCTCCTAAAGTCTGATTCCTCTGTGGACCTCAGGGTCTGCAAGTGAAAAGATTCTCTAACAGCAGAGACACAGAATATCAAATGTCAGCACGACTCAGAATATTAAATATCACCGCCTGGATAAATCAGTGAATAATAAAGCCTGAGCTGTATCAAAGTGTTTCCCACACATCAGGAACATCTGGTTCTGTTACACAGGGCGAACTCACTGGGTACAATGAGCTTCTAACAGGGCAGGAAGAGTTTTGTGTCCTAGGCACAGTATCCCATGTATAGATACTGTTACCATCCATTGTCAGACATGTCAGGAAGCAGAAACTGAGAGCAGGGGAGCTGCTGCTGTGCAAGGCAGGAGAAGCAGGAAGAAGAGCCTGAGGGGCGGCAGGGAATGGATTGAGCGGGTGGGGGGATGGGAACAGTCCGGGCTGCATCCCCTGCCCCCTCCTGCCAGTCTCCTACCTGCTGAGCAGAAAGCCCTGCAGCCATTCTCCTGCCCCTTCTCCAGAGCAGGATTTCCAGCCCCGGCTCCCTCCCTGCACGGTCCCTGGGGTGGGGGGATGGGATCAGTCCCAGGCTGCAACCCCCTCCCCCCTCCTGCCAGTCTCCTACCTGCTGAGCAGAAAGCCCTGCAGCCATTCTCCTGCCCCTTCTCCAGAGCAGGATTTCCAGCCCCGGCTCCCTCCCTGCACCGTCCCTGGGGTGGGGGATGGGATCAGTCCAGGCTGCATCCCCTGCCCCCCTCCTACCTGCTGAGCAGAAAGCCCTGCAGCCATTCTCCTGCCCCTTCTCCAGAGCAGAATTTCCAGCCCCGGCTCCCTCCATGCACGGTCCCTGGGGTGGGGGATGGGATCAGTCCCAGGCTGCATCCCCTGCCCCCTCCTGCCAGTCTCCTACCTGCTGAGCAGAAAGCCCTGCAGCCATTCTCCTGCCCCTTCTCCAGAGCAGAATTTCCAGCCCCGGCTCCCTCCCTGCACGGTCCCTGGGGTGGGGGGTGGGATCAGTCCAGGCTGCATCCCCTGCCCCCCTCCTACCTGCTGAGCAGAAAGCCCTGCAGCCATTCTCCTGCCCTTCTCTACTTCTTTCCAGTGTTGCCGGGTGTCATCACTCACAGCCCAGTAAGCCCCGCCTCCTCTCAGCAGGAAGTGACATCCCCAAAGAAGGAAAGCGAAATGAGAGCTGCATCTGGTGAACAAAGCTCTGTGGTGAGGGATCCTGGGGATTGTGGGAAGTGTAGTCCCGAGGACTGGGAGGTTTGGGCTTGGCTGGCACAAGGCGCTCAAGAGCAGGAAGCAGTGGGAGCTGATACTCCTCCTGCTAGCCCCCTCCCCCCACTAAAATGATTGTGGCCAATCAGTGCCAGAGGGGCGGGATTTTCTCCTGTCCCCACGCGAAGGAGAATTTTGACCAATCAGTACCAGGGAGAGGGCGGGGTCTGTGTGCTGAGCGCCCGCCCCCTGCCCGGTGAGAGCGCAGATTCAGATTCCGATAACTTTATTGGCAGGACAATCCGACATCTGTTGCCATAGAAACGCAGAGAAGGATTGAAATAAAAAGGAGAAGCCCGGGAAAGAATTAGAAAATCTGCCCGCGGGGATGTGAGGGGCAGCGCCGATGCCGGGAGCTCCCTCC
Source organism: Rhinatrema bivittatum (assembly GCF_901001135.1). Taxonomy (NCBI): domain Eukaryota; kingdom Metazoa; phylum Chordata; class Amphibia; order Gymnophiona; family Rhinatrematidae; genus Rhinatrema; species Rhinatrema bivittatum. Next base: position 9,791,603 of record NC_042616.1, on the reverse strand, counting down.
CTCCGTCCCCGGGAAAGAATTAGAAAATCTGCCCGCGGGGATGTGAGGGGCAGCGCCGATGCCGGGAGCTCCCTCCCTCCGTCCCCGGGAAAGAATTAGAAAATCTGCCCGCGGGGAGCGAGGGGCCGCGCCGATGCCGGGAGCTCCCTCCCTCCGTCCCCGGGAAAGAATTAGAAAATCTGCCCGCGGGGAGCGAGGGGCCGCGCCGATGCCGGGAGCTCCCTCCCTCCGTCCCCGGGAAAGAATTAGAAAATCCGCCCGCGGGGAGCGAGGGGCCGCGCCGATGCCGGGAGCTCCCTCCCTCCGTCCCCGGGAAAGAATTAGAAAATCCTGCCCCCGGGGAGCGAGGGGCCGCGCCGATGCCGGGAGCTCCCTCCCTCCGTCCCCGGGAAAGAATTAGAAAATCTGCCCCCGGGGAGCGAGGGGCCGCGCCGATGCCGGGAGCTCCCTCCCTCCGTCCCCGGGAAAGAATTAGAAAATCCGCCCGCGGGGAGCGAGGGGCCGCGCCGATGCCGGGAGCTCCCTCCCTCCGTCCCCGGGAAAGAATTAGAAAATCTGCCCCCGGGGAGCGAGGGGCCGCGCCGATGCCGGGAGCTCCCTCCCTCCGTCCCTGCAGGATGCACTGAGCGGGAAACATCTGGATGAGTTGATAGACTGATGACTCAAGATGCTATAATTACACGATGTTGGGTTCCATATTAGACCTTGTGAGACTGGAAAATTGGGCATCCAAATGGCAGATGAAATTTAATGTGGATAAGTGCAAGGTGATGCATATAGGGAAAAATAACCCATGCTGTAGTTACACAATGTTGGGTTCCACATTAGGTGCTACAACCCAAGAAAGAGATCTAGGTGTCATAGTGGGTAACACATTGAAATCGTCGGTGCAGTGTGCTGCGGCAGTCAAAAAAGCAAACAGAATGTTAGGAATTATTAGAAAGGGAATGGTGAATAAAACGGAAAATGTCATAATGCCTCTGTATCGCTCCATGGTGAGACCGCACCTTGAATACTGTGTACAATTCTGGTCGCCGCATCTCAAAAAAGATATAATTGCGATGGAGAAGGTACAGAGAAGGGAACCAAAATGATAAGGGGAATGGAACAGCTCCCCTATGAGGAAAGACTAAAGAGGATAGGACTTTTCAGCTTGGAGAAGAGACGGCTGAGGGGGGATATGATAGAGGTGTTTAAAATCATGAGAGGTCTAGAACGGGTAGATGTGAATCGGTTATTTACTCTTTCGGATAGTAGAAAGACTAGGGGGCACTCCATGAAGTTAGCATGGGGCACATTTAAAACTAATCGGAGAAAAGTTCTTTTTTACTCAACGCACAATTAAACTCTGGAATTTGTTGCCAGAGGATGTGGTTAGTGCAGTTAGTATAGCTGTGTTTAAAAAAGGATTGGATAAGTTCTTGGAGGAGAAGTCCATTACCTGCTATTAAGTTCACTTAGAGAATAGCCACTGCCATTAGCAATGGTAACATGGAATAGACTTAGTTTTTGGGTACTTGCCAAGTTCTTATGGCCTGGATTGGCCACTGTTGGAAACAGGATGCTGGGCTTGATGGACCCTTGGTCTGACCCAGTATGGCATTTTCTTATGTTCTTACTGGTGCCGTCCACTTTGGCTCTGAAGCAGGCCAGCGCGGCCACCTGAACCTTGAGGAAATTGAAAGACAACCCCTTCTTCAAACTGTCCTGCAGAAATTCCAGGACCATTGGAATTTTGACTATCCGTGGAAGGATGTCACGGTCTTCACACCAGGCCTCGAATACTCTCCATATTCGTATGTAAGCTAGAGACGTGGAGAACTTGCATACGCGAAGCAAGGTGTCAATCACTGCCTTAGCGTATCCTCTTTTCTTCAGGCGAGTCCTCTCAAGGGCCAGATCGTAAGAGAGAATCGAGTCAGGTCTTCGTGGAGGGTCGGTTCTTGCCAGATAAGGTCCCTGTGTGGAGGTAGGAACAGAGAGTTCCCCTGTGTTGTTCTATCATGCGGATGATCCTGCCCAGTAGTTGCCATGGGGGAAAGGTGTACAGCAGGTCTTCCTGTGGCCAGGTCTGGACGAGGGCGTCATTTCCCCGGGATTGCGGTTCTCATCTGCGGCTGAAGAACTTGGGAACTTGGGCGTTGGACCAGGTTGCCAGTAGATCCATGGCTGGAGTTCCCCAGCGGTTTACTATCAACTGGAAGGCTGTGCTCGACAGCATCCATTCCCCTGGGTCTAGGCTCTCTCTGCTGAGGTAGTCCGCAGAGACGTTGTCTTTTCCCATGATGTGGGATGCTGAGATCCCTTGCAGGTTTGTTTCCACCCACACCATGAGTGGGTCTATCTCCAGGGACACCTGTCGGCTTCTGGTTCCTCCCTGGCGGTTGATGTAGGCAACTGTTGTGGCATTGTCCGACATGACTCTGACAGACTCGCCCCAGAGTCTGTGATTGACTTGTAGACAGGCCAGTCTGACTGCTTGAGCTTCCAGCCGGTTTATGTTCCATCCTGCCTCTTCCGCGTCCCATTGTCCCTAGGCCGTCAGTTCCTCACAGTGGGCTCCCACCCTCGCAGGCTCACATCCGTGGTGAGCAAGATCCAGTTCGGTGGGGATAGTTTTACTCCCTTCCTCAGATGGTCTTCCTGTAGCCACCATTGGAGCTGGGTCCAAACCTCTGCTCGTAGCTGGAGGTGAATGGAGTAGTTCTGGGTTGTCGGGTTCCATCATGACAGTAGGGAACGTTGTAGTGGGCGCATGTGGGCCCTTGCCCGTGGAATGACATCCAGGGTTGATGTCATGAGACTGAGGACTTGGAGGTAGTCCCATACCTTGGGGCGAGCATAGTTCAGCAGTTTTCGCAGCTGACCCATCAGTTTCCTTCTCCTTGGAGAGGGAAGGATGACCTGCTTGGTGTTGAACCGGACTCCCAGGTACTCTAGCGATTGGGAGGGCTGCAGGCAGCTCTTGGCTTTGTTGACGACCCACCTGAGATTCTGCAGCAGATTCTTGAGTCTGGTGGTCATCTGGTGACTCTCCTCTGAAGATTTTGCCCTGATCAGCCAATCATCCATGTAAGGATGTACGAGGATTCCTTCTTTCCTCAGTGTTGCCGCCACTACCACCATGATTTTGGTGAAGGTCCAAGGGGCGGTAGCTAGTCCAAAGGGCAGCGCCCGGAACTGGTAATGATGGTCCAGTATCGCAAAGCATAGGAAGCGCTGATGGTCATGATGGACCAGGATGTGGAGATAGGCTTCGGATAGATCCAGAGAAGTCAGGAATTCTCCCAGCTGTACTGCCCTTATGACTGAGTGTAGGGTTTCCATGCGGAGGTGTGGTACCTTCAGGTATCGATTGACGGTCTTGGGGTCCAGGACAGGCCGAAATGTTCCTTCCTTCTTGGGAATGATAAAATAGATAGAACAGTGACCAGTATTTTGTTGGTGCGTGGGCACTGCGATTATCGTCTTTAGGCTGAGTAGTTTTGTCAGTGTGGTTTCCACTCACTGCCATTCTCTTGGAGAGGGAGTGGCACGGTGATTTCACAAATTTGTCTGGAGGGATGCTGTGGAAGTCCAGATAGTATCCGTCTTGAATGATGGTAAGGACCCACTTGTCCGACATTATCTCGACCCATCTTTGGTAGAAGAGGGTAAGTCTGCCCCCATGGCTTCTTCCTGTGGATGGGTCTGTTGATTCTCATTGTGGGATGCGGCTGGAGTCTGTACTTGAGCCTGCTCCCCTCTTGTTGTGTCTGTTCCGAAAGGACTGGGCCCTGCCTGTGGGGTGCTTGGTATGTCTTTTTATACGGTCTAAAGCGCTGGGCCCCTCTGCCCTTGGTTCTTTGGGGAGAGGGGTGCTGGCTTCTTTTGTTCCTGTCCTCCGGTAACTGAGGTACTGGAGATTCGCCCCATTTGTTGGCTAACTTCTCCAATTTGCTTCTGAACAAGAGGGATCCTTTAAAAGGCATTCTCGTGAGGTTCGCTTTGGAGGTCACGTTGGCTGACCAATTTCGGAGCCATAGTTCTCTTCTGGCTGCCACTATGGAGGAGACACTTCTGGCTGAGGTGCGCACCAGGTCTGAGGTTGCATCCTTAAGGAAAGATATCGCCGATTCCAATGTTTCACCGGACGTGGTTGCATCTCTGGAGAGAAGCAAGCAGGCCCGTGTTACTATGGCATAGCAGGAAGCAATCAGCAGGGTCATTGCTGCTACATCAAAGGACTGTTTGAGGATGGCTTCCTGACATCTGTCCTGGGCATCCTTGAGTGCCACTCCTCCTTCGACTGGGATGGTCGTGTGCTTTGAAATTGCGCAGACCATGGCGTCCACTTTAGGGTAACATAGGAGTTCCTTGACCGTGGGTTCCAGGAGGTATAGGGCTTCTAGGGCCCGATCTCCTTTGAAGCTGGCCTCCGGAGCATTCCATTCCAGGTCAATCAGTTGTTGTATGGCCTGCAACATTGGGAAATAGCATGAGGCTTGAAGGAGGGACGCCAGAACGGGGTTAGTCTTTGGCTCCACTGTGTTACCCGTGTCTGGAATGGCCAGCGTCCTCAGGGTTAGGGACACAAGAGCTGGTAACTCGTCTTTGGAGAAGAATTGCAGCATGGTTAGGTATGGTTCCATCCCGGGAGGGATTTCCCCTTCCTCCAGGGAGTCCGTCTCGTCCCCCGAGGTGTCTGTATCCCCTGTAGGGGGGGCTCTTGCTTAAGTGGGGCACGTCTTGAGAGGTCCGAGAGATGCTTGGAAGATCTTGTGCTTCTGGTGGAGACTGGGACTGTGTCGTAGGCGGTACCGATTGCGCCTGGACAAACGTTTGTAGCCCTTTGAATAATTCCACCCAGGAAAAGGTCCCTGGGTCCATATTGAATCCAGGCGGGTTTATGGTGGAGGCCCCCGAGATGCCTTCCTGTGTAGACCCCGAGTCGGAGATACAGAGGTCCGGGGTACTATCATTAGTGGATCCGGATCCTTACACTGGCTGTGGGGGGCCCTGTTTAGGTTCCCCCGAGCCTCTTCGCACTGCTGGCATAGGGCGGAGGCCACTTCAGGTTGCGCAGCTCTTAGGTGGCAGGCTGGGCAGAGGGCCTGTCCTTTGACCTTCTTGGTCAGTGATGCCATGATTTTTGCGAGTTGGTATGCGCGCCGGGAGGCTTAGTTGTGCTCTACGGGTGCGCCGACGATCTGCATACGATATACACAGGATGTGCGCACAGGCTGCTCTTTTGTGCGTCTGGCTGAGATATGCGCGCCGCTGTGCGCACGTTCTATTTGTGCAGGCCGCTATGCGCCCGGCACCGTTATGCGCGTTGCTGTGCGCACGGCACAGATATGCGCGCGGCTGTGCATACAAGCCGGTTGTGCGCACGGCTGAGTTGATGGGGGGAAATGGCGCCGACGACCACGCGGACAAGATGGTGACCCCCCGGAGGGTCTCCAGGTGTGTGGACCCTCGCACCCAGACGGGGCTGCTCAACCCGATTTTACAGACGCTGGAATGGACGATCTGTGCCGCAATTCGAGCCTCAGAGACCGGAGACTTAGAAGAGGTTTCTACCTTACCTGCTCGCAGTGTTTCCCGGTCTCGTGCCGGGCGGTCTCCGGCTGTGGGGGGAGAGGGAATTAACTTCACCGCCGCACTCGATTCAACACCTGCTGCCTCTAAGCCACCCTGGGGGCTAAGTCCACGCCGGGAGCCGGCTACCAGACAGAGGCCTGCCTCTGAGGGACCTCGGAAATCACCTCAGGAATTCTCGAGTGGGGGAGGGACCCTTAGGTATCACCGCAGGAGAGCGGGGCTCGTCTGCAGAGGTAAGTTTTCTTTCTTCTTCGGTTTACAATTTCTAACACTACTCTGGTGTGAGTCGTGTCCCTATCTGCTTTAGGAGACAGAGAAATACTGAAGAGCTAAGCTTCCTGCACGGGTATATGTAGGCTGACGTCAGTTTTGAAATCTGATTCAATCTCCCATCTGCTATCAGGAGTACACTATACCCATCGGTCCTGAGTCCAACTGGCTATACACTAGGAAAAGTATGTGGGTCACTCCGTCTGATAATCCTTAGTAATATTCATCCGTAAGCTTGTTCCTAATAATGTAATAAGGCTAATGCTTACCTGTTATTTGCTTTTGGTACATATTTTGTGAGTAGTGCCATTGAATCTCCTTCAAATTGAGAACTTGTGTAGTATTGTGTCTTTGGTTTGTTAGCTTTTATTATATGATTTAAAATCTTGTGTAATACCAATATTGGATTGCTATCAAGAATGATCTTGTTTATATATTGTTAAACTCATAAATAATAAAGAAATAAAGAAATTGCCATACTGGGTCAGACCAAGGGTCCACCAAGCCCAGCATCCTGTTTCCAACAGAGGCCAAACCAGGCCACAAGAACCTGGCAAGTACCCAAACACTAAGAAGATCCCATGCTACTGATGCCTGTAATAGCAGAGGCCATTCCCTATGTCAACTTGATTAATAGAACTTATCCGAACCTTTTTTAAACCCAGCTACACTAATTGCACTAACCACATCCTCTGAGAACAAATTCTAGAGCTTAACTGTGCGTTGAGTGAAAAAGAATTTTCTCCGATTCTTCTTAAATGTGTGTGAGACCCTTGGAGCGGCCTGGGACTGGGGTAGGCTGGAGCAGTGGTTCTCAACCTTTTTCCCATCATGACACACCGGACAGGCCACGCTCACATGTGTGACACACTGCTCATTACAATTCACAGCGGAAATAAAAAGTAAAGGTCCGGTAATTATTTTTATTGTTTAAAATGACACAAGGAAAAGATACGTATTCTGTCTGAACAGAAATTGCATAAATAGTAAACATCCCACACCAAAACAGCACCAATTTCCAGCACTTAAACAGTAACCACCTTACCTAAGAAAAGGTAACACTGAAAATATTACATCAGGCCTTAAGACACCAATACATCTCCTATTAGGAAAACGGACCAAGTCAGGCTGCTACAGAGCCCTACACAGAAGCTACACGCCAGCAGAAAACCTCACCTGAATCACATGTGCAGACCCTCACCTGACAAAGAATAAAGAGACCAAAACCCATAACTAGAAGCATGCAGAAAAAACTGAACTGGAAGCCGCAACAAGCCAGAGTCTCTGTATGCAGTGTAATAAAGGAAAAAAGAAACATCACCCATCCTTATAAAACAAATCAAGAAATATAAAATCATCAGCAGTAAAACCATACTAACAAAAAGAACAGACTATTTCAAAACAGCTGATGAGTGGAATATCCAATAATTAAAAACTCATATAAAAAATTTCTAGATACCAATAAAATATTTCAAAATAGCAGACACAAAGACCCTGCAATGAAAAATAAGGATACAAAAATGTTTTTGCTCTGCATACCTGGAAACGTTTGATATCCAGGTGTCCTGAGATTGTTCTGAATTAGCAGGAGGTGGGGTGGTTTGCTTGGAACTTTCTCCTCTCAGTCACATACCAGCGCTCTCTCTCACACTGGCTCTCAATTACACACCTATACACACATGCTCTCAGTCACTCACATATACACATGCTTTTTCTCTTTCACTTATGTAGGCTCTTAATTACACATTTACACACATGCTGTCTATCTTTTCACGCTTACACACACAGGCTTTCAATCACACACATAGATGCTGTCTTTTTCTCTCACACACAGACTCTCATTCACATGCTTACAAACATGCTCTCTCTCTCTCATTGACACACAAATGGTTTCTCTCCTGTGTGGATTTTCTGATGGAGTATGAGGCTTGTCTTCCACATGAAGGTTTTACTACACTCAGTACATTTAAATGGTCTCTCCCCAGTGTGGATTCTCTGGTGGGTTATGAGGTTTGCCTTCCAAATTAAGGTTTTACTACACTCACTGCATGAAAAAAGGCCTTCTTGTGTGTGGGTTTTCCAATGGTTTATGAAGTTTGTCTTCCACATGAAGGTTTTACTACACTCAGGGCATTGAAATACTCTCTCCCCAGTGTGGATTTTCTGGTGGCTTCTGAGCGTTGACATCCGATTTAAACTTTTACTACCCCCAGTGCATTTAAATGGCCTCTCTCCTGTGTGGATTTTCTGGTGTTTTATAAGGTTTGACTTCCAATTGAAGGTTTTAGTACAGTCAGTGCATTTAAATGGTCTCTCTGCTGTGTGTGGATTTTCTGGTGGATTATGAGCGTTGACATCCGATTAAAGCTTCTACTACACTCAGTGCATTTAAACGGCCTCTCTCCTGTGTGGATTTTCTGGTATTTTATGAGATCTGACTGCCACATGAAGGTTTTACTACACTCAGTACATTTAAATGTCTCTCCACAGTGTGGATTCTCTGGTGTCTTGAGACGTAACTGCCACATGAAGGTTTTCCTACACTCAGTGCATTTAAATGGCCTCTCTCCTGTGTGGATTCTCTGGTGTTTTATAAGGTTTGACTTCCATATGAAGGTTTTACTACACTCAGTACATTTTAATGGTCTCTCCCCAGTGTGGATTTTCTGATGTTTTATGAGATCTGACTTTCATATGAAGGCTTTACTACACTCAGTGCATTGAAATACTCTCTCCAGTGTGGACGTTCTGGTGGGTTATGAACGCTGACATCTGATTAAAACTTTTACTACACCCAGTACATTTATTTTTTTATTTTTTATTTTTTTTTATTTAAAGTTTAAAAGGTTGCCGAAGCAGTACAATAACAGAAAACAAAAAATGGTATATACCATCACTAACTGCCGTCTCCTTTGTTTTAACATGGTGATTAAACTGAAACACGTTTACAGAGTATCGTACACAGCTAAAGAACCAAACCTAAGCAAACATTGACCCCTATTCCCCCCATTACCCCCACCCTCCCTCCCCCCTACCTCTCTCAAATGCAAAATACTGAACTGTACTATAGGACCTTTTACCCCTCGGGGAAAAAGAATAAAAAGAAAGAAAGAACAGAAAAAGGCAAAGAGCATGGGACCACCTGCCACCCACCCTATAAGATACATAAGTCTCTGCTTCCCGCATCTCCGACAAGGCCGCTCAATCTATGCGCAAAGCTCAGCCTGATAATGACATCTTTTAGCTTTCTATAGAATCCTGCCGAGAACCCATCAACTCCCGGAGATTTCCCCACTTTCAGATCCTGGATCGCCTTCCCCACCTCAAATTTAGTGATGTCCTTATTGACCATATCCCTGCGCGCCTCATCCAACATGGGAAGATTTATATCCGAGAGGTACGCCTGGATATCTAGCTGTGTAATATCTTGTCTCTTAGAATACAACTGCCTGTAGAATTCAGTAAATCGCTTTCTGATGTCCATATTTGCAGTCAACTGCCTACCTGATTCATCAGCAATCTTAAGAATCTGGTTCATCATCCAGGAGGCTTTCATTAAGTTTCCAAAACTTATCTCCACCCACATCCCCTAGCCCTCGCAAAGTACGCCCGATCGCTGCATGATCTGACCTCGTGCGGGTCTCAATGCTGGCTTCATTGACATGATTGACCAAACCTCTGTCAATAAGAAACATATCAATTCTTGAATAAGACTGATGTGTAGCAGAGAAAACAGTATAATCCCTCTCAGTGGTGTGACTATGTCGCCATATATCTACCAAGTCCCATTCCTTCATTAATGCCTTCAGGCAACGTCTATGTGCTTTTGAGTATGCCGAGCTTCCCGTGCTGGTGTCTAAATAAGGGTAACAAGGCAGATTAAAATCACCTCCAATCAAAACTAAACCATCAGCCCATTGCCTCAAAACGGCCGCTACCTGGGTGAAGAAAGAGCCTTGGCCCGTATCTGCTGCATTATATATTGACCAATGTATACAGCCGGTGGCCTATCTTGAATTTCAGGAGCAGGTACCGGCCCTCCTGATCCCTTATCACAGTTTGCACATCAACTGTCAAATGTTTGGAAAAAAGGACACCAACCCCTTTATATTTTCCTCTCACTGTAGCGGCGGCATAATACTGCACTGGAAAGTCGTGAGATAGCATAAGTTTCTCGTGGCGCTTTCTGAGCTGGGCCTCCTGGCATAATAAAATATCTGTTTTAGCTCGGATTGCATCTTGCAACAGGCGTTTACGCTTCTGATAGGTTTGCAACCCCTTACCATTCCATGAGAGAAGTCTAATATGACTAGCCATTAACATCCTTTATCAACTCTCTGTCTGATCCAGGCAGCTCGATCTATATTATCCCGTTCTCCCCTGCCACTCACAACTCAGCTCCCCTCTCCCCTATTACCAAGTAAAAGGCCCATAAACTCCCTCCCCCCCCTCATGTAAAGTGGGAATGACTGCACAGAGGCCCTTTCAGGGACCCCCGCCCGATCTCTCACCAACCATTTTAAACTGCATAACAGCAACAACTTCAACGCAGGATTTAGAAAATTGCAAGAATGTTAAAAGGAAAAGGAACAAAAAGAGTCACCATCCGCTTGACCAGAATTGTGTTACTCATCCAGGGCATAGTTCCTGATCAACAAAAAAAACAAAACAAATGGAACAAGAAAGTTGTGCCCTCCTGGGCTTCAGCCACAGAACCCTATAGCTTGGGAATCAGAATCTTCCAGTGATAACAGAAGCTGGGAGGCTGATATCAGCGTGGCGGGTTCGAAGAGGACGTTGATCCCTCCCGAATTACGCCGCAGCTGCTTGCCACCAGATTGGACCCTTTGCCACCGGTTGAAGGTGTCCCGCTCGTCTCGCCCCTCAGGTGATGATTCCCTCGCAGTTGCCATGACAGGCCATCCCGCATTTCTCTAGACTTTCTTCGCTTCCTCCACCGTCTGTACCCGCACCGCCGTGCCCTTCACAGTAAAGGCTAAACCAAAAGGGAACAGCCATTTATATTTGACCTCCCTATTGCACAGCGTGGCTACTATCTCCTGCGTTTTCTGATGGTGTGGGCAGACAAATCCTGGAAGACTTCCACAGAGAGCCTTGCCGTTGAATGTCTTTTCTCTGTCTGGCGCAGGAGAGCACTTTTTCTTTTGTCTGGTATGAGTGGAAGCACACAATAATATCCCGGGGTATATTTCCCCTGGGTTTCGCTAATGCTCGGTGAGCTCTATCAAAAATGATTTCTTTACACCCTTCTGGGGGGTTATTGTCGTATAATAGCAGTTCACAGATGTCTTTTATCACAACTGCGCAATCTGTATAGGCCAGCTCCTCCGGTAACCCCCCTAAATCTTAAATTACCCCGGCGTGACCTGTTCTCTAGGTCATCCACCCAGGATCGCAGCTCACAGTTAGAGGCCTGCAGAAGTTGAACTTCTTTCTGCAATGCTTCCTGCCGGTCCTCCATTTCCCCAATCCGCTGCTCTGCTTCTCCCACCCGGCCGCCGAGTACCTCGTGGTCCTGGCGAAGTTCTCTAATGATATCTTTAATTTCGCCCCGTAGTGAGGACATCGCTTCCTTCATGTCTCCCACCCACGTTTGAAAATCACCCCTCGATGGGGGGAAGCTGTGCTGCTTGTGCTTCAGCCTGCTGAAGCTCCGTTCCTGCAGTGTCCCACGACTCATCGCCGCCATTTTCTAGGGCTTCCTCCTCCTCCGAGGCAATGCTAGCAGGCCGCGGTTTTAGCGGGTCGTAGGAGAAACATTTTAAATCAGTCCCTTTCCTTCCCTGCGCCATCCTGGTATCCTCTGCTCTTTAAACTGCGTGGCAAGCCGGTTTTAATATGCAATCCTGCGCCAAGAAGCTATATTTTTGAGATCGGGGCTCAGGAGCTCTCCACTTAAGCAGCCAGCTCAGGGAGTGACGTCACTTCCCCCCCACCCAGTACATTTAAATGGCCTCTCTCCTGTGTGGATTTTCTTGTGTCTTATGAGATCTGACTGCCACATGAAGGCTTCGCTACACTCAGTACATTTAAATGGCCTCTCTCCTGTGTGGATTTTCTTGTGTCTTATGAGATCTGACTGCCACATGAAGGCTTCGCTACACTCAGTACATTTAAATGGTCTCTCTCCTGTATGGCTTTTCTGATGGACTATGAGGCTTTTCCTCCACATGAAGGTTTCACTACACTCAGTACATTTAAATGGTCTCTCTCCTGTGTGGATTCTCTGATGTTTTCTGACGCTTATCTTCCATGTGAAGGTTTTACTACACTCAGTGCATTTAAATGGTCTCTCTCCTGTATGGCTTTTCTGATGGACTATGAGGCTTTTCCTCCACATGAAGGTTTTACTACACTCAGTGCATTTAAATGGTCTCTCCCCAGTGTGGATTTTCTGATGTTTTATGAGTTCTGACTTCCATATGAAGGCTTTACTACACTCAGTGCATTGAAATACTCTCTCTCCAGTGTGGATGTTCTGGTGGCTTCTGAGCTTAGACATCTCCTTAAAGCTTTTACTGCATTCAGTGCATTTAAAAGGTCTCTCCCCAGTGTGGATTTTCTGGTGGTTTATGAAACAATGCTTCCACATGAAGGTTTTACTACACTCAGTGCATTTAAAAGGTCTCTCCCCAGTGTGGATTTTCTGGTGTCTTATGAAACCTGACTTCCAAATGAAGGCTTTACTACATTCAGTGCATTGAAATACTCTCTCTCCAGTGTGGATGTTCTGGTGGGTTATGAGCGCTGACATCCGATCAAAACTTTTACTACACTCAGTACATTTAAATTGCCTCTCTCCTGTGTGGATTTTCTTGTGTCTTATGAGATCTGACTGCCCCATGAAGGCTTTGCTACACTCCGTACATTTAAATGGTCTCTCCCCAGTGTGGATTTTCTGGTGTTGTATAAGGTTTGACTTCCTATTGAAGGTTTTACTACACTCAGTGCATTTAAATGGTCTCTCTCCTGTGTGGATTTTCTGATGTTTTATGAGAACTGACTTCCATATGAAGGCTTTACTACACTCAGTGCATTGAAACTCTCTCTCTCCACTGTGGATTTTCTGATGTTTTATGAGAACTGACTTCCATATGAAGGCTTTACTACACTCAGTGCATTTAAATGGTCTCTCTCCACTGTGGATTTTCTGGTGTTTTATAAGGTTTGACTTCTTCTTGAAGGTTTCACTACACTCAGAGCATGTAAATGGTCTCTCTCCTGTGTGGATTCTCTGGTGATTTATAAGGCTTGACTTACAATTGAAGGCTTTACTACACTCAGAGCATGTAAATGGTCTCTCTCCTGTGTGGATTCTCTGGTGATTTATAAGGCTTGACTTACAATTGAAGGCTTTACTACACTCAGAGCATGTAAATGGTCTCTCCCCAGTGTGGATTCTCTGGTGTTGTATAAGGTTTGACTTCTTATTGAAGGTTTTACTACACTCAGTGCGTTTAAATTGTCTCTCCGCTGTATGGATTTTCTGATGTCTTATGAAGTTTGTCTTCCCTGTGAAGGTTTTACTACACTCAATACCTTTAAATGGTGTCGCTCCACTAAAAACTGGTTTTCTTCCTGACTTTTTCCCACGGGTTACAAACACTAAGGGTTTCTTCTCTTTCCCTTTTCTCTGGTGGTGGTCAGAAGTGATGTGATCACTATTACTTTGGAAGGGTCTCTCTGCTCTTGGCTGTTTCTGGTGCTCAGGGATGTCTGTGAGCTCCCTGTCCCTTCCCTCACACTCAGTGACTGCATCTGGCGAGGCTCCTGCAGCGTCGCTCTGCTTCTCCTCTGATTCCTGATTTTGTTTTCTAATTTTTCTCTTCTTAGTCCCCTGGGAAACAGTCTCACAGCCAGTTCCTGATTCTTTTGGGATCTGTTCCAGTTTTTTAGGACGTTCTTCTCGATTCTCCTTCTTCTCCCCTTCCTGTTTGACTTCTCCATCTGCTGGATATAAAGAGAAAGCATTAATTGTGTATTAACGAGTAAGGAAAGTGTCCAGTAACCAGGGATCAGGGGTCACACATTAAGCACATGGGGATCTCTGATGTTTAGAGAATTGCAGGTGGATTGATGAAAAGATTCTGTCAAGTCATGTGGAAGTGTGATGTTGTGGGTCGGCCGCTTCCCTCTCCTCATTTAGACTTTCAGCTTAATCAGAACCGGCCACCATTGGGATAAAAGTTGCCACGAGCCTTCATTGCCGGCTCTGCTGGTTCCCAACTCAGCCCAGGCAGTGCATTGATCGTCCTTGGCTCCGGCCTACACCCCATGGCCACCTCCAGCTGATGAGGACCCTTTCTCTAAGCACTACGGGTCACCATTTCAGGATGACTGGGGCTCCTTTTCCCAGGATCTCTGAACGCCACCTCTGCAGTGAAGCTGGGGAGCAGCGGTGCTGAGATGAGAATCAAACCCAGGTCCAGCGGTTCTGCAGAACTTGCCACTAACCCAGGCCCATCTGAGTAAAGTCTTAAAAGAGGAGACCAACAGCAACGTGATGGTAAAAATCAATCCTCTAATTAATCCCCAGAATCACTTAAAATAGGAGGCTCCCATGTATAGACCGAGGCAGTAAAAGGTAAGTAGTCACTGCCTCTGGGAGCCTAATGCAGCATTTAAATGAGAGGCTGCGTAAATAAATGCAATGGGCATGAATATGAGCGTCCGTTTCTTCAGACCTGATGCCTAGATCCAGAGCAGCACCAGCTGCAGGCCGGACCAAAGCTGCTCCCTCACCCCCAAGGTCTGCTCCAATGGGCCAAGCGGTCCAGGTCGGTGCCGGGGGTCCTCTACCTGAAATGGTGCATGCAGACGGTCCATGTCTTAAAACAGCACTTAGCAGCAAAATAATGGGTGGCAGAACTTATACTGAGCAATCACAGTTAGCACCAAGATGTTTTATTTTACGTATGCACACATCAGTTGTGCACAGTGTCAAAATCACCCCTCGGCTGATGTTAAGCAGGACCAATCCCTCTACCAGCGCCTCCTGCCTACCTTCCACCACTCCCCCCTTCTATGCCCCCAGCACTGCTGCTGCCCTTCCCCACTATCACCACCTCTCTTCCATGCCTTCTTCTACTGCTGCCTCTCTACACCCAGCACCGCCACCTTCCTCCAATGCTGCAACTCAACATCCCCAGCACCACCACATTTAGACCCTGCCATCCCCTGTATTTACCCCAGGCTTTCTTTACTTCAGATACCAGTTTTGTCTCCACAGGGAGGCCGTCCCGTGCATTCACTACCCTCCCTGTAAAGAATTATCTCCTAAGTCCCCCTCATCCCGTAACCCCTGGTTCTGCAGCCTCCCCTCTCTATGCTTTCTGTCCCTGCTTCACCTCCACACTCCCTCAGCATTTCTCATCCACAACTTCCAGGACTGCTACATCTCCAAACTCCAAGTCATTTACAGGGCGTACTCTTCCTTGATCTAATTCTCTAGTCATCCATTCAAAAAAATACATCCGATTTGTCTGAGAGGACCTTCCCCTGGTGAATCCATGCTGCCTCGGGTCCATCAATGCACTGGATTGAGAAATTACTACTTAGCTGATCATTTCCTTTTCTTTAGTACAGTCAGATGAATTCAGAACCAGTGGGTTATGCACCTCTACCAGGAGATGGAGACAGAGCACAGCCGACGTCACGGTATATATATACCCTGCACTGACATCAGCCCGCCAGTATTCTCTGCAAAAGCCAGGCGTGGACAGACTAACAGAAACTTGATTAATAACAGATAACCATGGCAGTACTCGGCCAACAGGAAACACTGAGCTCAGAAAGTGTTGCGCCCGGTTGCAGGCGGCTGTGCCCTCTCTGTCTTACCTCTTTTTTCTCTCTCTCCTCTGGGAAAGATGGCTGCCTCCGCTTCACTTTGACGACCTCTCCGGCATCCCCGGACTGGCAAGGGAGATTGCATTCGCCATGTTCTCTGAGGCCTCCTAGGGCACGTTCGCTCGCGTCGCCCTTCCTTATGAAATCGTCATGGCGGGAAGCACGGAGGCGTCCCCACCACATGACATCACTACCTCCGGGTACTTAGCCTCCGATCTCCAACACTGCTACAATTTAGCAAGGATTCCGGTCCAGCTAATTTCGACCGCTTCTGAGACCCTCGCTGATTCCAGGATGCTCTGGGTACCCGCTCCTTGGGGGTCTTGCTTTCTTCTATTTATCTCCAGGTACCCTGCTTAGAAGGACGCCTAGGTACTCGCTCCTCGAGGGCCTTGTCTATCCCTGACTACTTCCGGGCTACCTGCTCTTTAAGGACCTCGGCACCGGCGTTCGGCCTGCCTCGCTACCTTCATTACTCGGAAGCATTACCAGCCTTGTCAGTACCTCATTCTTCAGTCTCTCTACCTTGTCTCACCACCGACCAGATTCTCGGCGTACTCCATCCTGCGTACCACTACCGGATCTATCACTGCTGTCTACAACCTCTGGGACTGGATTCTCTGCCTACCCCGCTCTGCGGACCACAACCGGACCCTTCGCTTCCCAGCATCAGGCGAGATTTACGCTGCACTTATATCACCAGTGCCAAGACTGAACATCTCCATCAGAGACTACTCTGTGGCTGAGGAGAGCTGTCCGCTTCTCGGATATCGCTCATTGCTGTACAATAAAGTTTCCTTCGTCCTTGTGTTGCTTACTGTAGAGTCAGCCTATTGCTGTGGTTCCCCATGGGGCCCCTCCCTGTGGGAGGAGTCATCGCCACAGCAACCAGGGGTCCACAACCATGCCACAAACACAACAGATTGCTAACTCCATGGACCCAGCTCAGCTCTCAGCCCTACAGGCCATCCCTGGCCCAGCCCAACGGATCACCGAGCAACAGAAGTCTCTAGAAACCCTGGCCATCACCTTCAACCAGTTGAATGCCCAACTGAATACCCCGACGGTTCCAGATAAAGACTCTTCACCTCCAGTGGTTACTGTCAAGACTACGATACCCTTATCTGCTCCTACACGCTTTTCTGGGGATGCATGGATGGGTGTGGTTTCATTAACCAATGTAGTATGCATTTTGTCTTGCAAACTAACTACTTCCCCACAGCTATAGCCAAGACCACTTACATCCTATCGTTACTTGATGGAAGAGCCCTGGCCTGGGCTTCACTACTCTGGGAACCGGTGACCCTATTTTGAATGACTTGACCGGCTTCCTAGCCCTCTTCAAGTCAGTATTTGATGACCCAGCTCGTCTGACCATTGCAGGGTCCATCCTGCTGCACCTCCAGCAAGGGAACAAGCCTTTACCGGACTATGTGATTGAACTTAAAACTTTAGCATCCGAACTCCATGGGGACTTGGGATGTTTGCGTGCTATTTTCTTGGAGGGTCTCAACCCTCGATTGAAGGATGAATTGGTGGCTCGTGATTTGCCTGACACCCTAGAGTCTCTCATAGAATTGGCCAGAAGAATTGACCGCCGCATTCGAGATCGGACTCAGGAGGCTAAGAGTCCTAAGAAGCACGTCTCGGGAGGTAACCGTCCTAAGCCCTTGCACATAGCACCTATCCCCGAGTCCTCACCCAATGAAGAGGATGAGCCTATGCAACTAGGCCACAGCCATTTAACCTCGAAGGAAAGATGTTATCGCAAAAGCATGGGTTTATGTATGTACTGCGGGCACTCAGGCCATGCTGTCCAGACTTGTCCAATCTGTCCGGGAAACATGCAGACCTAGAATCCGTGGGAGGTCTATTCCTAGGTCTAAACTACACCCACTCCTCCATTATCACTTCCTATCTCTCATTTGCGGAAGCCTTGAAATTCAGACACTTGCCCTCGTGGACTCAGGGGCTGGAAGGAATTTTATTTTAAAACGTTGGTGGAACATCTGCGAATTCCTACTACGCCCATGACCACGCCATTGCTGCTATCTTCTATACACGGAGAACCACTTCCAGGAGAGGTCTCGCTTACCACACAGCCCATATGCCTGCGCACTGGGGCTCTACACTCAGAGACCATCTCTTTCCTTGTACTTGAGAAGGCCATCCTCCCCAGTGGTGCTCGGACTACCCTGGCTTCAGTACCACATGCCTCAGTTTAACTGGGCAACACTGGAACTGTCACAATGGGGACCTGGCTGTCATGACAGATGTCTTTTAAAGGTTTCTCCTGTGCCCTGTATGCCCACTATACCATCATTGCCTGGCCTACCACCTCAATATGCATCATTCCAGGATGTGTTCTCGAAACAAGCGGCAGACGTGTTACCACCTCACAGAGTTTTTGATTGTGCAATCAATCTGAAGCCCAACTCAGAGTCTCCCAAGGGAAGGGTATACCCCTCTCAGCAGCAGAGACTAAGTCTATGTCAGCCTGTATACAAGAAAACCTACAAAAGGGGTTCATTAGACCCTCTAAATCCCTGGCTGGCTCGGGATTTTTCTTCATTGGAAAAAAAGATAGCTCCCTTCGCAGTTGTATTGATTACAGAGGTCTCAACGAAATTACCATCAAGGATCGTTATCCTCTACCGCCGATATCGGAATTGTTCGACAGACTTCAGGGGGCCAAGATCTTCTCCAAATTAGATCTCAAGGGGGCCTACAACCTGGTTCGCATGCGTCACGGGAACGAGTGGAAAACCGCCTTTAACACCCGTGATGGACACTTCGAATATCTTGTCATGCTCTTCGGCTTGTGCAATGCACCAGCGGTGTTTCAAAATATTTATTTATTTATTTATTTAACAGGTTTTTTTATACCGACCTTCATAGTAAATAACCATATCGGATCGGTTTGCATTTAACAGGGGGTATAACTGAAGGAAACAATTCGGTTAACAATAGATAACAATAGATATGAATAAGTCAAAGTTACAATCAACTGGAATCGAGAACTTGGAAGCTTATAATAAGCTGGAAGGAAGATAAAGGTAAGTAATAATAATAAATGAATACGATAGTGAAAACGGGTTAAAGCTTGAAGGTGCTTTAACCTGGAGGAGCCAGATATGATGAATGATATCATGCATGACCTCCTGTATCAATGCATAGTGGTGTACCTTGATGACATCCTGATATTCTCTCAAGATCTACAGATGCACCAAGAGGATGTAAAAACGGTACTGAGGAAGTTACGAGAGAACCATCTGTATGCGAAACTTGAGAAGTGTGCATTCCACCAGGAATCCGTACCTTTCCTGAGTTATATCGTTTCCAAGGAGGGTTTTCAGATGGATCCCCAAAAGATGAAAAGCATTCAAGATTGGCCTCAACCCACGGGCTTGAAGGTGCTATGCTGCTTCCTGGGCTTCACAAACCAGTACCATTCATTTATTAAAAATTATCCCACCTTGATGGTTCCACTCACGGCCATGACCAAGAAAGGCGCTAACCCTTCAAAATGGTCTTCCGAGGCTGTGGCAGCATTTCAGACCCTCAAATATGCCTTCCAAAAGAAACCCTGTCTTTGCCATCCAGACCCGCTTCACCCATTCATCGTTGAGGCTGACACCTCCGATGTCAGCGTGGGAGCAGTCTTAAGTCAGTACAGCGACTCCAATGTTCTCCATCCTTGCTCATTCTTCTAGAGATATTTTTCTCCTGCTGAAAAAAATGATGGAATTGGAGACAAAGAACTACTCACTATTAAACTGGCTTTCAAAGAGTGACGCCCTGGCTGGAACGCACTCAACATCAAACTCTAGTATACATTGATCACAAGAACTTGGAGTATCTTTGACATACCCAGCGGCTTAACCATCGACAGGCCAGATGGTCACTGTTCTTCAACAGATTTGATTTCTTACTTACGTTAATCAAATCTTACTTATTTGATTAACTTACTTACTTATCATCCATACCAATAATCTCCCTTCAATCTATCCAAACATGTACACCAAGTTCTGTGACGCCAAGACACTTAGCCAAGTTTCAGTATTAATTTTCATTTCTGTTTAGTATTCATTGTTTTCTTATTTTATTTTATTTTTCCCAAGTTTCTTGATCCAAGTTTCATCTACCTGTTCGATGTAATCGCATTCTTTCATGCGTGTTTTTTAACGTTATAATGTAAACCGAAATGATATGTAACATTGCTACATGAATTTCGGCATATAAAAAATGTTAAATAAATAAATAAATAAATAAATTAAGTCTGTCCAGGAAACAAAAACGTCTGAGCAGATGCCCTTTCACGTTCATTTTCTCCGGAAGACGTGCCCAACAACCTCGTCACATCATCAACCTCGAGAAGGTGGCCCTAGCGGCTACACATGGAGTTCCTCTTGGGAAGACTGCAGTGGCTCAGAATCTGGGAAAGAAACTATTAAAATGGGCGCACAACTCCCGCTTGGCCGGCCATCCTGGGCAGAGCTGTACACTCGCCATGCTCCATCGTTACTATTGGTGGCCTATGATGAAGGAGGACGTAGAATGGAGAAAATACTTACCTGATAATTTCGTTTTCCTTAGTGTAGACAGATGGACTCAGGACCAATGGGTATAGTGTACTCCTGATAGCAGTTGGAGACGGATCAGATTTCAATCTGACGTCAGCCCCTAGTACATATACCCCTGCAGGAAGTGCAGCTCTTCAGTATTTTCCGTCTCCATAGCAGTTAGGGACTATCTGCACGCTCTCAGAGCGTTAGAGCGTAAAAATTGGCCCACAGGCAAGTTGGTTTTGAAAACGACAGGATGAAAACTATCAAACCATAGCAAAATGTTGCGGTCATTAGGTTTCCGAAAAATGCTTGTGTTAATGGCTTGACCGTTCTTGGAGATCAAAATGTCTAAATATGAAATTTGTTGGTGGAGATAATTCATTGTAAATTTCAAACATGTAAATTCACGTGTCATTCCACCTTAGGGATCTATGCCACTTTCTGTGCATGCCCACTTACGTATGTGGGTATGACTAAACGCCAAATCAAAACCCAGCTAACTGAGCATAAGTGTTGCTTGAATACGACAGACTTGAGGAACCCTTGGTTGCCCACTTCAAGGAATATAATCATGATTTCACGGATATTAAGTGGACAGTCTTGGAGATAGTAAAACCACAGTGGAGGGGCGGCGACAGAGTTCTACAGTTGCGGCAACGTGAACAAAAGTGGATCTTTTTACTGCACTCAGCAAACCCAGGTGGCCTCAATAAGGAGATCGAGTGGCATCACTTCTTGTGATTTCCCGATAAAATCACAAAATCATTGCTTCAGGTGAGATCAGGAATTCTATCTACAAAACAGAGGTTTCTCTAGCCTCACAGTTGCTGACATGCCGAAATTGTCTGTGAAGACAGGTCCGGTAAGTGCCGGCGTTATTCCCACTGAGTGTGATGTGTTCATTTATAAATATTTTGGTGACTGAGTTTATGTAAAAGTTTGCCAATGAAGTTCTTTACAATTTTTAAGTGTCTCATCTTTTAGAAATAACTATCGGGACCTCCATGAATTTGTAAAGTGGAGTTTGGACCCGTAGCAGCACTACGGTGAAGTGCGCCGAGCCATGCAAGTCAGCTAGAAACATCCCTGAAGCAGCGAACAGCGAAACGCGTGCGTCGGACCCCTGACTCCGGCTGAGCTGAGCACAAATAGGGAAGTAATCCCTTCAATTTTATTTAAAAGAAAAAAATACATCTGAGTTTCACAATGCATATAACTAAAGCCTTAGAATGCATATAACTCTGTGCTTATCTAATGGACCAATGGACCTATGATTAAACATGATCCACAAAAGTGCAAAACACAAGTACTAACTTGCAGCACCGTGGATGTTATGAAGTACTAACTTGCAGCACCGTGGATGTTATAAAGGGCCCTAAGCTACAAATGTGACATGTAAATGTGAATAATAGAGTTTAAACTTTAATACCTATTTAGTCAAAGTCTTGTTACAACATCTTTTTCCAGGTAATAGAAATCTCCCATTATTATTGCACTGCCAAATTGGTTAGCTTCCCTGATTTCTCTTAGCATTTCATCATCTGTCTGACTATTTTGTCCAGGTGGATGGTAGTATACTCCTATCACTATACTCTTACCCAGCACACATGGGATTTCTACCCATAAAGATTCTACTGAGCATTTAGTCTCTTGTATGATCTGCTGTGGGCTTTCTTTCCACACAGCTCAGTTATTCTGACATCTGTGATGGGGACATTAGTGGAATCATTGCTACAGTTAAAGACTGAGAAATGGCAGCTGAGTACAGGGTCTGGGGAAGCTTGGGCTCACCGAGTGTAGGTCAGGCCCTTCCAAGCTCATCGGCTTCTCTGATTGAATAATTAGGGAATTAGATCAGGGAAGTGCACGGGATGTTCTGCACTTTTATTTCATTCAGGCCTTTGCTGCTCTTCCCCAGAGGAAATTCAATAAAAAAGCAGGAAGGTTTTAGGGGGAGAAGAGAAACCATACGAGCCCATGTTTGTAGCCCTGCTTAGAGAACGGGAGGAGGCGCTGTCTCTGATATAAATGGGAGGGAGCCTGGAATACACACAGGGAGGTCTCAGGGTCCCATCTGCTCCCATCCTAAAGCAGAGGGAGCGCTGGGCAGCTCCTGATTATGTTCTGAAATTTCTGGAGTGAAGGAAAGCCAGGAAATAAAAATCACAAATGACCCTCAGTAAATCAGGCCCTGTGTCTGATAAAGATTCAGATAACGCAATCCTTACCCAGGGAGAGCAGGGTCTCATAATTCTCCTTCATCACCTCCCTGTAAAGCTCCTTCTGCCCTTCATCTAAATACTCCCACTCCTCCTGGGAGAAAGAGACAGCGATGTCCTCAAACGTCACCCGCACCTGAAACACAAACCAGAAACACTCAGGGACACGAGGAGGGGCTCAGCGTGCATCAGATCTCAGCTGGATTTATTCTCATATTTATCTGAAGAAACTAAGAGAGGCCATGCTGGGTCAGACCAATCTTCCAATGAGCTCAGCCTCCTGCCTCTGGCAGTGTCGGATCCATGTCACTTGGAAGACCTGGTGCTGTGCTTTGTGTAGTTCTGGGACAATTATTATTTTACAAGTAATACAAGGGATAAGATTCAGGTCCAAATCTATTGGCTGGAGATGGACTTTTGTTACAACTCATGCTAAGTACAGAACTGACAAACATGGAAAAGGAAGCTGGGAAACTGCTGAAGAGCTGAGAACAGTGAAAGAGGAATTGTAAGATGTGTAAGATGTGCAGACCTCCAAGGACTCACAAAGACCTTTCCTTATTCACTGAACCAACAGCAACCGGAGACTCAGACCATTGTGAAGACGCAACAATGGCAGAGCATCTCCAACCAACAAGGCCAAGAGGAAAAGTTCAGAGAAATAACCCAGCGCACATCTACCTGGCTATACATCACTTGTAACCAGGGAGAAAAGACTGTGAGACTATGGAGGAACCACCATCATCACAAAGCAAGCATGGGTGCAGACTGACCCCTGACCTCCCCGTCCATCTGATCCACGAGAAGCAGCCTGGCCAACTGCCAGCAAGGCCTGACGCACTGCTTGCAAGAATAATAAGGAGCAAACCTTGCTTTCTGGTTACCTATCCCATCTCTAACGATCCCTACTGAATGTAAAATATCTATATTCCTGCCTAATCACGTGCCAGCAGCTGATTAGGGCTGTAATTTGTATATTTCTAATCCTTATAATAAAATATTAGCTTATGTAGGTGACTTTCTGGTCTTTCATTTGCAAGTCTGATTGCAGATTCCGGCGTTCTTACCACCCAGAGCTAATTCCCCTACAAATCTGGCAACACCAGAAGATCCTAATGGGGAGATCCCTTCCCTGTTGCTCACCCCCAGAAGCCAATCCTCAAACCCATCCAACCTTCTTCAAATCCACCTGTGCCACTGGTATTAATCACATCTTCAGGGAACAAATTCCAGAGTTAAATTCTGCATTGACTGAAAAAGATTTCTTTCCATTTGTTTTAATGTAAAGAAATCTTTTTAAGGCAAGTCTCCTGCTGCTTGTACTATTTGAAAGGGTAAATAATGATCCCCTCATGATTTTATACAATTTCTCATTTCCCCTCTCAGTCATCTCCTCTCCGTGCAGGAGACCCCTAACCCGTTTATCCTTCCTTCATGAGGAAGCTCTTCCATCACTGTAATCATTATTGTTGCCTTTCTCTGTACCTTTTCTAGTCCCACTACATCAGTGGTCAGCAACCTAAGGCACAGATGCCATTAGTGGCATGCAAAGCTATTTTTGGGAGCCTGGCAGCACAACGTGGCATTGAATAGCAGATGAAGAGAGACATAGACTGCTGGCAGTACCAGTGCAAGCAGGCAGCCCCCCAGCTGCATAGGCTTCCTACAGTTTGGCGATACCCTCCCATCCTCATTGCTGGCAGCAGGAGTCATATTTAATAGAAGGTCATATGACTTTTGATCTATCCTGCATCTGAAGAAGCAAGGAACCTTTGCATTGCGAGCAGATCCAGAAACGTAAGGACCCAGCAATCCACTACTAGCTGAAATGCCTTGTTTGACAATTCCCATTCTCCTGGATCCAAATTTCTGCTGAGAAAATCGGCTCTCACATTGTCTTTTTCTGCTATCTGTGAAGCTGAGATCATCTCAAGTTGGGCTATTTCCTGCGACACTTGCTGGCTCTTGGTTCCTCCCTACCGACTGATGTAAGCCACTGTTGTTGCATTGTCTGACATTATCTGGATCGCTCAACTCTGCAATCGGTCAACGAATTGCAAGCCTGCCAACCAGACCACACGGGCTTCCAGCCAACTGATATTCCAGAGAGACTCTTCTGTACTCCAGCGCTCTTGCGCTGTCAGCCCTTGACAGTGAGCTCTCCAACCCTGGAGGCTCACGTCTGTCGTACTAGCCAGTCCTGGGATCTTAGGGAAACCCCCTTTCTTAAATGATCCACTTGTAACCACTACTCCAGGTGAAATATTTGTATGCTACTGCCAGAAGTAAAAGTGGTAAGATGGGAGAATTAGAGTGTCTAGCAGTGAATGATGACAGACTTAATTAGCATCTCAGAGACACGGTGGAAGGAGGATAACCAATGGAACAGTGCTATATCGGGGTACAAATTATATCGCAATGACAGAGGAGCATCCGGGTGGCGGTGTGGCTCTTTATGTCTGGGATGGCATAGAGTCCAACAGGATAAATATCCTGCATGAGACTAAATGTACAATCAAATCTTTATGGGTAGAAATCCCTTGTGTGTTGGGGAAAGAGTATAGTGATAGGGGTATACTACCGTCCACCTGGCCAAGATGGTGAGACGGATAGTGAAATACTAAGAGAAATTAGGGAAGCTAACCAAACTGGTAGTGCAGTAATAGGAGATTTCAATTACCCCAATATTGACTGGGTAAATCTAACACTGGGACATGCTAGAGAGGTAAAGTTCCTGGATGGAATAAATGACAGATTTTGTGTAAACATTTTTATTGGAGGTGTACATAACAATACTTCAAAACAAAAATATTAACAACCATCCACACTCCTTGTTATCTCTTAAACATACTTCAACCTCCCTTCCCTCTCCTCCCCACACACAGTACACATCTATTATAAAGCAGTTACCACTGGATACACTACAGCAGAATCCGCAAAGTGTAAGGAAGTCCTCAGAGTCTAATGTAGAGCGTCATTGCAGATAGGGATCCCAAGTATGGTGATACAATTTTAATGTCCGGTGTTTAATTGCCGTCATCAAATATGGTCCATCCTCAATAAGACCGCTTTTAAAGAGGGGCTTTGTGGTTGTTTCCAGGCTTTAGCTATCTCCATTCGAGCAGCCAGACAGAATTGTGTCGTAAAGGGATGTATGGCAGAGGTCTAATGACCAAGTTCGCTATGTAGTAATTCAAAATGTATAGTCAGTTTAACTGGGGTGTGTAGAATAAGAGAACACAGTCGTTCTATCCCTTGCCATAAAGGTGTGATACAGCCCCCTGACCACCACATATGGTGGCAACCCCTCCAACAAGTCCCATGAGTATACTATTTGTATAATTGCTTATACCCATTTTCAATTAGCGAGGCTGAAATTGATAATTTACTTATAGTGACAAAAATTAAAGACCAGTCATCAGTGGAATGTTCATCAGGTAAGTCACTATTCCAGGCCTTTGAGATGTGCTGGAGAATCAGCAAGTCTGACATTTAATAATTTCTAAACCTTGGATATAAGACCTTTAAGAGGGGACACAGAGAAACAATACCCTTCAAACATGGTTTTCCCCTGACACGGATTCTCTTTCAATCATTTATTTGCACAGTAGTGACAAATCTGTTGGTACGCCAGAAACTCAAGAGGCTGGTAGATCATGCAAATGACACACAGAAGTGAAAGAGCGGAAAACCTCGTCCTCCCAAATATGCTCAAGCTGGATAATTCCCCTTTGTTTCCATTTTGAAAAGGAATGTGGTGAGAGAGAGGGGGGAAAGGCCGCGTATTAAACAGTTGAGTAGAAAAGTAGTAGGTTCTCTTTCCCACCAATTTTAGCTTCCATCGTTCCCAAACATTTAAGGTATGCCTAGTAGTGGGTAACATAAGCGGGCAAGGTAGCCAGGTTTTCCTAGGTTGCCATGGCAGAGCAGATAATGGCATCTGTCCCAGCTGGGATTGTTCAATTATCGCCCAGTGTTTGGGATCCTTCTCCTCATGCCATACAATCATTGGTCTTAGCTGCGCTGCTACGTAATACCATGACAAGTTCGGAACACCTAGGCCCCCATCGAGTTTGGCTTGATAAAGGGTATATCTACTAACCCAGGGGGGTCTCTTCTTCCAGAAGAAGCTAAATACACTTTTCTGCCAAAGTTTCATAATACGGGGAGAGATTGGAATAAGTATAATAGACATGGCTAAAAATTCATTTTGATCGTCGCTACCCTACCTAACCATGAAATGGGAAGATTACCCCAACACTCTAAATCTGTGAAAGCTCGCTTAAGAAGGGGATCATAATTTAGGAGGAAGAGATCCTTTGGATGCGATGGTAGGTACCGGTATATACCCAAATATTTCAATTTACTGGAAGCCCATCAAAATGGATGATGTTGTTTCAAGGCCTGGACTGTCTGCGGACTACATGTAAGATTGAGCAGTTCCGATTTCTCCCAGTTCACCTTAAACCCAGAGGCAGCACTAAAGTTCTGAATATCCCTCTCGATGGCCTGTAGGGAGACGTGCAGATTAGTAATAGAGAACATATCATCATCAGCAAATAAGGCTAATTTAAATTCTTGGGTAGAGAACGCAAAGCCAGACACATCTTGTTATTTCTAATAACAATAGCCAATGGTTCTACAAAAATAGCAAATAATAAGGGAGATAGAGGGCAGCCCTGCCTCGTACCCCTACCCTCTACAAAGTGGTCAGAATATCCCCCATTTATTTTACTGTCGGATCCTTGTACAATCCTGCTAACCATGTGCAAAAGAAGGGCCAAATCCCATTTTCTTTAATACCCCAAAAAGATAAGGCCAGTGGACCATATCATAGGCCTTCTCGGTATCTATGGAAAGGAGTACAGCTTCTGTGTGATTCCTATTCGCCCATTACATAATATCTATCAATTTACAAATATTATCTCCTGCTAATCTTCCAGGCATAAAGCCTGCTTGGTCCTGGTGTATAAGGGCCGTAATAAATTTATTTATACGAGAAGCTAGAATTTGTGAGAATTTTGATATCTAAATTTAATAGAGATATTGGTCTATACGACCTATACACCGTTGGATCTCTTCCTGGTTTTAATAATATTGTAATCCCTGCCAAATTAGAATTAGGGGCTAGGTCGCCCCCCTTCCGTAGATGGTTAAACATAGTCTGTACTTGTGCTACAATATATGGAACCAATACTTTGGCCGTTAGGCCATCAAGACCAGGGGACTTTCCCAGCTTTAGATCTTTTATAGCATGCATGGGTCATCCAGGGTGACCCCTAGGTCTCTAACATGTTGTGAGAAAGGGTGAGGGGGAAGAGGGGAAGTGAGAGGGTGGCGGGCAGGAGAGATGTAGAGTAATTCAGTTTTGAGGAGTTAAGGGCAAGGTTAAGGTTGGTGAGAAGGCTATTGATTGAGGAGAGGCATTTATCCCAGACTTTAAGGGCATTTGTTACAGAATCAGTGACCGGTAGAAGTATCTGGACATCGTCTGCATATACATAGTGTGTAAGTCCAAGATCTGCAAGAAGTTGGCATAGAGGTAGTAAGTAAATATTAAAAAGAGTGGGGGAGAGGGAAGAGCCTTGGGAAACACCATGGGATAACTTGACTGAGTTGGATTCATGATTGCCAATTTTGACTTTGTAGAAGCGGTTGTCTAAGAAAGAGGACAACCAATTCAGGGCTGAGCCCGCTATACCGATATCTGAAAGGCGATTGATAAGGAGTTTATGGTTGACGGTATCAAAGGTTGCAGAGATGTCTAGCAAGGCCAGGATGTAGGTTTGGCCTTTGTCTAACCCTTTGAGGATTGTATCGGTAAGAGAGATTAACAAGGTTTCCATATTGAAGAATTTTCGAAAGCTGAATTGAGAAGGGAATAGCAAATTGTGACTATCAAGGTGTTCTATGAGTTGAACGTTAACTACCCTTTCCATGAGTTTTGCTATGAATGAAAGGTTGGATATCGGTCGGTAGTTGGCAGGGACTGCAGGGTCCAAATTAGGCTTCTTTAGGATGGGTTTGAGGGTGGCTTGTTTCATTTCGTCGGGGACCTTACCTAGGGTGAGGGATCGGTTAATAATTTCAGAGATAGGTTTGGCTATGGCGTCAGGGATAGCAAGGAGTGATTTTGTAGGGATGGAATCTTCTGGGTGGGAGGAGGGTTTCATTTTCTTTAGGAGTCTGGTTATCTCTGAGGCCGAGGTGAGTTCGAATGAGATGAGAGTGTTACAGGATGGGTTTTGGGTGGTAAGGGGGAGGGGGGAGGTAGGGGGAAATTTCGAGATAATGTTGGTGATTTTGGTATGGAAATAGTTAGCTAATTCCATACACTTGTTTTTGGCGTCTGTGTCTGAGATAGGGGGAGGTGTTGAATTTGTGAGGGATGAAACATAAGTAAAGAGGGCTTTGGCATCGTATTGGTAGTTGTGGATTTTCAGAGCGTAGTAATCTCTTTTTGTTTTCAAAATGGAGGTTCTGTAGGTGTGGAAGGTGTGTTTGTAGGAAGCCTGAAGGGCCGGGGAGGGGTTCTTATGCCATTTCTTTTCCTTGGCCGGTAATTGGAGTTTAAGAGCTTTAAGTTCGGGAGTAAACCAAGGTTTCTTAGGGTTAGATGGTGATATTTCTTTGGTGTTGATGGGACAATTTTCATCTGCAATTTGTTTAGTGATGTTCTTCCAGGAGCAATTAATTGGAACATTCCTTCCTAGATATCTCATCCTGCACTATCAGACTTTGCTGTTGTACTGCTGCCCAAGGGGTCCACCCTTTTCGTTTGGAGGAAGGGGCGATGCGCCAGAGGAATGCGTGGAAGAATGTCGTCTGTCGGTCTCACATCCCTGCTGTCAAGATGGCAGAGGTCCCTGCAGGCGCAAAGGTTCTTGATTCGCTATCTGCAGATGCACTTCTTCAAATCTCTCAAAGTGTCACAGTAGCCTTAGACCTTCGTCTCACCAAAATACAGGCATCTATGGACGACATCAAATTGGCGCTGGAACGTCAGACGAAATGGTTGGATGAAGCGGAACATGTTCTGTCGGACCACGGAGACCGGCTGGGCGAGACGGAGCGCAGTGTGGAAGCGCTACAAGCTACCCAACGAGACTTGCTGGCCAAAATCGAAGATTTCAAAGACAGAAGTCGGAGGAACAATATCCGTATTATCGGGGTTCCAGAGTCAGTCAAAGACAGAGAGTTGGCCAAATTTGTGGAATCTTGGTTGCCGAGACAACTGGGTCTGGCGTTTTCTGTGACGCCGCTGGTCTGTGAGTGGGTTCACCGAATTGGAATCTTGCGGGAAGGAGCGAACAGGCCCAGACCGGTGCTAGCGAAAATATTGAACTGGGCACATAAAACGCAGATCATACGAGCGTCTAAGCTGGCGTCCATGGACTTTCAAGGCCATAAGATACTTCTATTCAATGATTTCTCAGCGGCGACGGTGGCGGAACGAAAAACCATGTCCCCGGCGTGTACTGAGTTGCATAAGCGAGGCATCAAATTTGGGTTGCTTTATCAAGCTAAGCTGCGAGTTTTCCATGATAACAAGGTTCTTTTCTTCACCTCCAGAGATGCTGCGGACAGACTTATAGCTACCTTGCCAGCAACAGTGGAAGAATAAATGCGGATTGTTGTCAGGAAGCTTTCTTTGTTGCGGAATAGAGGAAGGAAAGCTGAGGATCCTGGTTCTTGTTAAGTAACTCTTAGTCTCACCTTGGGGATCGACGGGACATGTCACACGTTTTTGTAGCTGAGGCATGTTCTCATCTGACTATGCTATGGTGCCCGAGGCCCTGGAGAACAACTGACAAGTTGAGGTCCCCTTGATTGGGGGCCACGTGGCTCCATCATGCCTCTAAAATGCTGTTAATGTTGTACAAGTTATGTTGTCGTTTCGGGGGGGGGGGGTGTGTAGGGGGCCTAGAGGGGGGGCTTTTTTTTTCACTACTGCTTCCAGGAATGGGGGTGGGAGGAATGGCTCTGAGCCTCTTGAGGCAGGTGTCATTGTTGTGGGTTACATGTGTCTGCGAGTTGGTATGGCTGTGGTTTGTGTGGTGCGAATGGTGTGTTTGGGTTGAGAAGTTCAGTCTGCTGGGTCTGGGGTGGGAATCCTGGGAGACATCCCTTTCATCTGGGTGATAAGGCAGTTTTTTTGTGGCCAGTGACCTATATTTTTGGAGGTTATTTCCTCACGATCCTGGGGGCTTAGGCTGGGGAGCCCCGGGATCTTTTTGTTGCCATGGCAGCTCTATCGCATCCTGTTGGGACTATTTTTTAAGTACTTTTGGCTATGGCTACAGTAAAATGCACATCTCTTAATGTAGATGGCATACACCCCCCTATCAAACGGAAAAAAACTCCTTATGGCTTTTAAACGTCTGGGGTCGCAGGTTGTGTTGCTTCAAGAGCCTCACTTGTCAGCGAGTGAACATGTCAAATTACAAAGAGAGTGGGTGGGGAAGTGTTTTTTCTCCTCGTACTCGTCCAGAAAAAGAGGGGTCGCTACACTCGTTCATAAACAACTGCCTTTTCAATCTGAATGGGTGTGGCATGACCCCGAGGGTCGTTATGTCATAGTCCAGGGATTGTGTAATCAGCAAAGAGTGGCTTTGTGTAATTTACATGCGCCTAATGTCTATCAACATGAGTTTCTCACTCGTCTAGTGGGGATCCTGGGTGAACTTTCTGATTGTGCACTTTTGGTGGGAGGGGATTTCAATATGGTAGCTATTAATAAAGTTTACTTAGGGAATAGCCACTGCTATTAATTGCATCAGTAGCATGGGATCTTCTTAGTGTTTGGGTAATTGCCAGGTTCTTGTGGCCTGGTTTTTGGCCTCTGTTGGAGACGGGATGCTGGGCTTGATTGACCCTTGCTCTGACCCAGCATGGCAATTTCTTATGTTCTTAACAAATTGGAAGACTGCAAACCTCCTAAATCTGTAGAACCCAATGACATCCCTAAAGGCCCTAATTTTCTATGCCATGGACATTTGGAGGGCGTTGCATCCTGGAGAGCAGAATTATACTTTTTTTTCACATCCTCACGGGTCCTATTCCCGTTTGGGTTATTTTCTGATTTCGGAATTCCTGTTCCCCAGGGTGACAACTGCTACCATAGGCACCTTTGCCTTTTCAGATCATGCGCCAATCTGTTACCGTAACATTGGGACGTACTCCTAAGCCCCCTTTTTCCTGGCACATATCCCCCAGGCTGTTCTTGGATAAGGAGTTTTCTCGCTACCTTGTAACCCATTGGGAAGAATATATGCTTCTAAATAATACTTCTGATATCACACCACGGGTTCTATGGGAAGCAGGCAACGCAGTAATGCGGGGACACATTACAGCCTATGCTGCTACCCAGAATAGGAAGCGTAATGCTGCGATTCTTAAACTAACTGAAGAACTGAAACAGGCACAGCTCCGGCATATTAGTGCTATGTCAGAATCTAGCAAGTTTTGTGTCCTAGGCACAGTATCCCATGTATAGTTACTGTTACCATCCATTGTCAGACATGTCAGGAAGCAGAAACTGAGAGCAGGGGAGCTGCTGCTGTGCAAGGCAGGAGAAGCAGGAAGAAGATCCTGAGGGGCTGCACAGAATGGATTGAGCGGGTGGGGGGATGGGAACAGTCCCAGGCTGCATCCCCTGCCCCCCTCCTACCTGCTGAGCAGAAAGCCCTGCAGCCATTCTCCTGCCCCTTCTCCAGAGCAGGATTTCCAGCCCTGGCTCCCTCCCTGCACGGTCCCTGGGGTGGGGGGATGGGAACAGTCCCAGGCTGCATCCCCTGCCCCCCTCCTGCCAGTCTCCTACCTGCTGAGCAGAAAGCCCTGCAGCCATTCTCCTGCCCCTTCCCCAGAGCAGGATTTCCAGTCCTGGCTCCCTCCCTGCACGGTCCCTGGGGTGGGGGATGGGATCAGTCCCAGGCTGCATCCCCTGCCCCCCTCCTGCCAGTCTCCTACCTGCTGAGCAGAAAGCCCTGCAGCCATTCTCCTGCCCCTTCTCCAGAGCAGGATTTCCAGCCCTGGCTCCTTCCCTGCATGGACCCTGGGGTGGGGGATGGGAGCAGTCCCAGGCTGCATCCCCTGCCCCCCTCCTGCCAGTCTCCTACCTGTTGAGCAGAAAGCCCTGCAGCCATTCTCCTGCCCCTTCTCCAGAGCAGGATTTCCAGCCCTGGCTCCCTCCCTGCACGTTCCCTGGGGTGGGGGATGGGATCAGTCCCAGGCTGCATCCCTTGCCCCCCTCCTGCCAGTCTCCTACCTGCTGAGCAGAAAGCCCTGCAGCCATTCTCCTGCCCCTTCTCCAGAGCAGGATTTCCAGCCCCGGCTCCCTCCCTGCACCGTCCCTGGGGTGGGGGATGGGATCAGTCCCAGGCTGCATCCCCTGCCCCCCTCCTGCCAGTCTCCTACCTGCTGAGCAGAAAGCCCTGCAGCCATTCTCCTGCCCCTTCTCCAGAGCAGGATTTCCAGCCCCGGCTCCCTCCCTGCACCGTCCCTGGGGTGGGGGATGGGATCAGTCCCAGGCTGCATCTCCTGCCCCCCTCCTGCCAGTCTCCAACTGCTGAGCAGAAAGCCCTGCAGCCATTCTCCTGCCCCTTCTCCAGAGCAGGATTTCCAGCCCTGGCTCCCTCCCTGCACGTTCCCTGGGGTGGGGGATGGGATCAGTCCCAGGCTGCATCCCTTGCCCCCCTCCTGCCAGTCTCCTACCTGCTGAGCAGAAAGCCCTGCAGCCATTCTCCTGCCCCTTCTCCAGAGCAGGATTTCCAGCCCCGGCTCCCTCCCTGCACCGTCCCTGGGGTGGGGGATGGGATCAGTCCCAGGCTGCATCTCCTGCCCCCCTCCTGCCAGTCTCCAACTGCTGAGCAGAAAGCCCTGCAGCCATTCTCCTGCCCCTTCTCCAGAGCAGGATTTCCAGCCCCGGCTCCCTCCCTGCACCGTCCCTGGGGTGGGGACACTTTGGACTGCGCTGGGTGAAGCCGCTCAGGTTCTCTCCAGTTTCGAGTCTCAGCACTGCCTGGCACAGCTAATCCCACCCGCTTCCGATAGGAAGTGACATCACCAATGAGGGAAGAGGACGTGAGAGCTGCAGTTTGGTCGACAAAGAACTAGGAGGCTGGGAATTGTGGGAAGTGTAGTCCCGAGGACTGAGAGATTTGGGCTTTGCTCTCTCAAGGCCTCCGTTTCTAACGGTGGAAGAGGGAGCGGATTCTCCTCCTCCTGCTCCTCCCCCACCGTCCTCAGGAGGATCCTAACCAATCACTGCTAGAGGGGCGGGACCTTTTCTTCCGCTCTAACAATCAGGGCCAAAGGGGCGGGCTCTTTTCTTATCTTCACCCTCGGATGGATTCTGACCAATGAGAGCTAGAGGGGCGGATCCTTACCTCTGCTCACCCTGACGAAGATTGTGACCAATCAGCGGCAGAGGGCAGGGTCTGGGTGCTGAGTGCCCGCCCCCTGCTCGGTGAGAGCGCAGATTCAGACTCCGATAACTTTATTGGCAGAACAATCAAACATCTGTTGCCATAGAAACGCAGAGAAGGATTGAAATAAAAAGGAGAAGCCCAGGAAAGAATTAGAAAATCCGCCCGCGGGGAGCGAGGGGCCGCGCCGATGCCGGGAGCTCCCTCCCTCCGTCCCCGGGAAAGAATTAGAAAATCTGCCCGCAGGGAGCCCCCTCCCTCCGTCCCCGGGAAAGAATTAGAAAATCTGCCCCCGGGGAGCGAGGGGCCGCGCCGATGCCGGGAGCTCCCTCCCTCCGTCCCCGGGAAAGAATTAGAAAATCTGCCCGCGGGGAGCGAGGGGCCGCGCCGATGCCGGGAGCTCCCTCCCTCCGTCCCCGGGAAAGAATTAGAAAATCCGCCCGCGGGGAGCGAGGGGCCGCGCCGATGCCGGGAGCTCCTGTGGGAAATGGAATTTGAGTGTTATTATTACAGTAATAATGATAAATATAGAGGGCTTTGTGTGGCCTACTCTGTGCTGCTATGGCCCTGTAGACAGGATGGTGCTATGGATGGGGTGGGAGGAATTGACTGCTAGAATTGTGCTCAATGCTTTGCTAAACATGGATGGAGCTGGGGTGAATATCAAAAATTGTGACTTTTATGTACAAGCTATAAGAGAAATCATGTAGCTTGAAGCAGTTACTGCAAAAAGAGGAAGTTAGAAGCTGTGAAACTATGGGGCAGTTACTATAAAAAGAGGAAGTTAGAAGCTGTGAAACTATGGGGCAGTTACTATAAAAAGAGGAAGTTAGAAGCTGTGAAACTATGGGGCAGTTACTATAAAAAGAGGAAGTTAGAAGCTGTGAAAAACTATGGTGCAGTTACTATAAAAGGAGGAAGTTAGAAGCCATGAAAAACTATGGCGCAGTTACTATAAAAGGAGGAAGTTAGAAGCCGTGAAAAACTATGGCGCAGTTACTATAAAAGGAGGACGTTAGAAGCTGTGAAAAACTATGGCGCAGTTACTATAAAAAGAGGAAGTTAGAAGCTGTGAAAAACTATGGCGCAGTTACTATAAAAGGAGGAAGTTAGAAGCCGTGAAAAACTATGGGGCAGTTACTATAAAAAGAGGAAGTTAGAAGCTGTGAAAAACTATGGTGCAGTTACTATAAAAAGAGGAAGTTAGAAGCCGTGAGAAACTATGGGGCAGTTACTATAAAAAGAGGAAGTTAGAAGCTGTGAAAAACTACGGCGCAGTTACTATAAAAAGAGGAAGTTAGAAGCTGTGAAAAACTATGGGGCAGTTACTATAAAAGGAGGAAGTTAGAAGCCGTGAAAAACTATGGCGCAGTTACTATAAAAGGAGGAAGTTAGAAGCCATGAAAAACTACGGCGCAGTTACTATAAAAAGAGGAAGTTATAAGCAGTGAAAAACTATGGTGCAGTTACTATAAAAAGAGGAAGTTAGAAGCTGTGAAAAACTACGGCGCAGTTACTATAAAAAGAGGAAGTTAGAAGCTGTGAAAAACTATGGGGCAGTTACTATAAAAGGAGGAAGTTAGAAGCCGTGAAAAACTATGGCGCAGTTACTATAAAAGGAGGAAGTTAGAAGCCATGAAAAACTACGGCGCAGTTACTATAAAAAGAGGAAGTTATAAGCAGTGAAAAACTATGGGGCAGTTACTATAAAAAGAGGAAGTTAGAAGCTGTGAAAAATTATGGCGCAGTTACTATAAAAAGAGGAAGTTAGAAGCTGTGAAAAACTATGGGGCAGTTACTATAAAAAGAAGAAGTTAGAAGCTGTGAAAAACTATGGGGCAGTTACTATAAAAGGAGGAAGTTAGAAGCTGTGAAAAACTACGGGGCAGTTACTATAAAAAGAGCAAGTTAGAAGCTGTGAAAAACTATGGGGCAGTTACTATAAAAAGAGGAAGTTAGAGGCCGTGAAAAACTATGGCGCAGTTACTATAAAAGGAGGAAGTTAGAAGCCGTGAAAAACTATGGCGCAGTTACTATAAAAGGAGGAAGTTAGAAGCTGTGAAAAACTACTGCGCAGTTACTATAAAAGGAGGAAGTCAGAAGCTGTGAAAAACTATGGCGCAGTTACTATAAAAAGAGGAAGTTAGAAGCCGTGAAAAACTATGGCGCAGTTACTATAAAAGGAGGAAGTTAGAAGCTGTGAAAAACTATGGCGCAGTTACTATAAAAGGAGGACGTTAGAAGCTGTGAAAAACTACGGCGCAGTTACTATAAAAGGAGGACGTTAGAAGCCGTGAAAAACTACGGCGCAGTTACTATAAAAGGAGGAAGTTAGAAGCCGTGAAAAACTACTGCGCAGTTACTATAAAAGGAGGAAGTCAGAAGCCGTGAAAAACTATGGCGCAGTTACTATAAAAAGAGGAAGTTAGAAGCCGTGAAAAACTATGGCGCAGTTACTATAAAAGGAGGAAGTTAGAAGCCGTGAAAAACTATGGCGCAGTTACTATAAAAGGAGGAAGTTAGAAGCCGTGAAAAACTATGGCGCAGTTACTATAAAAGGAGGACGTTAGAAGTTGTGAAAAGCTATGGCGCAGTTACTGTAAAAAGAGGAAGTTAGAAGCCGTGAAAAACTATGGGGCAGTTACTATAAAAAGAGGAAGTTAGAAGCCGTGAAAAACTATGGCACAGTTACTATAAAAAGAGGAAGTTAGAAGCTGTGAAAAACTACTGCGCAGTTACTATAAAAGGAGGAAGCTAGAAGCCGTGAAAAACTATGGCGCAGTTACTATAAAAGGAGGAAGTTAGAAGCCGTGAAAAACTATGGCGCGGTTACTATAAAAGGAGGAAGTTAGAAGCTGTGAAAAACTATGGCGCAGTTACTATAAAAGGAGGAAGTTAGAAGCTGTGAAAAACTATGGCGCAGTTACTATAAAAGGAGGAAGTTAGAAGCTGTGAAAAACTATGGCGCAGTTACTATAAAAGGAGGAAGTTAGAAGCCGTGAAAAACTATGGCGCAGTTACTATAAAAGGAGGAAGTTAGAAGCTGTGAAAAACTAGAAAAAGGCTCCCTTGGGAGAAGGGAGCACTAGAGGAACAGGGCCAACAGGGATGGGATCCGGAGGCCAGGAAGAAAGAAGCTTCAGTCCAGGAGGTCGCTACTCCCGGCAAGGAAACTTCAATAAAGTCCAGGGGCTCGCTACCTCTGGCATAAGGGGGTTGAGAGGGATGGGATCCCCTCAGCCCAAGAAGGATAGGATCCTAAGGTTTAAGGTTTATTTATAGAATAAAATACAAATCGGGCAGGGGGTTTTCATTGTGGGCAGGTAGGGCACTTTAAGAAGGGAGAGTCCCCAAACGCTGAGAGAAGGAAGAGTCTTCTCGGCGAGAGCCCTTGGTAAATTAGGAGGTAGAACCAGAAAAAGGAAGAAATAATCTTCTTGGTAGATACAGGAGCTGCTAGATTTTCAGTGGTAAACCTACCAGTAAGGGGTCAGGATAACGCCCAAGAAACTAAGCTTCAAGGGTAAAGGGAGAACAATTTTCAGTCCCAGTGCCGGTGGAAACAAATATAGAAGGCCAAGGAAAAAGAGTGGAAGGAACAGTTCTCTATACACCAGAAGCAGGATGCAGCCTGCTAGGCAGAGATTTGTTAACACAGTTAGGAGGGCATAATCCAAGTGGAGGGAGAGCAGCTGGTCATCCACGTGAATCCACTGACACCTCAAGATGAGGCCGAGATAGAACCAGAGGTCTGGGTGCGAGAGGGTTAAATATAGCACCCTTGCAGATCAAGCTGAAAGAAAGGGAGGAGGTTGTGTGCAGGCAGTCCCTGCAACAGCTCTGTTATAGTAGAAAAGAAATAGAAAAACTTACGTTTGGGAGAGCAGGGATAGCGAGCACCGCACATTCAGTCAGGTCCATTCTGACGCAGCGAGCTCATGGGTGGCTCACAGACTATGAAGCTACCTTAAAGGAAAGGGATGATCTGCTGCTAACTACAGATGCATGCATACACCCGGAAGGAAGGGAAACAGATGTAACCCATGATTGTCTGGACATAATTGAGTACCAGACTAAAAGTAAGGACGGGCCTGTCTGATAAGCCCTCACACACAGGAAGGAGGCTGTTTGTGGACGGCTCATCTAGACGTGTTCAGGGAAAGAGACATAACGGCTATGCCGTGATCAACGGGGGAAACCCTAGAAAGAGTAGAATCAGGGAGACTGCCTAATACTTGGTCAGCTCAATCCTGTGAGTTGTATGCTTTGGACCGAGCATTGCAACTGATGGACAAAGGGGAGGGAACAATATATACAAACTCGCAATATGCTTTCGGTGTGGCACACACCTTTGGAAAAATCAGGAAAGAAAGTGGGCTTATTAACAGCCGAGGTAAAGAACTGGTACATGAAGAGCTGGTCATTCAAGTGCTGGAGCGTTTGATGCCTCCGCAGGAGGTGGCAATTGTTCATGTACCGGGGCACCAAAAATCTACTACCCCAGAGGCAAGGGGTAATAGGCTAGCGGATGAGGCTGCTAAGAAAGCAGCAGAGCAAAAAAGGTGCATAAGTCTGTATACATTGATACCTGCCCTGATTCCGGTTAAAACCATGCCAATATTATGGATGGGGTGGGAGGAATTGACTGCTAGAATTGTGCACAAAGCTTTGCTAAACATGGATGGAGCTGGGGTGAATATCAAAAATTGTGACTTTTATGTACAAGCTATAAGAGAAATCATGTAGCTTGAAGCAGTTACTGCAAAAAGAGGAAGTTAGAAGCTGTGAAAAACTATTTATTTATTTATTTATTTAGAGTTTTTATATACCGACATTCTTGAAAAAAATATCAAATCATATCGGTTTCCATTGAAACAGAACAATCGCGGTTATGGCGTTACATTAAAACAAATCGTCGAACAACAAGTATAGATAACAGGTATAATTAGAATGGCAAATATAAATAACAAATATAAATGACAATATAAAACAAATATAAGTAACAAGTATAATAGAACAGCAAACGGAGCTAATAGGTCGCAAGTCGACAACGAAGATAAATAGAATCGCAAAATAGTGGTGATAGGCGTTGATGGGCGTTGTATGATATAGGGCGTCAAGAGGATATCACTATGAACCTGAGAATTAGATAGGGCGTGAGCGGGGGCCCTAAAGGATAGCGGGTGGCGGTGAGGAGAGAGGGAAAGGAGGAGCGGGCTGTAGAACAAGGGAGGGAAGGGGAGGAAGAGGGAAGGAATGGGTGGCATTAAGTCAAGCTAAGGGGAACATGCTGAAGAAGGTAGGGGACAATCATGGGTCTCCCTAATGTTCTGTTATGACCTTTGACCAGTGTCCGAATGTTCTTGAGACTCCGGAAAAGCTTGTCTGAAGAGTCATGTTTTAAGATGTTTCTTGAATGTTTGGTGACATGGTTCTTGTCGAAGCTCTGGAGGCAGCGAATTCCAAATGGTGGGCCCTGCTGTTGAAATTGCGCGTTTTCTTAAAGTGGTTTTGAACGGTGGTGCGTATAGTAATCCTTTATAGGCATTTCTGATTGGTCTGTCGGATGTGTGTGGGCGGAGTGGAGAGCTTAGTTTGAGCTGTGCATGTCCTTGTGAATCATCGTCAGGACTTTGAAGGTGATCCTGGATTTTATGGGAAGCCAATGAAAGCCGTGTAGGATGGGTGTGATGTGAGCTCTTTTATTTGAGTTGGTGAGTATCCTAGCCGCAGCATTTTGGACCATCTGTAGGGGTTTGGTAGTTATCGCAGGGAGGCCTAGGAGAAGAGAATTGCAGTAGTCTAACTTTGTAAGGATGATAGACTGAACTACTAATCGGAAGTCGCTGAAATGCAGGAGAGGTTTCAGATTTTTGAGAACTTGAAGTTTAAAGAAACATTCTTTCGTTGTGTTGAGGACAAACGATTTTAAGTTGAATAAGTTGTCAAGCCGAACCCCTAGGTCTCTGACAG
The DNA here is from genome assembly GCF_901001135.1 of Rhinatrema bivittatum. NCBI lineage: Eukaryota > Metazoa > Chordata > Amphibia > Gymnophiona > Rhinatrematidae > Rhinatrema > Rhinatrema bivittatum. The sequence goes on along the minus strand of NC_042616.1, from coordinate 9,751,697 downwards.
AGGAGGAGTGGTTGATGAATGTTTTTGCAAATTGGGATGCGCTTTGTGAATTTAGGAGATTGTGGTTTTCATCTGGGGAGATGAGGATTTCAGTCTTATTTGAGTTCAGGATAAGGTTCAGGCTGGTGAGCAGGCTATTGATGGATTGTAGACAGGAGTTCCAGTGTGTCCAGGTTTTTTGCAGGGATTCGGTGATAGGAAGGAGAATTTGAACGTCATCAGTGAATATGTAGTAATTTAGTTTAAGGTTGGAGAGTAGGTGGCAAAGAGGCAGCAGATAAATGTTAAAGAGCGTGGGGGAGAGGGATGATCCTTGCGGGACTCCTAGGTTTGATTTGATTGGGATTGATTCTTTATTATTAATTTTGACTTTGTAGAATCTATTCTCTAGGAACGATTTAAACCAACCAAGGGCCTCACCTTGAATGCCGATATCTGATAGGCGCTCTAGAAGTATAGAATGATTGACCGTATCGAAGGCGGCAGATAGGTCGAGAAGGGCGAGGAGGTGGGGTTGTTTTCTTTCCAGGTTGAGAAGGATGGAGTCAGATAGTGATGATAGTAAAGCTTCAGTGTTTTGAGATTTTCTGAATCCGAACTGGAAGGGGGAGAGTATGCTGTTCTCCTCGAGGAGTCGGACAGTTGTTTGTTGACAATTCTTTCCATCTCTCTGGAGATCAAAGGAATATTGGCAATTGGACGGAAGTTGGCAGGGTCCGACGTCGGAAGGTTAGGTGCAGTTACTATAAAAAGAGGACGTTAGAAGCTGTGAAAAACTATGGCGCAGTTACTATAAAAAGAGGAAGTTAGAAGCTGTGAAAAACTATGGCGCAGTTACTATAAAAAGAGGAAGTTAGAAGCTGTGAAAAACTATGGCGCAGTTACTATAAAAGGAGGAAGTTAGAAGCTGTGAAAAACTATGGCGCAGTTACTATAAAAAGAGGAAATTAGAATAAATAAATTGCCATATTGGGTCAGACCTAGGGTCCACCAAGCCCAGCATCCTGTTTCCAACAGTGGCCAATCAAGGCTACAAATACTTGGCAAGTACCCAAATACGAAGTAGATCCCATGCTACTGATGCCAGTAATAGCAGTGGCTATTCTCTAAGTCAACTTGCTTAATAGAACTTATCCAAACCTTTTTTAAACCCAGCTACATTAATTGCACTAACCACATGCTTGCACAGCAAATTCCAGAGCTAAATTGTGCCTTGAATGAAAAAAACTTTCTCCGATTAGTTTTAAATGTGTGTGAGACACTTGGAGCGGCCTGGGACTGGGGTAGGCTGGAGAACAGACAAGACTGGACTCTGACTGCTTTTCACCGGTTTAATTTTCAGATGAATATAAACAGAACAGAAGAAAATGGCTGCTTACCTCAGCAGACTGATAAGCAAAAGAAAAACTTCCAAAACAGACACAGCATTTAATTACAGCTTCCTTCTTCTTCTTGGGCCCTTCTCTTCTCTCTCAGGGCCTCACCTCTTATCCCCTACCTTAGGAAAACTGCCCCACCCGAAGATCCCCTTCCTGTCTGTCTTAAGGTGGACCGGGCCAGATAGCTGGAGCCAGTCCCTTAAGGCAGTCGGAGGCTGTCATGTCCGCTATCACAATGTGATACTTGCTAACTTAATGGAGTGTCCCCCTAGTCCTATTATCCAAAAGAGTAAATAACCGATTCACATTTACCCGTTCTAGACCTCTCATAATTTTAAAGACCTCTATCATATCCTCCCTCAGCCGTCTCTTCTCCAAGCTGAAAAGTCCTAATCTCTTTAGTCTTTCCTCATAGGGGAGCTGTTCCATACCCTTTATCATTTTAGTCGCCCTTCTCTGTACCTTCTCCATCGCAATTATATCTTTTTTGAGATTTGGCGACCAGAATTGTACACAGTTTTCAAGGTGGGGTCTCACCATGGAGCGATACAGAGGCATTATGACATTTTCCGTTTTATTAACCATTCCCTTCCTAATAATTCCTAACATTCTGTTTGTTTTGACTGCTGCAGCACACTGAACCGACGATTTCAATGTGTTATCCATTATGACGTCTTGGACTCTGTGTGCATGCAGTGTGAAAATATTAAACTGGTCTTTCCCTCATGTGGATTTTCTTGGGTTTGTTTTTTTTAATTTATATTTTATTGAGATTTGTTTAACAAGCACAACCAAATAAGATTGATACATACAACTTCAACTTCATATGTCATGTATTAAACCAAACTGGCATAACTCTTTACATCAGTGTGTTCTCTATTATATATTACAAACATGCAATTGGTTTCACTGGTTTGCTTTCGTATCATTAAAAATAGCCACATCTTCACTCGAAATTGCTAGATTTTATAATTTAATTTGTAGGACCCAAACGCAAGGAGTTTGTCTGTCAATCAAACCCACAGTTGGTCACAGGTCACTTTACTTTAAACTCCAATTTTTTGGTATTTATTTCATTTTATTTATTTATTTATTTATTTATTTATTTATTTATTAGGTTTTATATACCGACATTCGTGGGTACATCATGCCGGTTTACAATATAACGGAAGGAGGAAAATACAAAAAACCAGGGCGGGGGGAGAGGGAGCAGATAGGAAGAGAGAAGGGGCAAGAGAAGAGGGGGAAAAAGAGGAAGAGGAGAATAGGAACAGTACCTGATGGAAAAACAATCAAAGAACATAATAAGTAGCATTGCAAATTATACACTCAATAAGGGACTGTGGATAACCTTATACACTCTGAATAACCTTATATAAATTATACACTCCTCAAAGTATTATATACAATAATATACATTATCTTTAACTAGTACATACAGGAGACACTATAGATGACATTACAAATTATACGTTCAGAAAGGCAACTATATATAGTTTAGCAGGGGTTGCTAATGGGAAGGTAGGGTTTAAGGACAGGGGAAGGGGTATATAAGGAGGTGCACAGATATAGGAAATAAATCACAGTACAATTAAAGGAATAAAGGAGAAGGCTATAAGTACAGGAATGACAGGGCTCTTTCTCTGAAGGAGTAGAGGGAGCAGGGGGACTACATAGGATCCGAGTCAGGGTAGGCCATTTTAAAGAGCCAGGTTTTAACCCCTGTTTTGAATTTCCGAAAGCATTTTCTATAGAAGTCACTTGCAATAAATATTGCCAAGCCTTAACGACCTTCAATGTTAATAATATTTCTCTCTCACATAGGAACCTTCAAACCCATGAAATAAAGTGACCTGTGACCAACTGTGGGTTTGATTGACAGACAAACTCCTTGCGTTTGGGTCCTACAAATTATATTATAAAGTCTAGCAATTTCGAGTGAAGATGTGGCTATTTTTAATGATACGAAAGCAAACCAGTGAACCCAATTGCATTTTTGTGTTAGTACTAAAAGGTTTCTGGAATACACTATATTCTGTGGTTGGGCTATTTTTTGTGATTGATATCGCTCTATTATATATTAACATGTGCTATACTTTGATTTCACCCTTTCCCTACCTCTTCCCATCCCTCCCCCCCACCTTCCTGCTTTCTGAAACATGAAATATAAATGTAAGTGTAAGTGTAGCACCACATCTGACAGTAGAACATTTAGCTTTCATGGCAATCACAATAGCGCCGTGCTAGATATTACATTTTCAGCAGCTAAATACCTTGAGTAGTCTTATGTTACGTGTCATGTTGAGTATAACTGTCCATCTCTTCAAGTAATCACCATTCAGCCTATCATGTGTCCCCTGACACAATGTGCCGAATGACCAGTTAATCCCTAATGGTATGTATGAAAAATATGTGTATAGGGTTCTCCCACCCCTTCCCTAATTAATAAGCTTTTAAGTTGATGAGGCGGTAAAGTAAACCCATATCCGGTAATATGAGCCTAAGGTGTTGTGTCTAACTGCGGTCAAATACGCCAGTTACTGTTATGTGCGAATCTTGGTCTGTATGTCTACCAGAGTCGGTATGACGCCCTAGTGTGGATTTTCTGGTAATTTGTAAGGCTAGCCTTCTGTTTGAAACTTTAACTGCATTGAGTACATGAAAAAGATCTCTCTTCAGTGTGGATTTTCTGATGGGCTATGAGGCTTGTCTTCCATTGAAGGTTTTACTACACTCACTGCATTTAAAAGGGCTCTACCCAATGTGGATTTTCTGGTGGCTTATGAGCGTTGACATCCGATTAAAGCTTTTACTACACTCAGTGCATTTAAATGGCCTCTCTCCTGTGTGGATTTTCTGATGGTTTATGAGGTGTCTCTCCCATATGAAGGTTTTCCTACACTCAGTGCATATAAATGGCCTCTCTCCTGTGTGGATTTTCTGATGGTTTATGAGGGATGCCTTCAGATCAAACCTTCCACTACACTCACTGCATGAAAATGGTCCCTCTCCTGTGTGGATTTTCTGATGGAGTATGAGGCTTGTCTTCCACATGAAGGTTTCACTACACTTAGTGCATTTAAATGGTCTCTCTCCTGTGTGGATTTTCTGGTGTTTTATAAGGTTTGACTTACAATTGAAGGTTTCACTACACTCAGTACATTTAAATGTCTATCCATAGTGTGGATTTTCTGGTGTTTTATAAGGTTTGACTTCCAATTGAAGCTTTTACTACACTCAGTGCATTTAAATGGTCTCTCCGGTGTGTGGCTTTTCTGGTGTCTTATGAGATCTGACTGCCACATGAAAGCTTTGCTACATTCAGTACATTTAAATGGTCTGTCCCCAGTGTGGATTCTTTGGTGTTTTATAAGTTTGACTTCCAATTGAAGGTTTTCCTACACTCAGTGCATTCAAATGGTCTCTCCGGTGTGTGGATTTTCTGGTGGTTTATGAGATCTGACTGCCACATGAAGGCTTTGCTACACTCAGTACATTTAAATGGTCTCTCCCCAGTGTGGATTTTCTGGTGTTTTATAAGGTTTGACTTCCAATTGAAGGTTTTACTACACTCAGTGCATTTAAATGGTCTCTCCGGTGTGTGGATTTTCTGGTGTCTTATGAGATGTGAGTTCCACATGAAGGCTTTACTACACTCAGTGCATTGAAATACTCTCTCCCCAGTGTGGATTTTCTGGTGGTTTATGAGCATTGACATCCGATTAAAGCTTTTACTGCATTCAGTGCATATAAATGGCCTCTCTCCTGTGTGGATTTTCTGGTGTTTTATAAGGTTTGACTTCCAATTGAAGGTTTTCCTACACTCAGTGCATTTAAATGGTCTCTCTCCTGTGTGGATTTTCTGGTGTTTTATAAGGTTTGACTTCCAATTGAATGTTTTACTACACTCAGTGCATTTAAATGGTCTCTTCCCAGTGTGGATTCTCTGGTGTTTTACAAGGTTTGAAGTCCAATTGAAGGCTTTGCTACACTCAGTGCATTTAAATGGTCTCTCCGGTGTGTGGATTTTCTGGTGTCTTATGAGAGATGACTTCTGTTTAAACCTTTTACTACACTCAGGGCATTGAAATACTCTCTCCCCAGTGTGGATTTTCTGGTGGGTTATGAGCGTTGACATCCGATTAAAGCTTTTACTGCATTCAGTGCATTTGAAAGGTCTCTCCCCAGTGTGGATTTTCTGATGTTTTATGAAACATGACTTCCACATGAAAGCTTTACTACACTCAGTGCATTGAAATACTCTCTCTCCACTGTGGATTTTCTGGTGGCTTCTGAGCGTTGACATCTCCTTAAAGCTTTTACTGCATTCAGTGCATTTAAAAGGTCTCTCCCCAGTGTGGATTTTCTGATGTTTTATGAAACATGACTTCCACATGAAGGCTTTACTACACTCAGTACATTTAAAAGGTCTCTCCCCAGTGTGGATTTTCTGGTGTCTTATGAAACCTGACTTCCATCTGAAGGCTTTACTACATTCAGTGCATTGAAATACTCTCTCTCCAGTGTGGATGTTCTGGTGGGTTATGAGCGCTGACATCCGATTAAAACTTTTACTACACCTAGTACATTTAAATGGCCTCTCTCCTGTGTGGATTTTCTTGTGTCTTATGAGATCTGACTGCCACATGAAGGCTTCGCTACACTCAGTACATTTAAATGGCCTCTCTCCTGTATGGATTTTCTTGTGTCTTATGAAACCTGACTTCCATATGAAGGCTTTGCTACACTCAGTACATTTAAATGGTCTCTCTGCTGTGTGGATTTCCTGGTGTTTTATGAGGTTTGTCTTCCCTGTGAATGTTTTACTACACTCAGTACATTTAAATGGTCTCTCTCCAGTAAGAAGTGGTTTTCTTCCTGACTTTTTCCCGCAGGTTACAAACACTAAGTGTTTCTTCTCTTTCCCTTTTCTCTGGTGGTGGTCAGAAGTGATGTGATCACTATTACTTTGGAAGGGTCTCTCTGCTCTCGGGTGGCTCTGGTGCTCAGGGATGTCTGTGAGCTCCCTGTCCCTTCCCTCACACTCAGGGACTGCATCCGGCGAGGCTCCTGCAGCGTTGCTCGGCTTCTCCTCTGATTCCTGATTTTGTTTTCTAATTTTTCTCTTCTTAGTCCCCTGGGAAACATTCTCACAGCCAGTTCCTGATTCTTTTGGGATATGTTCCACTTTTTTAGGACGTTCTTCTCGATTCTCCTTCTTTTCCCCTTCCTGTTTGACTTCTCCAGCTGCTGGATATAAAGAGAAAGCATTAATTGTGTATTAATGAGTAAGGAAACTGTCCCGTAAGCAGGGATCAGGGGTCACACATTAAGCACATGGGGATCTCTGATGTTTAGAGAATTGCAGGTGGATTGATGAAAAGATTCTGTCAAGTTATGTGTGAAGTGTTATATTGTGGCTCGGCAGTTTCCCTCTCCTCATTTAGACTTTCTGCTTAATCAGAACCGGCCACCATTGGGATAAAAGTGGCCACGAGCCTTCATTGCCGGCTCTGCTGGTTCCCAACTCAGTCCAGGCAGTGCATTGATCGTCCTTGGCTACGGACTACACCCCATGGCCACCTCCAGCTGATCCGGACCCTTTCTCTAAGCACTACAGGTCACCATTTCAGGATGACTGGGGCTCCTTTTCCCAGGATCTCTGAACGCTACCTCTGCAGTGAAGCTGGGGAGCAGCGGTGCTGAGAAGAGAATCAAACCCAGGTCCATCAGCGCTGCAGAACTTGCCACTAACCCAGGCCCATCTGAGTAAAGTCTTAAAAGAGGAGACCAACAGCAACTTGATGGTAAAAAATCAATCGTCTAATTAATCCCCAGAATCACTTAAAATGGGAGGCTCCCATGTATAGACCGAGGCAGTAAAAGGTAAGTAGTCACTGCCTCTGGGAGCCTAATGCAGTATTTAAATGAGAGGCTGCGTAAATAAATGCAATGGGCATGAATATGAGCGTCCGTTTCTTCAGACCTGATGCCTAGATCCAGACCAGCACCAGCTGCAGGACGGACCAAAGCTGCTCCCTCACCCCCAAGGTCTGCTCCAATGGGCCAAGCCGTCCAGGTCGGTGCCGGGGGTCCTCTACCTGAAATGGTGCATGCAGACGGTTCATGTCTTACAACAGCACTTGCCAGACTCAAAGTCACCCCTCGGCTGATGTTAAGCAGTGAATAAAGGACCAATCCCTCTACCAGAGCCTCCTGCCTACCTTCCACCACTCCCCCCTTCTATGCCCCCAGCACTGCTGCTGCCCTTCCCCACTATCACCACCTCTCTTCCATGCCTTCTTCTACTGCTGCCTCTCTACACCCAGCACCGCCCCCTTCCTCCAATGCTGCAACTCAACAGCCCCAGCACCACCACATTTAGACCCTGCCATCCCCTGTATTTACCCCAGGCTTTCTTTACTTCAGATACCAGTTTTGTCTCCACAGGGAGGCCGTCCCGTGCATTCACTACCCTCCCTGTAAAGAATTATCTCCTAAGTCCCCCTCATCCCATAACCCCTTGTTCTGCAGCCTCCCCTCTCTATGCTTTCTGCAACTGCTGCACCTCCACACTCCCTCAGCATTTCTCATCCACAACTTCCAGGACTGCTACATCTCCAAACTCCAAGTCATTTACAGGGCGTACTCTTCCTTGATCTAATTCTCTAGTCATCCATTCAAAGAAATACATCCGATTTGTCTGAGAGGACCTTCCCCTGGTGAATCCATGCTGCCTCGGGTCCATCAATGCACTGGATTGAGAAATTACTACTTACCTGATCATTTCCTTTTCTTTAGGACAGTCAGAGGAATTCAGAACCAGTGGGTTATGCACCTCTACCAGGAGATGGAGACAGAGCAAAGCCGACGTCACGGTATATATATACCCTGCACTGACATCAGCCCGCCAGTATTCTCTGCAAAAGCCAGGCGTGGACAGACTAACAGAAACTTGATTAATAACAGATAACCATGGCAGTACTCGGCCAACAGGAAACACTGAGCTCAGACAAAGTGTTGCGCCCGGTTGCAGGCGGCTGTACCCTCTCTCTCTTACCTCTTTTTTCTCTCTCTCCTCTGGGAAAGATGGCTGCCTCCGCTTCACTTTGACGACCTCTCCGGCGTCCCCGGACCGGCAAGGGAGATTGCATTCGCCATGTTCTCGGAGGCCTCTTAGGGCACGTTCGCACGCGTCGCCCTTCCTTATGAAATCCTCATGGCGGGAAGCTCGGAGGCGTCCCCACCACATGACATCACTACCTCCGGGTACTTAGCCTCCGATCTCCAACACTGCTACAATTTAGCAAGGATTCCGGTCCAGCTAATTTCGACCGCTTCTGAGACCCTCGCTCAGAGTACCTTCTCCTACGACCCTCCAGTTTGACGCTGATTCCAGGACGCACTGGGTACCCGTTCCTCGAGGGCCTTTTCTGTCCCTGACTACTTCCGGGCTACCTGCTCTTTAAGGACCTCGGCACCGGCGTTCGGCCTGCCTCGCTACCTTCATTACTCGGAAGCATTACCAGCCTTGTGAGTACCTCATTCTTCAGTCTCTCTATCTTGTCTCACCACCGACCAGATTCTCGGCGTACTCCATCCTGCGTACCACTACCAGATCTGTTACTGCTGTCTACAACCTCTGGGACTGGATTCTCTGCCTACCCCGCTCTGCGGACCACTACCGGACCCTTCACCTCCCAGCATCGGGTTAGATTTACGCTGCACTTATATCACCAGTGCCAAGACTGAATATCTCCATCAGAGACTACTCTGTGGCTGAGGAGAGCTGTCCGCTTCTTGGATATCGCTCATTGCTGTACAATAAAGTTTCCTTCGTCCTTGTGTTGCTTACTGAAGAGTCAGCCTATTGCTGTGGTTCCCCATGGGGCCCCTCCCTGTGGGAGGAGTCATCGCCACAGCAACCAGGGGCCCACAACCATGCCACAAACACAACAGATTGCTAACTCCATGGACCCAGCTCAGCTCTCAGCCCTACAGGCCATCCCTGGCCCAGCCCAACGGATCACCGAGCAACAGAAGTCTCTAGAAACCCTGGCCATCACCTTCAACCAGTTGAATGCCCAACTGAATACCCTGACGGTTCCAGATAAAGACTCTTCACCTCCAGTGGTTACTGTCAAGACTACGATACCCTTATCTGCTCCTACAAGCTTTTCTGGGGATGTATGGATGGGTGTGGTTTCATTAACCAATGTAGTATGCATTTTGTCTTGCAAACTAACTACTTCCCCACAGCTATAGCCAAGACCACTTACATCCTATCGTTACTCGATGGAAGAGCCCTGGCCTGGGCTTCACTGCTCTGGGAACCGGTGACCCTATTTTGAATGACTTGACCGGCTTCCTAGCCCTCTTCAAGTCAGTATTTGATAACCCAGCTCGTCTGACCATTGCAGGGTCCATCCTGCTGCACCTCCAGCAAGGGAACAAGCCTTTACCGGACTATGTGATTGAACTTAAAACTTTAGCATCCGAACTCCATGGGGACTTGGGATGTTTGCGTGCTATTTTCTTGGAGGGTCTCAACCCTCGATTGAAGGACAAATTGGTGGCTCGTGATTTGCCTGACACCCTAGAGTCTCCCATAGAATTAGCCAGAAGAATTGACTGCCACATTCGAGATCGGACTCAGGAGGCTAAGAGTCCTAAGAAGCACGTCTCGGGAGGTAACCGTCCTAAGCCCTTGCACATAGCACCTATCCCCGAGTCCTCACCCAATGAAGAGGATGAGCCTATGCAACTAGGCCACAGCCATTTAACCTCGAAGGAAAGATGTTATCTCAAATGCATGGGTTTATGTATGTACTGCGGGCACTCAGGCCATGCTGTCCAGACTTGTCCAATCTGTCCGGGAAACATGCAGACCTAGAATCTGCGGGAGGTCTATTCCTAGGTCTAAACTATACCCACTCCTCCATTCTCACTTCCTATCTCTCTCATTTGCGGAAGCCTTGAAATTCAGACACTTGCCCTCGTGGACTCAGGGGCTGGAAGGAATTTTATTTTAAAACGTTGGTGGAACATCTGCGAATTCCTACTACGCCCATGACCACGCCATTGCTGCTATCTTCTATACTCGGAGAACCACTTCCAGGAGGGGTCTCGCTTACCACACAGCCCATATGCTTGTGCACCGGGGCTCTACACTCAGAGACCATCTCTTTCCTTGTACTTGAGAAGGCCATCCTCCCCAGTGGTGCTCGGACTACCCTGGCTTCAGGACCACATGCCTCAGTTTAACTGGGCAACACTGGAACTGTCACAATGGGAAGCGGGCTGTCATGACAGATGTCTTTTAAAGGTTTCTCCTGTGCTCTGTATGCCCACTATACCATCATTGCCTGGCCTACCACCTCAATATGCATCATTCCAGGATGTGTTCTCGAAACAAGCGGCAGACGTGTTACCACCTCACAGAGTTTTTGATTGTGCAATCAATCTGAAGCCCAACTCAGAGCCTCCCAAGGGAAGGGTATACCCCTCTCAGCAGCAGAGACTAAGTCTATGTCAGCCTGTATACAAGAAAACCTACAAAAGGGGTTCATTAGACCCTCTAAATCCCTGGCTGGCTCGGGATTTTTCTTCATTGGAAAAAAAGATAGCTCCCTTCGCAGTTGTATTGATTACAGAGGTCTCAACGAAATTACCATCAAGGATCGTTATCCTCTACCACCGATATCGGAATTGTTCGACAGACTTCAGGGGGCCAAGATCTTCTCCAAATTAGATCTCAAGGGGGCCTACAACCTGTTTCGCATGCGTCATGGGAACGAGTGGAAAACCGCCTTTAACACCCATGATGGACACTTTGAGTATCTTGTCATGCCCTTCGGCTTGTGCAATGCACCAGCGGTGTTTCAAAATATGATGAATGATATCATGCGTGACCTCCTGTATCAATGCATAGTGGTGTACCTTGATGACATCCTGATCTTCTCTCAAGATCTACAGATGCACCAAGAAGATGTAAAAACGGTACTGAGGAAGTTACGAGAGAACCATCTGTATGCGAAACTTGAAAAGTGTGCATTCCACCAGGAATCCGTACCTTTCCTGAGTTATATCGTTTCCAAGGAGGGTTTTCAGATGGATCCCCAAAAGATGAAAAGCATTCAAGATTGGCCTCAACCCACAGGCTTGAAGGTGCTATGCTGCTTCCTGGGCTTCACAAACCAGTACCATTCATTTATTAAAAATTATCCCACCTTGATGGTTCCACTCACGGCCATGACCAAGAAAGGAGCTAACCCTTCCAAATGGTCTTCCGAGGCTGTGGCGGCATTTCAAATAAGCCTTCCAAAAGAAACCCTGTCTTTGCCATCCAGACCCGCTTCACCCATTCATCGTCGAGGCTGACACCTCTGATGTCGGCGTGGGAGCAGTCTTAAGTCAGTACAGCGACTCCAATGTTCTCCATCCTTGTTCATTCTTCTAGAGATATTTTTCTCCTGCTGAAAAAAATGATGGAATTGGAGACAAAGAACTACTCGCTATTAAACTGGCTTTCAAAGAGTGGCGCCCTGGCTGGAAGGCACTCAACATCAAACTCTAGTATACACTGATCACAAGAACTTGGAGTATCTTTGCCATGCCCAGCGGCTTAACCATCGACAGGCCAGATGGTCACTGTTCTTCAACAGATTTGATTTCTTACTTAAGTTAATCAAATCTTACTTATTTGATTAACTTACTTACTCATCATCCATACCAATAATCTCCCTTCAATCTATCCAAACATGTACACCAAGTTCTGTGACGCCAAGACACTTAGCCAGGTTTCAGTATTAATTTTCATTTCTGTTTAGTATTCATTGTTTTCTTATTTTATTTTTCCCAAGTTTCTTGATCCAAGTTTCATCTACCTGTTCGATGTAATCGCATTCTTTCATGCGTGTTTTTTAACGTTATAATGTACACCGAAATGATATGTAACATTGCTTCATGAATTTCGGTATATAAAAAAATGATAAATAAATAAATAAATTAAGTACTGTCCAGGAAACAAAAATGTCTGAGCAGATGCCCTTTCACATTCATTTTCTCCGGAAGACGTGCCCGACAACCTCGTCACATCATCAACCCCGAGAAGGTGGCCCTAGCGGCTACATATGGAGTTCCTCTTGGGAAGACTGTAGTGGCTCAGAATCTGAGAAAGAAACTATTAAAATGGGCGCACAACTCCCGCTTGGCTGGCCATCCTGGGCAGAGCCGTACACTCGCCATGCTCCATCGTTACTATTGGTGGCCTATGATGAAGGAGGACGTAGGATGGAGAAATTGCTTACCTGATAATTTCATTTTCCTTAGTGTAGACAGATGGACTCAGGACCAATGGGTATAGTGTACTCCTGTTAGCAGTTGGAGACGGATCAGATTTCAATCTGACGTCAGCCCCTAGTACATATACCCCTGCAGGAAGTGCAGCTCTTCAGTATTTTCTGTCTCCATAGCAGTTAGGGACTATATGCACGCTCTCAGAGCGTTAGAGCGTAAGAATTGGCCCACAGGCAAATTGGTTTTGAAAGCGACAGGATGAAAACTATCAAACCATAGCAAAATGTTGCGGTCATTAGGTTTCCGAAAAATGCTGGTGTTAATGGCTTGACCGTTCTTGGAGATCAAAATGTCTAAATATGAAATTTGTTGGTGGTGATAATTCATTGTAAATTTCAAACATTTAAATTCACGTGTCATTCCACCTTAGGGATCTATGCCACTTTCTGTCCATGCCCACTTACGTATGTGGGTATGACTAAACGCCAAATCAAAACCCGGCTAACTGAGCATAAGTGTTGCTTGAATACGACAGACTTGAGGAACCCTTGCTTGCCCACTTCAAGGAATATAATCATGATTTCACGGATATTAAGTGGACAGTCTTGGAGATAGTAAAACCACAGTGGAGGGGCGGCGACAGAGTTCTACAGTTGCAGCAACGTGAACAAAAGTGGATCTTTTTACTGCAATCAGTAACCCCAGGTGGCCTCAATAAGGAGATCGAGTGGCACCACTTCTTGTGATTTCCAGGTAAAATCACAAAATCATTGCATCAGGTGAGATCAGGAATTCTATCTACAAAACAGAGGTTTCTCTAGCCTCACAGTCGCTGACATGCCGAAATTGTCTGTGAAGACAGGTCCGGTAAGTGCCGGCGGTATTCCCACTGAGTGTGATGTGTTCATTTATAAATATTTTGGGACTGAGTTTATGTAAAAGTTTGCCGATGAAGTTCTTTACAATTTTTAAGAGTCTCATCTTTTAGAAATAACTATCGGGACCTCCATGAATTTCTAAAGTGGAGTTTGGACCCGTAGCAGCACTACGGCGAAGTGCGCCGAGCCATGCAAGTCAGCGAGAAACATCCCTGAAGCAGCGAACCGCGAAACGCGCGCGTCGGATTCCTGATTCCGGCTGAGCTGTGCACAAATAGGGAAGTAATCCCTTCAATTTTATTTAAAAGAAAAAAATACATCTGAGTTTCACAATGCATATAACTAAAGCCTTAGAATGCATATAACTCTGTGCTTATCTAATGGACCAATAGACCTATGATTAAACATGATCCACAAAAGTGCAAAACACAAGTACTAACTTGCAGCACCGTGGATGTTATGAAGGTCCCGAAGCTACAAATGTGACATGTAAATGTGAATAATAGAGTTTAAACTTTAATACCTATTTAGTCAAAGTCTTGTTACAACGTCTTTTTCCAGGTAATAGAAATCTCCCATTATTATTGCACTGCCAAATTGCTTAGCTTCCCTGATTTCTCTTAGCATTTCATCATCTGTCTGACCATTTTGTCCAGGTGGATGGTAGTATACTCCTATCACTATACTCTTACCCAACCCACATGGGATTTCTACCCATAAAGATTCTACTGAGCATTTAGTCTCTTGTATGATCTGCTGTGGGCTTTCTTTCCACACAGCTCAGTTATTCTGACATCTGTGATGGGGACATTAGTGGAATCATTGCTACAGTTAAAGACTGAGAAATGGCAGCTGAGTACAGGGTCTGGGGAAGCTTGGGCTCACCGAGTGTAGGTCAGGCCCTTCCAAGCTCATCCGCTTCTCTGATTGAATAATTAGGGAATGAGACTGGGGAAGAGCACGGGCCGTTCTGCACTTTTATTTCATTCAGGCCTTTGCTGCTGTTCCCCAGAGGAAATTCAATAAAAAGCAGGAACGTTTAAGAGGGAGAAGAGAAACCATATGAGCCCATGTTTGTAGCCCTGCTTAGAGAACTGGAGGAGGCGCTGTCTCTGATATAAAGGGGAGGGAGCCTGGAATACACACAGGGAGGTCTCAGGGTCCCATCTGCTCCCATCCTAAAGCAGAGGGAGCGCTGGGCAGCTCCTGATTATGTTCTGAAATTTCTGGAGTGAAGGAAAGCCAGGAAATAAAAATCACAAATGAGCTTCAGTAAAACAGGCCCTGTGTCTGATAAAGATTCAGATAACGCAATCCTTACCCAGGGAGAGCAGGGTCTCATAATTCTCCTTCATCACCTCCCTGTACAGCTCCTTCTGCCCTTCAACTAAATACTCCCACTCCTCCTGGGAGAAAGAGACAGCGATGTCCTCAAACGTCACCGGCACCTGAAACACAAAGCAGAAACACTCAGAGACACGAGGAGGGGCTCAGCGTGCATCAGATCTCAGCTGGATTTATTCTCATATTTATCTGAAGAAACTATGAGGGGCCATGCTGGGTCAGACCAATCTTCCAATGAGCTCAGCCTCCTGCCTCTGACAGTGTCGGATCCATGTCACTTGGAAAACCCGGTGTTGTGCTTTGTGTAGTTCTGGGACAATTATTATTTTGCAAGTAATACAAGGGATAAGATTCCAGGTCCAACTCTATTGGCTGGAGATGGACTTTTGTTACAACTCATGCTAAGTACAGAACTGACAAACATGGAAAAGGAAGCTGGAAAACTGCTGAAGAGCTGAGAACAGTGAAAGAGGAATTGTAAGATGTGTAAGATGTGCAGACCTCCAAGGACTCACAAAGACCTTTCCTTATTCACTGAACCAACAGCAACCGGAGACTCAGACCATTGTGAAGACGCAACAATGGTAGAGCATCTCCAACCAACAAGGCCAAGAGGAAAAGTTAAGAGAAATAGCCCAGCGTACGCCTCCCCTGTCTATACATCACTTGTAACCAGGGAGAAAAGACTGTGAGACTATGGAGGAGCCACCATCATCACAAAGCAAGCATGGGTGCAGACTGACCCCCTGGCCTCCCCGTCCATCTGATCCCCGAGAAGCAGCCTGGCCAACGGCCAGCAAGTCCTGACGCACTGCTTGCAAGAATAATAAGGAGCAAACTTTGCTTTCTGGTTACCTATCCCATCTCTAACGATCCCTACTGAATGTATGTAAACCGAGGTGATGTTTCGACTAACATCGGTATAAAAGACTTTTAAATAAATAAATAAATAAATAAATAAATTCCTGCATAATGACATGCCAGCATCTGATTAGGGCTGTAATTTGTATATTTGTACTCGTTATAATAAAATATTAGTTTACTAGGGTGACTTTCTGCCTCTAAAAATTATTTGGTTTCATTTGCAAGTCTGATTGCAGATTCCGGCGTTCTTACCACCCAGAGCTAATTCCCCAACAAATCTGGCAACACCGGAAGATCCTAATGGGGAGATCCCTTCCCTGTTGCTCACCCCCAGAAGCCGATCCTCAAACCCATCCAACCTTCTTCAAATCCACCTGTGCCACTGGTATTAATCACATCTTCAGGCAACAAATTCCACAGTTAAATTCTGCATGGACTGAAAAAGATTTCTTTACATTTGTTTTAATGTAAAGAAATCTTTTCAAGGCAAGTCTCCTGCTGCTTGTACTATTTGAAAGGGTAAATAACGATCCCCTCGTTACCTGTCCCACTCCCCTCATGATTTTATACAATTTCTCATTTCCCCTCTCAGTCATCTCCTCTCCGTGCAGGAGACCCCTAACCCGTTTATCCTTTCTTCATGAGGGAGCTCTTCCATCACTGTAATCATTATTGTTGCCTTTCTCTGGTCCTTCTCTAGTCCCACTACATCAGTGGTCGGCAACCTAAGGCACAGATGCCATTAGTGGCATGCAAAGCTATTTTTGGGAGCATGGCAGTACAGCATGGCATTGAATAGCAGATGAAGAGAGACACAGACTGCTGCCAGTACCAGTGCAAGCAGGCAGTCCCCCAGCTGCATAGGCTTCCTACAGTTTGGCGATACTTACCCTCCCATCCTCATTGCTGGCAGCAGGAGTCATATTTAATAGAATGTCATATGACTTTTGATCTATCCTGCGTCTGAAGAAGCGAGGAACCTTTGCATTGCGAGCAGATCCAGAAACGTAAGGCCCCAGCAATCCACTACTAGCTGAAATGCCTTGTTTGACAATTCCCATTCTCCTGGATCCAAACTTCTGCTGAGAAAATCGGCTCTCACATTGTCTTTTCCTGCAATCTGTGAAGCTGAGATCATCTCAAGTTGGGCTATTTCCTGCGACACTTGCTGGCTCTTGGTTCCTCCCTACCGACTGATGTAAGCCACTGTTGCACTGTCTGACATTATCTGGATCAATCAACTCTGCAATCGGTCACTGAATTGCAAGCCTGCCAACCAGACCACATGAGCTTCCAGCCAACTGATGCTCCAGAGAGACTCTTCTGTACTCTAGCGCTCTTGCGCTGTCAGCCCTTGACAGTGAGCTCTCCAACCCTGGAGGCTCGCGTCTGTCGTGAGTACTAGCCAGTCCGTGGATCTTAGGGAAAGCCCCTTTCTTAAATGATCCACTTGTAACCACTACTTCAGGTGAAATATTTGTATGCTACTGCCAGAAGTAAAAGTGGTAAGATGGGAGAATTAGAGTGTCTAGCAGTGAATGATGACAGACTTAATTAGCATCTCAGAGACACGGTGGAAGGAGGATAACCAATGGTACAGTGCTATATCGGGGTACAAATTATATCGCTATGACAGAGGAGCATCCGGGTGGCGGTGTGGCTCTTTATGTCTGGGATGGCATAGAGTCCAACAGGATAAATATCCTGCATGAGACTAAATGTACAATCAAATCTTTATGGGTAGAAATCCCTTGTGTGTTGGGGAAGAGTATAGTGATAGGGGTATACTACCGTCCACCTGGCCAAGATGGTGAGACGGATAGTGAAATGCTAAGAGAAATTAGAGAAGCTAACCAAAATGGTAGTGCAGTAATAGGAGATTTCAATTACCCCAATATTGACTGGGTAAATCTAACATTGGGACATGCTAGAGAGGTAAAGTTCCTGGATGGAATAAATGACAGTTTTTGCGTAAACATTTTTATTGGAGTTGTACAAAACAATACTTCAAAACAAAAATATTAACAACCATCCACACTCCTTGTTATCTCTTAAACATACTTCAACCTCCCTTCCCTCCCCTCCCCACACACAGTACACATCTATTATGAAGCAGTTACCACTGGATATACCTCAGCAGAAACCTCAAAGTGTAAGAAAATCCTCAGAGTCTAATGTAGAACGTCACTGCAGATAGGGATCCCAAGTATGGTGATACAGTTTTAATGTCCGGTGTTTAATTGCCGTCATCAAATATGGTCCATCCTCAATAAGACCGCTTTTAAAGAGGGGCGTTGTGGTTGTTTCCAGACTTTAGCTATCTTCATTCGAGCAGCCAGACAGAATTGTGTCGTAAAGGGATGTATGGCAGAGGTCTAATGACCAAGTTCGCTATGTAGTAATTCAAAATGTAGTCAGTTTAATTGGGGTGTGTAGAATAAGAGAACACAGTCGTTCTATCCCTTGCCATAAAGGTGTGATACAGCCCCCTGACCACCACATATGGTGGCAACCCCTCCAACAAGTCCCATGAGTAAACTATTTGTATAATTGCTTATACCCATTTTCAATTAGCGAGGCTGAGATTGATAATTTAATTATAGTGACAAAAATTGAAGACCAGTCATCAGTGGAATGTTCATCAGGTAAGTCACTATTCCAGGCCTTTGAGATGTGCTGGAGAATCAGCAACTCTGACATTTAATAATTTCTAAACCTTGGATACCCCAGATCCTCTAATCCCTAGATCCTCTACACCAGAAGGCAAATCTGGGGTAGTAGAGGATGAAGGGATTAAAGAACTATCAGCTGTGTCCATAGAGTCCTTGACGGACATGATCAGAAAGTTGTCTGTTAGCATTCAAGAACAGTCTTTAATTTTAAGGAATGTTTCCCAGAAGTTAGATTTTGTATCACAAAATCATCAGAAAATTCTTACTGACCAGTTTGTACAGATACAATCTCTAGGAGAGGAAGTAAAGGGATTAAAAGATTTGTCATCAGTTATCTCCCGAGACAAGTTGGCAACATCTAGAAAAATGGAGTTCTTAGAAAATTCCATAAAATTCTTGAATATCCGGGTTTTAAATTTCCCAAAAATTAAAGAAGAGTCATTGCTTATTACCTTTAAGAAATATTTGATGGAAAATTTAAAAATTCCATCAGATAATATACCAGATATAAAGAAAATTGTTCAATCATCTAATAAGCAAACTACTACTTCTAATGATAATATAGAAGGAAATCCCATAGATTTTCAGAATTTAACAAGATTTCTAGAAGAATCTCAGGTAAGAACATAAGAACATAAGAAAATGCCATACTGGGTCAGACCAAGGGTCCATCAAGCCCAGCATCCTGTTTCCAACAGTGGCCAATCCAGGCCATAAGAACCTGGCAAGTACCCAAAAACTAAGTCTATTCCATGTAACCATTGCTAATGGCAGTGGCTATTCTCTAAGTGAACCTAATAGCAGGTAATGGACTTCTCCTCCAAGAACTTATCCAATCCTTTTTTAAACACAGCTATACTACCTGCACGAACCACATTCTCTGGCAACAAATTCCAGAGTTTAATTGTGCGTTGAGTAAAAAAGAACTTTCTCCGATTAGTTTTAAATGTGCCCCATGCTAACTTCATGGAGTGTCCCCTAGTCCTTCTACTATCTGAAAGAGTAAATAACCGATTCACATCTACCCGTTCTAGACCTCTCATGATTTTAAACACCTCTATCATATCCCCCCTCAGTCGTCTCTTCTCCAAGCTGAAAAGTCCTAATCTCTTTAGTCTTTCCTCATAGGGGAGTTGTTCCATTCCCCTTATCATTTTGGTAGCCCTTCTCTGTACCTTCTCCATCGCAATTATATCTTTTTTGAGATGCGGCGACCAGAATTGTACACAGTATTCAAGGTGCGGTCTCACCATGGAGCGATACAGAGGCATTATGACATTTTCCGTTTTATTCATCATTCCTTTTCTAATAATTCCCAACATTCTGTTTGCTTTTTTGACTGCCGCAGCACACTGAACCGACGATTTCAATGTGTTATCCACTATGACACCTAGATCTCTTTCTTGGGTTGTAGCACCTAATATGGAACCCAACATCGTGTAATTATAGCATGGGTTATTTTTCCCTATATGCATCACCTTGCACTTTTCCACATTAAATTTCATCTGCCATTTGGATGCCCAATTTTCCAGTCTCACAAGGTCTTCCTGCAATTTATCACAATCTGCTTGTGATTTAACTACTCTGCACAATTTTGTGTCATCTGCAAATTTGATTATCTCACTCGTCGTATTTCTTTCCAGATCATTTATAAATATATTGAACAGTAAGGGTCCCAATACAGATCCCTGAGGCACTCCACTGTCCACTCCCTTCCACTGAGAAAATTGCCCATTTAATCCTACTCTCTGTTTCCTGTCTTTTAGCCAGTTTGCAATCCACGAAAGGACATCGCCACCTATCCCATGACTTTTTACTTTTCCTAGAAGCCTCTCATGAGGAACTTTGTCAAACGCCTTCTGAAAATCCAAGTATACTATATCTACCGGTTCACCTTCATCCACATGTTTATTAACTCCTTCAAAAAAGTGAAGCAGATTTGTGAGGCAAGACTTGCCCTGGGTAAAGCCATGCTGACTTTGTTCCATTAAACCATGTCTTTCTATATGTTCTGTGATTTTGATGTTTAGAACACTTTCCACTATTTTTCCTGGCACTGAAGTCAGGCTAACCGGTCTGTAGTTTCCCGGATCGCCCCTGGAGCCCTTTTTACACTTTTGATTACTTTCCAATCTGAACAGGAAAAGAATTTAGTGATGAAAGCATACTTTAAAAATATGGATATTAATTTTCTAGGTAATAAGGTCAGGTTATTTCCCGACCTAGCAAGGTGTACACAGGTATGTCGAAAGGCTTTTTTACTGCTAAAACCTGAAGCTGAGGCATTAGGTGCTATAATGAAAATAAAATACCCATGTAAGTGTATGTTAAAACTTCGAGGAATAACATATATTTTCTTTGAAATAAATCAGTTAAAAGAGTTTTTGAAAGCAAAACAACAAGTTCTGAAGGAAGGAAATAATAAAGAGGTTAATAAAGAATAATGGCTGTATCTTATACAATTGTTATTGTTAAAATATTTTTAGAAATCCCTATCTAATGTTGCACAAAAGCCTCTTGCAAGTATTACCTCTTTGATGTTTTAGCAATGACAAGCACAAAGATGAGTTAATATTTCTTGTAATTTATGCCTGTAATTTTATTGAGCAACATCAATGTGTTATGTCAGCTATTGTATTTCACTACAAAGTGTTAAATTATCTTTGTAATTTGTAAAAAATTTAATAAAGAGATATAAAATCAAAACCTTGGATATAAGACCTTTAAGAGGGAACACAGAGAAACAATACCCTTCAAACATGGTTTTCCCCTGACACGGATTCTCTTTCAATCATTTATTTGCACAGTAGTGACAAATCTGTTGGTACGCCAGAAACTCAAGAGGCTGGTAGATCATACAAATGACACATAGAAATGAAAGAATGGAAAACCTCACCCTCCCAAATATCCTCAAGCTGGATAATTCCCCTTTGTTTCCATTTTGAAAAGGAATGTGGTGAGAGAGAGGGGGGAAAGGCCGCATTATTAAACAGTTGAGTAGAATAGTAGGTTCTCTTTCCCACCAATTTTAGCTTCCATCGTTCCCAAACATTTAAGGTATGCCTAGTAGTGGGTAACATAAGCGGGCAAGGTAGCCAGGTTTTCCTAGGTTGCCATGGCAGAGCAGATAATGGCATCTGTCCCAGCTGGGATTGTTCAATTATCGCCCAGTGTTTGGGATCCTTCTCCTCATGCCATACAATTACTGGTCTTAGCTGCGCTGCTACGTAATACCATGACAAGTTCAGAACACCTAGGCCCCCATCGAGTTTGGCTTGGTAAAAGGGTATATCTACTAACCCAGGGGGGGTCTCTTGTTCCAGATGAAGCTAAATACCTTTTTCTGCCAAAGTTTCATAATACGGGGAGAGATTGGAATAAGTATAATAGACATGGCAAAAAATTCATTTTAATCGTCGCTACCCTACCTAACCATGAAATGGGAAGATTACCCCAACACTCTAGGTCTGTGAAAGCTCGCTTAAGAAGGTGATCATAATTTAGGAGGAAGAGATCCTTTGGATACGATGGTAGGTATATACCCAAATATTTCAATTTACTGGAAGCCGATTGAAATGGATGATGTTGTTTCAAGGCCTGGACTGTCTGCAGACTACATGTAAGATTGAGCAGTTCCGATTTCTCCCAGTTCACCTTAAACCCAGAGGCAGCACTAAAGTTCTGAATATCCCTCTCGATGGCCTGTAGGAAGACGTGCAGATTAGTAATAGAGAACATATCATCATCAGCAAATAAGGCTAAGTTAAATTCTTGGGTAGAGAACGCAAAGCCAGACACATCCTTGTTATTTCTAATAACAAAAGTCAATGGTTCTACAAAAATAGCAAATAATAAGGGAGATAGAGGGCAGCCCTGCCTCGTACCCCTACCCTCTACAAAGTGGTCAGAATATCCCCCATTTATTTTACTGTCGGATCCTTGTACAATCCTGCTAACCATGTGCAAAAGAAGGGTCCAAATCCCATTTTCTTTAATACCCCAAAAAGATAAGGCCAGTGGACCATATCAAAGGCCTTCTCGGCATCTATGGAAAGGGGTACAGCTTCTGTGTGATTCCTATGCGCCCATTACATAATATCTATCAATTTACAAATATTATCTCCTGCTAATCTTCCAGGCATAAAGCCTGCTTGGTCCTGGTGTATAAGGGCCATAATAAATTTATTCATACGAGAAGCTAGAATTTTTGCGAGAATTTTGATATCTAAATTTAACAGAGATATTGGTCTATACGACCCACACACCGTTGGATCTCTTCCTGGTTTTAATAATATTGTAATCCCTGCCAAATTAGAATTAGGGGCTAGGTCGCCCCCTTCCGTAGATGGTTAAACATAGTCTGTACTTGTGCTACAATATATGGAGCCAATACTTTATAACATTTGGCCGTTAGGCCATCAAGACCAGGGGACTTTCCCAGCTTTAGATCTTTTACAGCATGTAGAATCTCTGTGGAGGAGATTTCCTCATCTAATACCTCAGTGGCCTCCTCCAAAAGAGAGGGAAGTGTGATGTTTTCTAAGAACCCATCTACCTGTGCTTGCATGTGTTGTTCTTTGGCATAAAGATCAGAATAGAATGATAAAAGTATCTGGCGTATATCGGTTTTGTTAGTTAGCAATACACCTTTGTTATTTTTAATCTTGGGTATTAAGTTTTGATATGTAAGTTTTTTTAAATTTCCTTGCCAAACTTCTTCCTGCCTTGTTACCTCCTTCAAAGTATTCCTGTTTGGCTAAGGTCAAAGGGTGGAGCATCTGAGTGGATTCAAGATGCATAAGGTCTTCCCGTACCCTAGATAAGTGCAACAGGGTGAGTGAAGACCCAGCAGTTTGATGTTCATGGGAGAGTCTCTATCTTTTTTCTCAGGACTTGGGCTTCCTTAATCTGTGCTTTTGTTTTTCAGAAGGGTCGCTCGGGAAATAAACCCCTCAAATATGCTTTAAAAATTTCCCATACTATCGGAATACTCTCCCTGTATCACTCAAATGAAAGAACTCCTGGATGTTGTTAACAGTTTTAACATATGACTCATCATCCAGTAGGGAGTTGTTAAGGCGCCAAAGCTGCAGCCCTTGTCGTAATTAAAAACAAGTTTGCTTACCGTAAACGTTGTTTCCGTAGATATCAGGATGAATTAGCCATGCTGTCCTGGGATCTGTCAATCAGGTCCGGGAGGCGGAGCTTTATAAGCAGAGGCTAGTTTTTGTTCCCTCTGCGGCTGAGCGTGTGTTCCCGAGCAGGAAGTATCAGATTCTCCTTAGTCTGTGATTAAGCTGTAGATGGTAGAAGTGTAAGATTGTGATTGCCAGGGAGGAGGGTGGGTAAGCATGGCTAATTCATCCTATCTACGGAAACAACGTTTACGGTAAGCAAACTTGTTTTTTCCCGTCGATAGCAGGGCTGAATTAGCCATGCTGTCCTGGGAGTCGCAAGCTCCCGATCACGTTCGGATCTATTCTGTTAATGGAACATGATATAAGAGATTGTGGCAATCACTTGGGATGAGATGGTACAGATTGTAGGATTGCTTGTCCTATCTTTGTATCCGTAGTTGCTTGCTGATCAAGGCGAGGCGCTCGTAGATGACGGGGACGCCTGCAATGAGGTGAGGCAGATTGGTGATTGTTGAAGTTTCGTCTTATGATGCGAAGCCAATGAGGATCTAGAAGTATTCGGACGTACGTCTATAGACTTGTGCCGTGATGGTATCACCTGACTAGACGTCTGGTGCTTACGTTTATGTTTAGGGTCTCTTTTTGTTAACGCGGCTCGAGTATGTGTGTGTCTTGATCTCTTGGTCGAGGTATCCAACGTCCTGTGTCTAGAGTCACTGGAAGTAGAGTGTGATCTGGAGTGGTGTTTACGCTTGTGATGTCTCTTATGTTCATCCGCGGATGTGAGGCTAGTTACTGGAGGAACTTGCACAGATTTTCCGGATAAGGAATATAATTCTGGTCTGCGTCCTGTCCTGACTGTGACCATCGTTCTTACGTGCGCCGATGATGGCTGCGGCGCCGTAGTACTGGCCGATAATAATTTTGACGCCGTCTTGTGCACTGCTGAGTCCGGCGCCATTTTGCGCGCCGATGGTTCCGGCGCCGTGTGGCACGTGGAAGGTTCCGGTGCCGCATTATTACTCTCTGACAGTGCCATCGTTGTCTTGCGCGCCAATGTGCTCGTTTTGTCATGGCTATGATTTCTTGGCGCCTTGTGGCGCGGCGATTTGTCTCGTGTCGACTCATGGCTGGGAGTCGAGTGACTAGACGACTAACTCCAGTCGGTAAGTCAGAGCCCTGCTTCCCCCGTACCTGAGTTTGTCCTGTTTCTCTCGGTCGAGAGGTTTCCCATGAGGCCGCCCTCTTGACTGAATGTGGAGGTTTCTTCACCGGGCCCGGTGAAGAATGGGCCTCCGATGGGTCCGATGTACTCAACAGCTCCTTCAGTAAGTAGGCTCGCTGTTTTTTAGCCCTGGGCGACATTCGGGCGCAAAATTCGCAGTTTTTCACATCGTGGTTGCCGCCGAGGCAGCGGTAATATCGGTCATGGCCGTCCATGACCGACATCACCTTGCCACAGCGGCACCGCTTAAACCCAGATTTGGACATGAGGATAAAGATAGCTCCGTGTGCGATCCCGCGCGCGGAAGAAACAGACTGAGGAGAATCTGTTACTTCCTGGGCGGGAACACGCGCAGCCGCAGAGGGAACAAAAACTAACCTCTGCTTATCAAGCTCCGCCTCCCGGACCTGATTGACAGATCCCAGGACAGCATGGCTAATTCAGCCCTGCTATCGACGGGAAACAAACTGTATTTCGAAGGTAATAGCCGCATGGTCAGACCATGCCACTGGTATGATATCTGGTTTGGTGATAGCATGGGATAAATGTTTGTCCACCAGAAAATAATAAATTCTTGAATATGAATTGTGGGGTGCAGTATAGAAGGTATATGATCTAGAGTTTGGGTAGTGTGTACTCAAAATATCTAGCAGCTGCCACTGATCGATCAACTCCTTCAGTTTTTTCCTATGTATGGGGGCCGCAGACACACTGCCTTTAGAGGCATCCTTCTCCGGTTGCCTGGTCAAATTGAAATCTCCTCCAAAAATTATATTTCCTTGTCCATGGTTCATTAATATACGATGTAAACCCTCAATATATTTGGGAGAAATTGACGTCAGCCCTACAGCATGGTCGCATAAGGTGATAACTCCTCTCACAGATATCCCTATCTATGCTACGTTGGCGTAATCTGGGCAATTTTTACTATCTGGAGTAAGTCAAAAGCTAGTAGAACACTTGGCAATGACATCCAGGAAAAAAATCGATTGATTTGAGAACCTACTCTTATGAACCGGGAGGTTCACGATTTGCGGCCTTAATGGAAGACCCCGACACCGGAGATGCAAATATGGTGGAGAGAATATCACAGGCAGAACTGGAAGGCACAAATGCAGTGAAACCTGGGACGAAAACAGATACCACAGGAGCCGCAACCGAACCAACAAAGGCAGATTTTACAAAATGGTTCCTGGAAATTCAAAAAGATATCAAGTCTATTAAGACAGATATGCAGGAAGTGCTGACTGAGTTTCGCTCCAAACTGAGGATATTGGATGTAGGGTTGAAGATGTGGAAAGCGAAACCGTAGGTGAGGGGCAAGCAGTGGCAGTTTCCCGCATGCGCAAAGACTTACAGGATCTTCAAACAGCTAACGAGGACATTTTGCTAAAGATGGAAGATCTCGAGAACAGGTCACGGTGTTCCAATATCAGGGTAAGGGGAGTGCCTGAGACTGAAATGTATGCGGATGCTGGCGAGGTCGTTCAAAAAATATGTCGGACGACTTCCGGTGATGACGTCACCCGGAGCGGAGGAGGAAACTTGAGCTCCGTGGTCCCCTGCGGGTCCTCCCCCCTCGATTGCCCTAAAACGACCAGCATTTCAAGCAATTTTTGCTTCGGAGGGTTTTTGCAGCTAGATGGACCCCCGAAGTGGCCGTTTACAATTCCTTGGATGGTGGATGCTGGCGGATTGCCATCAGGCTTGGAGCAGCAGCGGCGCGGCCAAGATGACGGCCGCCATGCGGTGAGGTCCGCCTGTCTGCGCTTTATACAGCCGCGGCCCAGCAGCATTTCTTCTTTAAAAAACTTGTGGCTACCATTCGGAGGGTCGGGGGACCAGACGAAGTGTCCGAGGAGACAATGACATACTGCGAGCGGCAGGAACGGCAACCAGGCCGGGATGGCCCCAGTCTTCGGAGGTACAGTGAGTGAACACGCTGGGGAGCGGGGGCTGGAGCCTTGGGGCTGTTTACAGTATTTCACACTTTGGATCTTATTTGCTTCTGGGCCTCTTCTCTCTCCTTTTTTGGTGTGGAACGCAGCTGGATGGCGTTGGGTGACTACCCCATGGAAGTTTGAAGCCCGGCCTTGACAGGCCCCTGCACCAAGGGTGATGGCTATTTGCAATTTCAGACATTGTTGTTGCGCCCAGCTGGATATTTGGAATTCTCTTTCTCTGATGTCTCAGACTGTCCTCTCTGGTTTCGCTGCAATATTTTGCTGAATACTTGGAATATTTCTTCCCAGATATCTCATATTACAACCCCAGACCTTGCTGCTGCACTCCGCCATTTTGAACTTTTTTTTTTTTCTAAAGATGTCTCATACTGTATTTTCTGGTTGCGCTGTTGCACCCTGATGATTATTTGGAACATTACTTCCCAGATATCAGATATTGCATCCTCAAGCTTTGCTGTTGCAATCTGCTAACTATATATGGACCTTTCTTTCTCAGATGTCTCATACTGTACTCTCTGGTTGCGCTGTTACACTCTGATGATTATTTGGAACATTACTTCCCAGATATCACATATTACATCCTCAAGCTTTGCTGTTGCAATCCGCTGAATATATGGACCTTTCTTTCTCAGATGTCTCATACTGCACTCTCTGGTTGCAATGTTGTACCCTGATGATTATTTGGAACATTACTTCCCAGATATCACATATTGCACCCTCAAGCTTTGCTGTTGCAATCCGCTGACAATATATGGACCTTTCTTTCTCAGATATCTCATACTGTACTCTCTGGTTGCGCTGTTGCACCCTGCTGATTTTTATTTTATTTATTTATTTATAACTTGCCAGGTTCTTATGGACTGGATTGGCCACTGTTGGAAACAGAATGCTGGGCTTGATGGACCCTTGGTCTGACCCAGTAAGGCATTTTCTTCTGTTCTTATGGGAAGCAGGCAAAGCAGTAATGCGGGGACACATTATAGCCTATGTTGCTAGCCAGAATAGGAAGCGTAATGCTGCGATTCTTAAACTAACTGAAGAATTGAAACAGGCACAGCTCCGGCATATTAGTGCTATGTCAGAATCTAGCAAGTTTTGTGTCCTAGGCACAGTATCCCATGTATAGCTACTGTTACCATCCATTGTCAGACATGTCAGGAAGCAGAAACTGAGAGCAGGGGAGCTGCTGCTGTGCAAGGCAGGAGAAGCAGGAAGAAGAGCCTGAGGGGCTGCACAGAATGGATTGAGCAGGTGGGGGGATGGGAACAGTCCCAGGCTGCATCCCCTGCCAGTCTCCTACCTGCTGAGCAGAAAGCCCTGCAGCCATTCTCCTGCCCCTTCTCCAGAGCAGGATTTCCAGCCCTGGCTCCCTCCCTGCACCGTCCCTGGGGTGGGGACACTTTGGACTGCGCTGGATGAAGCCGCTCAGGTTCCCTCCAGTTTCGAGTCTCAGCACTGCCTGGCACAGCTAATCCCACCCGCTTGCGATAGGAAGTGACATCACCAAAGGAGGAAGAGGACGTGAGAGCTGCAATTTGGTCGACAAAGAACTAGGAGGCTGGGAATTGTGGGAAGTGTAGTCCCGAGGACTGGGAGATTTGGGCTTTGCTCTCTCAAGGCCTCCGTTTCTAATGGTGGAAGAGGGAGCGGATCCTGCTCCTCCTGCTCCTTCCCCCCCCCCCCCAGGAGGATCCCAACCAATCACTGCCAGAGGGGCGGGACCTTCTCTTCCGCTCTAACAATCAGGGCCAAAGGGGCGGGTTCTTCACCCTCAGGAGGATTCTGACCAATCAGCGGCAGAAGGGGAGGTGTGGCTGCTGAGTGCCCGCCCCCTGCTCGGTGAGAGCGCAGATTCAGACTCCGATAACTTTATTGGCAGAACAATCCGACATCTGTTGCCATAGAAACGCAGAGAAGGATTGAAATAAAAAGGAGAAGCCCGGGAAAGAATTAGAAAATCTGCCCGCGGGGAGCGAGGGGCCGCGCCGATGCCGGGAGCTCCCTCCCTCCGTCCCCGGGAAAGAATTAGAAAATCTGCCCCCGGGGAGCGAGGGGCCGCGCCGATGCCGGGAGCTCCCTCCCTCCGTCCCCGGGAAAGAATTAGAAAATCCGCCCGCGGGGAGCGAGGGGCCGCGCCGATGCCGGGAGCTCCCTCCCTCCGTCCCCGGGAAAGAATTAGAAAATCCGCCCGCGGGGAGCGAGGGGCCGCGCCGATGCCGGGAGCTCCCTCCCTCCGTCCCCGGGAAAGAATTAGAAAATCCGCCCGGAGGGAGCGAGGGGCCGCGCTGATGCCGGGAGCTCCCTCCCTCCGTCCCCGGGAAAGAATTAGAAAATCCGCCCGCAGGGAGCGAGGGGCCGCGCTGATGCCGGGAGCTCCCTCCCTCCGTCCCCGGGAAAGAATTAGAAAATCTGCCCCCGGGGAGCGAGGGGCCGCGCCGATGCCGGGAGCTCCCTCCCTCCGTCCCCGGGAAAGAATTAGAAAATCTGCCCCCGGGGAGCGGGGGGCCGCGCCGATGCCGGGAGCTCCCTCCCTCCGTCCCCGGGAAAGAATTAGAAAATCTGCCCCGGGGAGCGAGGGGCCGCGCCGATGCCGGGAGCTCCCTCCCTCCGTCCCCGGGAAAGAATTAGAAAATCTGCCCCCGGGGAGCGAGGGG
This sequence comes from Rhinatrema bivittatum, assembly GCF_901001135.1. Taxonomy (NCBI): domain Eukaryota; kingdom Metazoa; phylum Chordata; class Amphibia; order Gymnophiona; family Rhinatrematidae; genus Rhinatrema; species Rhinatrema bivittatum. The sequence goes on along the minus strand of NC_042616.1, from coordinate 9,722,281 downwards.
CCGCGCCGATGCCGGGAGCTCCCTCCCTCCGTCCCCGGGAAAGAATTAGAAAATCTGCCCCGGGGAGCGAGGGGCCGCGCCGATGCCGGGAGCTCCCTCCCTCTGTCCCCGGGAAAGAATTAGAAAATCCGCCCGCGGGGAGCGAGGGGCCGCGCCGATGCCGGGAGCTCCCTCCCTCCGTCCCCGGGAAAGAATTAGAAAATCTGCCCCCGGAGAGCGAGGGGCCGCGCCGATGCCGGGAGCTCCCTCCCTCCGTCCCCGGGAAAGAATTAGAAAATCTGCCCGCGGGGAGCGAGGGGCCGCGCCGATGCCGGGAGCTCCCTCCCTCCGTCCCCGGGAAAGAATTAGAAAATCTGCCCGCAGGGAGCGAGGGGCCGCGCCGATGCCGGGAGCTCCCTCCCTCCGTCCCCGGGAAAGAATTAGAAAATCTGCCCGCGGGGAGCGAGGGGCCGCGCCGATGCCGGGAGCTCCCTCCCTCCGTCCCCGGGAAAGAATTAGAAAATCTGCCCGCGGGGAGCGAGGGGCCGCGCCGATGCCGGGAGCTCCCTCCCTCCGTCCCCGGGAAAGAATTAGAAAATCTGCCCCCGGGGAGCGAGGGGCCGCGCCGATGCCGGGAGCTCCCTCCCTCCGTCCCCGGGAAAGAATTAGAAAATCTGCCCCCGGGGAGCGAGGGGCCGCGCCGATGCCGGGAGCTCCCTCCCTCCGCCCCCGGGAAAGAATTAGAAAATCTGCCCCCAGGGAGCGAGGGGCCGCGCTGATGCCGGGAGCTCCCTCCCTCCGTCCCCGGGAAAGAATTAGAAAATCTGCCCCGCAGGGAGCGAGGGGCCGCGCCGATGCCGGGAGCTCCCTCCCTCCGTCCCCGGGAAAGAATTAGAAAATCTGCCCGCGGGGAGGGAGGGGCCGCGCCGATGCCGGGAGCCCCCTCCCTCCGTCCCCGGGAAAGAATTAGAAAATCTGCCCGCGGGGAGCGAGGGGCCGCGCCGATGCCGGGAGCTCCCTCCCTCTGTCCCTCAGGATGCACTGAGCCCTGCATTAAGCCTGAAACTCGGTGCCAGTGCGGGAGGTAAAATCAACCTCCCAAGGCTCTGCTAATGCAGGGGGAGCTACAAACTGCCCCCACATTATAACTCGGGACACGGGGGGCTCTCGGTACCAGGGGGAGGAGGCTCTGAGTGCTGGTGCCGGGACCTGAGGCACTGCAGGGCCACCATCCTCCTCCTTTCACAATTTGTAGCGTGAGGGAGAGGATCAAGGCGGCTGCAGGCACCAGGAGAGGGTGGAAAATCAATAATGCGCTGACCCCCCTGCCACCAATGAGGCTTCACTTCTGAGGGGGGGAGCAAAGGTGAATGGGAGGGACAGAAGTGAAGGAGTGAGGGGATCGTGTGGGACAGGATGAGGGTGGGGACTATGGAGCGGTGGGAATGAAGGAGGAGATAGGGAGCTGGGAGTGAAAGAGGCGACGTGATCATGGGGGTGGGAATGAAAGAGGCAAAGACATTGTGAGGGTGGAGGCCAAGGCAGTGAGAAGATTTAGGGGAGGGGCCAAAGGAGGAGGCAAGGAGTGAATGAGGGAGAGTGAGGGGGATGGCGGTGTGATTGGGGGCTGTGGCTTATCCACCCCATCCCAACCTTTCCTTCTCCCTCACCTCCATCCCTAGTCTTTCCTCCTCTTCCACCCCATCCGCATTCTCCTTTTCTTCCTACTTCTTCCTTCTCACTCCTAATTCCTCTTCCTTCCCCTCATTCACTTTCCTTAAGAAATTGCCATGCTGGGTCAGACCAAGGGTCCATCAAGCCCAGCATCCTGTTTCCAACAGAGGCCAAACCAGGCCACAAGAACCTGGCAATTACCCAAACACTAAGGGGCGGATTTTCAGACTCCGCGAATAGGCCTACTTTTGTTTGCGCTCCAGGCGCAAACAAAAGTACACTGGATTTTAGTAGATACGCGCGGAGCCGCGCGTATCTGCTAAAAACCTGGATCGGCGCGCGCAAGGCTATCGATTTTGTATAGCCGGCGCGCGCCGAGCTGCGCAGCCTACCCCCGTTCCCTCCGAGGCCGCTCCGAAATCGGAGCGGCCTCGGGAGGGAATCCTCTAACGCCCAGATATCACATATTGCATCCTCAAGCTTTGCTGTTGCAATCCACTGAATATATGGACCTTTCTTTCTCAGATGTCTCATACTGCACTCTCTGGTTGCGCTGTTGCACCCTGATGATTATTTGGAACATTACTTCCCAGATATCACATATTGCATCCTCAAGCTTTGCTGTTGCAATCCGCTGAATATATGGACCTTTCTTTCTCAGATGTCTCATACTGTACTCTCTGGTTGTGCTGTTGCACCCTGATGATTATTTGGAACATTACTTCCCAGATATCACATATTGCATCCTCAAGCTTTGCTGTTGCAATCCGCTGAATATATGGACCTTTCTTTCTCAGATGTCTCATACTGCACCCTGATGATTATTTGGAACATTACTTCCCAGATATCACATATTGCATCCTCAAGCTTTGCTGTTGCAATCCGCTGACTATATATGGACCTTGCTTTCTCAGATGTCTCATACTGTACTCTGGTTGCGCTGTTGCACCCTGATGATTATTTGGAACATTACTTCCCAGATATCACATATTGCAATCTCAAGCTTTGCTGTTGCAATCCGCTGAATATATGGACCTTTCTTTCTCAGATGTCTCATACTGCACTCTCTGGTTGCAATGTTGTACCCTGATGATTATTTGGAACATTACTTCCCAGATATCACATATTGCATCCTCAAGCTTTGCTGTTGCAATCCGCTGACTATATATGGACCTTTCTTTCTCAGATGTCCCATACTGCACTCTCTGGTTGCAATGTTGTACCCTGATGATTATTTGGAACATTACTTCCCAGATATCACATATTGCATCCTCAAGCTTTGCTGTTGCAATCCGCTGACTATATATGGACCTTTCTTTCTCAGATGTCCCATACTGCACTCTCTGGTTGCGCTGTTACACCCTGATGATTATTTGGAACATTACTTCCCAGATATCACATATTGCACCCTCAAGCTTTGCTGTTGCAATCCGCTGACTATATATGGACCTTGCTTTCTCAGATGTCTCATACTGTACTCTGGTTGGGCTGTTACACCCTGATGATTATTTGGAACATTACTTCCCAGATATCACATATTGCACCCTCAAGCTTTGCTGTTGCAATCCGCTGACTATATATGGACCTTTCTCTCTCAGATGTCTCATACTGCACTCTCTGGTTGCGCTGTTACACTCTGATGATTATTTGGAACATTACTTCCCAGATATCACATATTGCACCCTCAAGCTTTGCTGTTGCAATCCGCTGAATATATGGACCTTGCTTTCTCAGATGTCTCATACTGTACTCTGGTTGGGCTGTTACACTCTGATGATTATTTGGAACATTACTTCCCAGATATCACATATTGCATCCTCAAGCTTTGCTGTTGCAATCCGCTGACTATATATGGACCTTTCTTTCTCAGATGTCTCATACTGCACTCTCTGGTTGCGCTGTTACACTCTGATGATTATTTGGAACATTACTTCCCAGATATCACATATTGCAATCTCAAGCTTTGCTGTTGCAATCCGCTGACTATATATGGACCTTTCTTTCTCAGATGTCTCATACTGCACTCTCTGGTTGCGCTGTTGCACCCTGATGATTATTTGGAACATTACTTCCCAGATATCACATATTGCACCCTCAAGCTTTGCTGTTGCAATCCGCTGAATATATGGACCTTGCTTTCTCAGATGTCTCATACTGTACTCTGGTTGGGCTGTTACACTCTGATGATTATTTGGAACATTACTTCCCAGATATCACATATTGCATCCTCAAGCTTTGCTGTTGCAATCCGCTGAATATATGGACCTTTCTTTCTCAGATGTCTCATACTGCACTCTCTGGTTGCAATGTTGCACCCTGATGATTATTTGGGACATTACTTCCCAGATATCACATATTGCATCCTCAAGCTTTGCTGTTGCAATCCGCTGACTATATATGGACCTTTCTTTCTCAGATGTCTCATACTGTACTCTCTGGTTGCGCTGTTGCACCCTGATGATTATTTGGGACATTACTTCCCAGATATCACATATTGCATCCTCAAGCTTTGCTGTTGCAATCCGCTGACTATATATGGACCTTTCTTTCTCAGATGTCTCATACTGTACTCTCTGGTTGCGCTGTTGCACCCTGCTGATTTTTATTTTATTTATTTATTTATAACTTGCCAGGTTCTTATGGACTGGATTGGCCACTGTTGGAAACAGAATGCTGGGCTTGATGGACCCTTGGTCTGACCCAGTAAGGCATTTTCTTCTGTTCTTATGGGAAGCAGGCAAAGCAGTAATGCGGGGACACATTATAGCCTATGTTGCTAGCCAGAATAGGAAGCGTAATGCTGCGATTCTTAAACTAACTAACAAAGGAATTGAAACAGGCACAGCTCCGGCATATTAGTGCTATGTCAGAATCTAGCAAGTTTTGTGTCCTAGGCACAGTATCCCATGTATAGTTACTGTTACCATCCATTGTCAGACATGTCAGGAAGCAGAAACTGAGAGCAGGGGAGCTGCTGCTGTGCAAGGCAGGAGAAGCAGGAAGAAGAGCCTGAGGGGCTGCACAGAATGGATTGAGCAGGTGGGGGGATGGGAACAGTCCCAGGCTGCATCCCCTGCCAGTCTCCTACCTGCTGAGCAGAAAGCCCTGCAGCCATTCTCCTGCCCCTTCTCCAGAGCAGGATTTCCAGCCCTGGCTCCCTCCCTGCACCGTCCCTGGGGTGGGGACACTTTGGACTGCGCTGGATGAAGCCGCTCAGGTTCCCTCCAGTTTCGAGTCTCAGCACTGCCTGGCACAGCTAATCCCACCCGCTTGCGATAGGAAGTGACATCACCAAAGGAGGAAGAGGACGTGAGAGCTGCATTTCCCGTCGATAGCAGGCTGAATTAGCCATGCTGTATGGGACCTGTCCGTCAGGCACAGGAGGCAGAGCTTCCAAAGAGAAGTCAGAGCTCTGCTCTGAGGCTGCGCGTGGGTTCCCGCGCTGGAAAAACGACTCTCCCCAGTCTGTTTTTCCGCGCGCAGGAATCGCACGCGGAGCTTCGGACCTCCTCAGCTTTCTTCAACAAGTAAGAATGTCAAACTCAAATAAAAAGGATAATCCGCGCCCATCGGGGTTCAAACCCTGTAGCTGCGGCAAAGTGATGTCGATCACTGACACACATAATAGCTGCTATCGTTGTTTGGGTCCTGACCATGACATCCCCAATTGTATATCGTGCAGGCGTATGTCCCCACGGGCACGGAGGATTAGGTCAGAGCGTATGGGCTCCCTACGACAAGCACCATCTGTATCAGACCCTTCACATTCTGACGCCACCATCAAGGTAGCTGACAAACCGGCAAAACGTATACATGAGGGGAATAACCCTTCGCCTCCTTCAACCCCGAAACGATCTAAAAATCAAAAAGGAAGCCATTCAAAAACCTCCTCAGAATCGACGAATTCTTCAAAAAGGGGCTCTATGCCACCTAAATGGAAATCAGTGCAAGCAGGTACCAGCTTCGGTACACTGATCACTTACTTGCCATCCCAGACCGCGCCGACCTTGCAGGAACGCGTCAGCCAGCAATCTCCGCCTTCCGACGCGGCTCACTCAACGTCCTCTTCGATGCGTCCCAGTGGGCACGTCACGGCGCACGTCACAAGACACGCCCCTAGACGCACGGAGCGACGCGACTCAAGGGACTCAGAGCGGTCCGTTTCGCCGGAGCGGCGCGGCTCGAGGCACTCACAGGAGCGCGGCTCTATACGCTCTGCACAGCAGGACTCACCGAAACGGGCAAACGACAAAAAACAGCATACACCGCGATCCCCCACGACGCGGCGAATGCAGCAACATACAGAAGCTTCTCCTGTAAGTAAAACCTCTGGGTTAGGGAAATCACGAGCAAAGTCGGGGTCTAAATCATCTGCAGTGCATATCAGATCTGACACGCTTTCCTTGCCGCGATCCCATTCCTCACAGAATAGGAAACGGGATCTCACAGCTATGCAAACAGTATCTCAGGGTTTCCAAACAAATGCATCTCATACATTGGTAAACAAACCAAATCAGAGATTATACCTTAATCCTTTTTCTAAGAATTACAGCCGTTTAAAATCATTATGGGACTATGAGGATACCCCCTCTCTTCCATCGTCCCCATCTAATACAGGACAATGCTCGCCCAACCTTTCGCACACAGCTCCTACTAGGAAAAGGTTAAACACCTTTCAGGAACCAGTAGTGAAAAAGAGGAAAATCCTACCCGCAGACAACTTAAAGGCAGGAATTCCCTTATCTAATAATGCCTCTAGTTCAAAAAAGAGCATGCCACCAGACACCACAGCTGCTCTTAAAACATTGTCCCTAGCCCTAGCAGGTTTCTACGACACCGTATCTAAAACCTACTCTATTCCTACTTCGCCCATAGGAAATGATTTACCTTCTCCCACCCACTCCAATAACTCTTCATCCAGGAGTAGGAGCCCGCATATAACCGATACTGTGACTAGATCACCTTTGACTCCAGTAGCTATACACCTTTCTCCAATAAACTCGGGAAAGGATCTCTCCGATGATGACCTGATAGACCCACCGGGTTCTCCTAAAACTGGTCATTCCAACCCCCGCACTGATCTTACGCCAGATTCTTCTACTGGGTATCAGTCGGACCCAGATACGGAGCATATCGAACCAGATTTGCCACACGAGGATTTAACCTACCCAAAATTCCTTGAAAAGATGGGTAAAGCATTAAACATTACAATCCAAAAACTGCCAGACCATGGAGCAGAAGCTCTGGATCTTCTAAAGATTTTGGATACTCCTCATGAACCAACTGCACTACCACCTCATGCAGTACTCGATACTTTATTGGAACAATCTTGGAATACTCCATTTACTGTTCCGGCAGTATCCAGGAAAATAGACATTAAATATAAATTACAAAAGTCCACCTATTACTCTTCATCACAGCTTCCCCATACCTCGTTAGTAGTGGAATCAGCGATGGGAAAAGCCCGAAAAGCTAAACTACATTCTTCATCTCCACCCTTGAAGGACATGTGAACTCTAGACGACTTCGCGAAAAGAGCTTACCAGGGCTCCATGTTGGGTACTCGCATTCACCACCATCAATTCTATCTTGCTCAATATCTCTATGGTTGTGTACAACGCATGAAGACTGACACAGATCTCTTGGATCTTTCCCCGGTCCAAGACTTAGAAGAGGGGATCAGACACCTTCTACGGACAATCTATGAAGGATTTGATACCGCTTCTCGAGTCTCAGCGACTGCTATAGCAGCACGACGTCTAGCTTGGCTCAAAGCCAGTTCCATCAGAGAAGATGTGCACACCAAGCTTGCCAACCTTCCCTGCAAGGGAGATAATCTTTTTGGTGAAAAATTCCAAGAGACTGTCGCTCAACTGAAAGAACAATCTGCGGCAGTGCAGTCACTAACAACGCAACCAACCTATCAGTCAAATAGAAGATTCTTCTCCCAGTACAGGAGACAACCCTTCCAACGAAAACCTTATAGGCAATATCCATCTTACCGAGCGCCTTCCTATCAACCTTATAACAGGCCAAACATTCCACAAACTCAACCTCGTAGAGGCCGTGGACGAGCACAACGATCCCAACAACAACAACAACAACAACAGACATCGATTAAACCTTCACAGTCTTTTTAGCACTTCCTCAACCACCACCGCTCTCCCTGCAGGCGGGGAGAGTAACCTTGCATTATCAACAATGGACAGCCATCACCACAGATCGATGGGTCCTCAACATCATTCAACACGGGTACAAAATACCATTTCAACATCTACCAATGCTTCCCCACCCCCCTTCCCGTATATACGAAGACACCACGGGGGAGATGAGGAAGGAATTACAAAAGTTGTTACAACAACAAGCAGTGAAAATCCTGCCACGGAAAGTTTGGCACACAGGATTTTATTCCCCGTACTTCCTCATTCCAAAAAAATCAGGAGGTTTGCGTCCTATCCTAGATCTTCGACAGCTCAACAAACTGATACCCAAGGAAAAATTCAAAATGATATCCCTAAAATCGATCTTACCCTTAATTCATCGCAATGCATGGATGTGCAGCATCGATCTAAAAGACGCTTACACTCATATTCCAATGCACCCCTCGTCTTGGAAGTACCTGTCTTTTCAAGCCCTGAATACCCACTATCAATACCGAGTGCTGCCATTCGGCCTCTCCACGGCACCCAGAGTATTCACCAAATGCATGGCAGTAGTGGTGGCACACCTTCGCCAACAAGGCATCATAATCTTTCCGTACCTGGACGATTGGCTACTGATAGCATCAGACCCCACAATATTACACAACAATCTCTCACAAACAATCCTTTGCCTCCACAACCTCGGTCTCCTTATCAACTACCAAAAGTCCCGGTTGCAAGCAACCCAGACCATACAATTTATAGGAGTCATCCTAGATACGGTCAAATACAGAGTCTTTCTTCCCCCAGAAAGAAGGACGGTGATGAAGAACATATTTCACAATCTACAGAAAACGCCAAGACCAACTGCTCGCCAAGTCTTGGTCGCACTGGGACACATGGCAGCGGCAATTCACGCTGTAAAGAATACACGTCTCCAAATGCGACACATCCAATGGCACCTCCGACGTCAATGGGCTATGGTCGCGAACAGAACAGTTTTTTCAAATCAACCTACTAGAACTGCGAGCGATAAGATACGCACTACGCACCTTCCTTCCATATCTCCAGGGCCGCAGGCTCATGGTCTACACAGACAACCAAGTCGCAATGTTCTACATAAACAAACAAGGGGGCACGGGATCTTGGCCGTTATGCAGAGAGGCGATGTGGATCTGGACATGGGCGTGCAAACACTCCATCCATCTCCAGGCCACTTACATTCCAGGGATAGCCAATGTTCAAGCGGACAGGCTCAGCAGAATCTTCCATCCACACGAATGGGAACTTCACCAAGAAGTAGCGAACTCCATCTTTCACCAGTGGGGCCGACCTTCCATAGACCTCTTTGCGACCGAATACAATCGGAAAGTAGAGAAATTCTGCTCAGTTTGGCCCAGTCACCAACGGCAAACACAAGATGCCTTTCTACTTCCATGGTCACAACAGCTCATGTACGCATTTCCACCAATTCCGCTGATCACACGTACGCTGCAAAAATGCATCCTAGATTCAGCGCAACTAATTCTAATAGCACCAGCGTGGCCTCGCCAGCACTGGTACATGCATCTCTTACACATGTCTACGGAAACGCCCATTCGCCTACCACTGCGAGTAGATCTACTATCACAGGACGAAGGCACACTTCTTCACCCACTTCAGCAATCCCTACACCTTACAGCATGGAGACTGAACGGATCTTACTTGAAGAACAGGGCATATCGTTAATAGTTCAGGATGTGATTCTGGCATCACGTCGACCATCGACGAGGAAGAACTATCATTTCAAATGGAAGAGATACGCTCTCTGGTGCACAGCGGAATGTTTGGACCCTTTGTCATGTCCTCCGGCCAGACTTTTGGACTACCTACATACCTTGTATACCGCAGGTCTAGCACCTACTTCGGTACGAGTTCATCTAAGTGCCATTGCGGCAAGACACAGGCTCTACAAGGGGCAGTCCATTTCCTTACATCCCGCAGTATCAAGATTCTTGAAGGGCCTAAATAATTTAAGGCCCCCGATTACTAAACCACCAATCCCATGGGATCTCAACATCGTATTGGAGCAACTGATGCTCTCCCCATTTGAGCCTTTACATACAGCTCACCCGAAATACCTCACGTGGAAAGTAGTTTTTCTGGTTGCCATCACCTCGGCAAGACGAGTAAGCGAACTACAAGCTTTGGTGCATTACTCACCATACCTGCAATTCTACCCACATAAGGTAGTCCTTCGTCCCCACCCAACCTTTCTCCCAAAGGTGGTGACGCCATTCCACCTGAACCAATCCATCGACCTACCTGTTTTCTTTCCTGAACCACATACTTCAGAACGGGAAAAACGTTTACACACTCTGGACTGTAAACGAGCACTGGAGTTGTACACCTTACAAACTCAATCTCCTACTCGTCCTTCCCAATTATTTCTGACATTTAATCCAAACGCCCCAGGGAAACCCGTGGCGAAGAGAACCATAGCGAGTTGGCTCGCCCAATGTATACAATTCTGTCACACCAAGCAGCATTGCACGCTACTTTCTAGACCAAAAGCACATCAGACAAGAGCAATGGCAACGTCCACAGCTTACCTCTCTAACGTGCCTCTCTTGGATATTTGCAAATCAGCTACGTGGGCATCTCTACATACTTTTGCAGCACATTACTGCCTAGACCAACACACGTCGCAGGACACAAGACTGGGACAGGCAGTTTTAAACTCTCTACTGCAGAATACCAATTAGCTCGACTGACACATTTGGCATCACGTTAGATACTCTAAACAAATTATGTGATGCAGAGCTTTGTACTCCCATACAGCATGGCTAATTCAGCCTGCTATCGACGGGAAAGGGCAAGTTTGCTTACCGTGAACGGTGTTTCCGTGGATAGCAGGATGAATTAGCCATGCTGACCCACCCACCTCCCTGTCAGTCGTGTTTTCTCGTGCTCACGCTTGCTATTTTACAGACTGAGGAGAGTCGTTTTTCCAGCGCGGGAACCCACGCGCAGCCTCAGAGCAGAGCTCTGACTTCTCTTTGGAAGCTCCGCCTCCTGTGCCTGACGGACAGGTCCCATACAGCATGACTAATTCATCCTGCTATCTACGGAAACACCGTTTACGGTAAGCAAACTTGCTTTTTTAGAAACAGAAACTTGATGGTAGAAAAAACCCCTATATGACCCATCTAGTTCAGATGGATGCTGGGAAATGTAGTCCTGCGCTGTCTTTCCTCGGTCTGAGTTTTATGGGAATTGTGGGAAATGTAGTCCTATGGCGTGGGTTGTTGCAATTGGCTGATTAATAAAGCCAAGTCCAGTTCCGTTCATAAAAACCAAAATGGGTAACTCTGCAGCCTCTCAGAGAGACTGGGGAGCAGGGGGAGGGGAAACGGGGAAAAGAAAGGAGGGGGAGCAGGGAGGTGGGAGAAGGAAAGAGGGAAAAGGGAGGGATTCTGGGGACAGAGCAGGGTGAGCAGGCGCAGGAGGGAGGGAGACTGGGAAGGATCAGGGAGAGGGTAAGGAAGAGAGAGGATGTGAGAGAGAGAGAGCCCCCTCTGACTGCTGCCCTCTGCCTCCCCCGCCCAGCACTGACAGCAGGAGCTGAGGCTGCACACAAGGCTGCAGGATTCAGGATCAGCTGCTATCGACGGGAAAGGGCAAGTTTGCTTACCGTGAACGGTGTTTCCGTGGATAGCAGGATGAATTAGCCATGCTGTAATGGGACCTGTCCGTCAGGCACAGGAGGCGGAGCTTCCAAAGAGAAGGAGAGCATCAGCTGATGAGGAAGGAAGCAATCCTGGAGCTAGGACCTGCCCTCAGGATGATGTGGTATCCTCTAGCACTGAGAATAGTTCTCCAGGAGGGAAGACTGGGAGCTCAGATTCATACAGGAGCAGGGGCCCAGGAGGGAAGACTGGGAGCTCTATATGCACAAAGAGAATGGTTATTTACATCTCCTCCCCCATCAGATGAGGTCACCCACAACTGTATTCTCCCTTTCTCCACTGTTGGCAGGGCCATAGCGAAGATGGTCAGACGACATTGGTCATCCTTGTCTCTGAACACTATAATGCAGGGTCCGCCGAGATTCACTTTTAAACGCGCGACGAATCTTAGAGACCGTTTAGTGCATACAGCATCAGGGACACAATTTTTGGATAAAATAGACGGACAACATTCTCCGTGCGGTCACTGCACTATGTGCAGGCATACACAACGGGCTAGCTCTTTTATACACCCGGTGACAGGACGTGTGTTCAAACTATATTCTCAATCCAATTGCTGCACAAAAGGAGTGATCTATGTGATAAGTTGCCCCTGTTCATTGCTATACGTGGGGAAAACATCCCGAATGATAAAGACACGGGTGATTGAACACTGTTCGAATATAAGATCCTCCAGGATTGATGAACCTCTGGTGTCTCACTGGCTTCAAGCAGAACATTCCATCGACTCTCTCTCTTACTCCATATTGGAGGTAGTCTCGCCGCCTTTAAGGGGAGGAGATTTCTCCGGTGCGTTGGGTCGGAGGGAGCAGCGATGGATCCATACCCTAAATACAGTAGCCCCTTCTGGCCTCAATAAAGATATTGAATGGCACCTATTCTATTAAACACCTTGGTAGTCTCTATTGACAGGTGCCTGCTGATTGTTATATCTCGCGAGAGTTTGTTTTCCGCGCCTTTTCTGCCCTTTTAAATGGCTGTCAGACTACAGGGTGAGCGCGCTCCTGAGAAGAATGGAATGGGTATGTGTACTTTAAAGATATTACCTGTTTGGCAGTATGTGTTCCGTTTCTTATACTATATTATATCACTTTCCAGATATGAATGATTTCCTTGGGTCCCTCCCGATGCAGCCTCCGCGAAACACGGGACCGTGTCGGGGGACATAGAAAACTACATGCTTGTTACTACTGATATGGAGTTGCCGATTTAAATTATGATATAAATTCTATTCGTGGTTAATAAATTATTACTTTACGTGAATGGGACTTGATGTCTTTACTTGCACTTGTGACTTTGTGGATTACCTGATGTGCAAGGTGCTTCTGGTATTTTTGGTAATTGAAGCCTCCCATTATTACCGCACTACCAATTTGGTTAGCTTCCCTAATTTCTCTTAGCATTTCACTGTCCATCTCACCATCTTGACCAGGTGGATGGCAGTATACTCCTATCACTATACTCGTCCCTGACACACAAGGGATTTCTACCCATAAAGATTCAATTTTGCATTTAGTCTCATGCAGATGTTTATCCTTTTGGACTCTATGCCATCCCGGACGTAAAGTGCCACACCGCCTCTCGGGCGGTGTGGCGCCATCCACCATTCCTTGAAGCTTCCACTTCCATTGAAGGCAAAATGGCACTGGAAGCTTCAAGGATGGTGGATGGCATTTTGGAGGTCTTGCTCAAGGAATTAACGCATGCGGTTTCGACAACAGTTAACGACAAACTTCAATAAATTCAATCCTCTCTGGACAAATTAATGAAAAACTGGAAGCTTTGGATCAAATGTTTGTACAACTACAGAGAGATTTGATATGGGAGATGCCTCTTTGCTCCATCAGCAAAAAAAGCCATCAATCTCTGGAAGATAAATTGGATGACCTCGAAAATAGGATCAGGAGAATCAATGTACGCATTCTGGATCTCCCAGAGACTTTGCAGGGTGAGGCCCGATTGCATTGGTGCGAGTCTGGTCTGCTGGAGCTGCCTCCATAGCACACAGATTTTATCTCATGCATATTCATTGCGGATATCCTGAAACCCCGACTGGCTGGGGTCCTCCAGGACAGGTTCGGGAACCTCTGTTATACAGCCCTTTTTGTGGTTTTATGGGGGAGAGGGTTTCTGCAAAGTTCAGCACTACTGCCGGGGCCAGTGTGTGCCTTCAGGAATGCTTTCAGGTTTTCTTTTTCTGTTTGTCTTTGTTTTGGTCTCTAGCGACTGACTCATTGTGTTTTGTTCTAATTGTGTACTAATTCTTACTTAGTATTTTTGGTTCCAGGATTTGTGAGGGTAACCATAGGATTGGGGCTGAGATATGGTTCTGGCACACTTTGTGGGGTAAACACCCATGTAATGGACCCTATAGCCCTTGTTACTTCCTGCTTTAGATAGTGCAGTATAGATAGTGAGTAGGGGGAGGCAGCATTCTGTACAGCCCCTCCCTTTCAGGGAGTGTGTGTCTGTCTGTCTGTGTGAGAGAGAGACTGACAGAGGAAACGTGTGTCTGTCTCTCACCAAGTGAGTATGTGTGTATGAGATATAGGGAGCATATTTTGTTTGTGTGTGTGCGTGTGAACTTCCAGACCACGACAATCTCAGGGTGACAGGTAAAGAAAACGGGGGATTTTTAAAATCCTTATTAGTTTTCAGTACTGGGTGTTATTTGATATCTGCTGTTTTGAAATATTGTACTGCTTTTGGAAATTTTTAAAAGTTTGTATAGGGGCTTCTAATTATTGAATTGTTTTGAAATGTATATTTTTTAGGATGGTTTTACTATTCTGATTGATTTATATTTCTTGATTGTATTGTTTGAGGAATAGTGATGTTCTGCTTTTCCATTGTTGCACGGCATACAGAATCTGGCTTGTTGTGGTTTCCAGTTCAGTTTTTGTCACCATGTGAGAGAGAGAGAGAGAGAGAGACAGAGGAAGTGTGTGTTAGCGAGCGAGACACACAGAGGAAGCATATGTAAGTATAGGAAGTGTGTGTGGGTATAAGCATGCGTGTGCGAGAGAGATGGAGGAAGCATGTCTGTGTGTGTGAGAGGGGTACAGAGAAAGTGTGTGTGTCTCTCACACACACACACGGTCCCTCTGTCTCCCACGAAGCATGTATGTGTGTGTATCAGAGAGAGGGCGCATATTGTGTGTGCATGTGTGCACACGTGCATCCAGTCTACAACAATCTTAGGATGACAGATATGGAGAGCGGGAGATTTTTAAAATCCTTATTAGTTTGAATTATTGGCTGAATTTAATGTGTCTGCTGTTTTGAAATATTTTATCGATGTTTAGGAAATGTTAAAATTATGTAGTTGGTGGGCGGGGTGCCAAATACTTTAGGTACGCCACTGATGGTGGTGACCCAGTGCCAGGACCGTCTGGTGTTTGGGAAAGAAGAGATTTGTTCTGAAGATCAGGGAGGAAGTTTTAGCTGCCCTACGGAGGAAGGAACAACTGAAGCTGCTTGTTCCAGAAGTGGATCCCTCCGATAAGGATAATCAGCTAACTATGAGTAAAAAAATCATGTGAGAGCATGGAGGGCACTCACGTGGAGTCCTCACTCCTGGGGAGAGAGTTGGGAGTTCTCCTATTTATTTATTTATGGCTTTTTTATACCGAGGTTCCAGTAACAGGGTTACTAATCACTTCGGTTTACAATTCAAACAAGAACAAGTGACATGAACTATGTTTTACAGAGAACATGGGATAACAACTTGGACAACAGAATTAATAGGGTAGCAATCAATAAAGATGGGAAGTAACTGAGTCTTGCCCATCTTTGACTACAGAGAACAAAGTATAACAGCTTGATGAGAACAAAAAGTTACAGAGTAGTTAGATTTGAATTACAGCGTTGAAGGTAGGCCAAGAGGATGGGGCTTTATTAAAAGGAAATAGGTAATTTGGGTAGTGCCCTGGATGGGAGCAATCTATGGGAGATGTAGAGGCTGAATGATCTTAAGAGAAGGCCTGACTGAACCACCAGGTCTTGAGCCTTTTTTTAAATGAGGTAGGGCATTGATCTAGCCTAAGGTCTGGAGGGAGCAAGTTCCATTGTTTGGGACCAGCTGTAGAGAGAGCTCTTTTTCTTAGTGTTGATTTGATGGGTGGAGCCTGAAGGGTGCCTCTCTGAGCTATTCTCATTGGGCGGGAGGAGACATGAAGTTGTAGAGGAATTCTGAGGTCCAGAGGGGTATCGTTGTGTATGGCTTTATGGATGATTGTTAAAGTTTTGTAGATTATTCTGGATTTGATGGGGAGCCAATGGAGATTCTTTAGTATGGGAGTGATATGGTCTCTTTTTTTAGATTTTGTGAGAATCCTTGCTGTTGAATTCTGAAGCATCTGAAGAGGTTTTAAAGCATTGTCTGGAAGACTGAGTTAGAGAGTTACAATAATCGATTATTGAAAAAATGATTGATTGTAAAACCGACCTGAAATCGTTGAAGTGGAGGAGAGGTCTTAACCTTTTTAGAACCTGGAGTTTAAAGTAACATTCTTTTACTGTGTTGTTAATAAAACCTCTGTAATTCAGCTGGTTATCCAAGATTACACCTAGGTTTCTGACCCGAGGGGCTAGAGCTGGAAGCGTTGCTGGGGGTGTATTGTTGACCGGGAAGTTACCATCTTGTGAAATTAGCAGGAACTCTGTCTTGTCTGGGTTAAGAATCAGGTTGAGGTTTGAAAGAAGGTTATTGATGGAGCGAAGGCATGAATTCCAAAAGAGAAGGGTCTTGTGCAGAGAGTCGTTAATTGGTAAGAGGATTTGTACATCATCTGCATATACGTAGTGGATTAGCTTGAGATTGGATAAGAGCTGACATAGAGGTAGCAGGTAGATGTTAAATAAGGTTGGTGATAGTGAGGATCCTTGAGGAACTCCTCGGTAAGAAATGAATGGTGAAGACTCTGAGCTGTTAATCTTGGCTTTATAGTTTCTGTTCTGAAGGAAGGATTTGAACCAGTTTAACGCTGTGTTTTTTATGCCGATCTCGGTTAGTCGCTGAATGAGGATTTCATGGTTCACAGTGTCAAATGCAGCCGATAAGTCAAGAAGGATGATCAGACAGGGTTGTTTGTTTTCTAAGTTCAGCAGGATGTTATCTGACAGTGATAATAGCAGAGATTCTGTGCTTCGATGTTTACGGAATCCCTGTTGAGCCGGGGATAGAATGTTGTTGTTATCGAGGAACTCGGAGAGTTGTTTATTGACAATTCTTTCCATAATTTTGGCAATGATTGGGAGATTAGCGATCGGGCGAAAGTTCGCTGGGTTGTCGGTGGAAAGATTCGGTTTTTTTAGTAAGGGTTTTAAAATGGCGAGTTTGAGGGGGTCCGGGACTCGGCCTTGAGATAGAGAGGCATTGATGATCTGTGAGATGGGCTTGGCGACATCTTTGGCAGATGCTATAAGAAGGTTAGCTGGAATTGCATCCAGCGGGTGTGAGGCTGGTTTGAGTCTTTTTAGAACATTTTCTATCTCCAAGGTAGAGGTAAGGTCGAAATCTTCCATGCTGACATTCTGAAGTGTGGGTGCAATGATTTGTTGGGTGGAATTCGAGTCGAGCGGATTTGATAAGGTGTTTGGTTGGGGTGAGGCTGGGGCTTTATTGTTTAATAGAGGAGCCAGTAAGTTTGATATTTTGTTCTCGAAGTAAGTGGCTAGCTCAGATGCTTTGTTTGCTGCTTTGTCATCTGGAATGGTTGGGGCAGGTGGTTTAGTGAGTGAAGAGACCAGGGAGAATAGGGCTTTTGGGTCGAAGATGAAGTGGTGGATTTTTTGTGCATGGAAGTCTCTTTTGGTTTGTAACGTGGCTAGCCTGTATTGGTGCATTTTAGATTTAAAAGCCGAAAGGTTGGAGGCCGAAGGGTTTTTGCGCCAGCTCTGTTCCAGTTTTCTGAGTTTGCGTTTTAGTATTCTAAGTTCTGGAGTATACCATGGTTTTTTTTTTTCCTTGTTGGAATGGATTGTTTTAGTTATGATAGGGCAGGCTAAGTCCGCAACCTTGTTGGTGATTTTGTTCCAAGAGGATAGCGCCGTGTCTACGTCCGTCAGGTCGAGTTGATTTAGCTCCGAGGATAGATGAGAGATGAGGGTTTCCTGGTTGCATAGCTTCCTGAGTTTGACTGTGGATATCTGATTAGCCGTAGGAGTTGGTAGTTGGTTTATTATAGAAGTGGAAATCAGCTTGTGGTCAGACCAGGGGATAGGGAGGCAGACTATGCTCGAGGCTAGTGTGAGGCCTTGGTTAATAAAAATAAGATCTAGGGTGTGTCCTGCTTTATGAGTAGGTTCATTTATGAGTTGTTTGAATCCCATACAAGTGAGAGTATTAAGGAAGGATTCGCAGTTAGGGGTGCGAGGGGTAGTGTCCACATGCAGGTTAAAATCTCCTAGCAGGATGGCCGGTTTATCTGTGTCGATGTGTTTGGCTATGCATTCTATTAAAGGAGACGGGTCTGACTCAAGGCAACCTGGTGGGGCATATGTGATACTTATTTGCAGTTGGTGGGATTTGAACACAGCAAATTCAAATTTGTGAGATGAGATGGTAACATGGAGGGACAGACCAAGTTTTTTATTGGCTGCCAGTAGAAGCCCACCACCTCTTTTTTTTCCCTTTCTGGGGATAGAGAGAATATCGAAAATCTGAAGGGGCAGTTGGTTTAGTAGGACTGTATCTTCTGCTTTAAGCCATGTTTCTGTGATGGCGCAAAGATCAGGTTGTTCGTCCGAGAGATAGTCATGTAAAAGGTGGGGTTTTTTTGAGAGAGATTGGACATTTAGAAGCGATAGTGAGAATAGGGTGAGGCCCAGAAGTTGGTTTAGAGGCGAAAGCATGATGGGGATTATTCTTTTTTGTTGTTGATGTTGGATATCTTGTTCACCTTGTTTGATTGTTGGGTTTCTCCTGCTGTAGCGTAAAATAGGAATGGCGGAAAGGTACATGCCTGTGATTAGACTGGAGTGGTGTACTGAGCTATTAAGTAGAGTTGAGAGGGTAAAGCTTACAGAACTGTGGAAAATGCAATGAGAGTGCCGATAAAGATTTATAATGGCTGGTTCTTACAGATGAAGGATATATTATTTAATGGGGCTGAACTTCAGGGGCTGTACGAAGGGGCGTACAAAGGGGCAAGCCCCTTTGTCGCGTGCCTTTGGCGCGCGACGCCGGGAGTGAGAGCCCACGAATTTAAAGGGCTCTTACCTCGTTTCCTTTGCCTGTGGTTTTCGTCACTTCCTTTAGTGTTTTCTTTTCAGCTTGTTCGAATTTGGCGCGGCTTCTGGCTTTTGATAGGCCAAGAGGCTGGTTAGGGGAGTCACGTGGTATGATCTCCGGAGCGCAGCGAGGTAGTCCGAGTCAGCGGGGCTTGATTCCCAATCGGGGCGGTGCCGACTGCGGGGTTCAAGAGGCCAGCTTGGGTGCGGCGAGGTGAGCAGCGTTCTCCTGCCCAAACATGGGTCCTCTGCCTGCCTGGGAACTCCACTTAGCCAAGCCCCGGTCATGGAAACACTTGCACAGAGAGAGGGGAAAGAACCATAAATTCTGTGGTGCCGAGGACTAAGTTAATGGTGCCACGTTTCATCTGGAGACTAAAGGAGTGGCTCCCGTGTGGTTATTGGCACTAAGGGCGGCCAGTAACACGAGCCACCCTAGCACTCCAAGCACTGAAAGGAGATTCCTTCCCCCCCTGGAGTGATCCCAGCCCTGAAGAGACATTCAGATCTTGTCTGGCCCCCAGTCTACCTCCGGGAATGGGTTACACTCAGTTTTGGGGGTGGGAAAAGGGGTGTTTGGGGTGCTGGGGCATTGCAAGGCAGTTTTTTCTCTTGCACTTTACACCGTTGGCATTTTTTGCAGCCAGGTCTGCGTTTTCCTGAGCAGATTGGGCCTGGGGAGAGTTCAGGCTGGGAAACGCCCCCTAGGAATTTCTTGCTAATACTCACATTTTCCCTTTGTTTGCCTCTGGCTAATGGCTAACCTTACCTTTTGAACTTTGCTTACAGATGGCCTTCACTCTCCCATGAAAAGGAAGAAAATGTCGACCATGAGGCCTACACCTAAAGCTAACATTGCATTTTTTTTTTTTTCTGGAGACGCATCTGAATGACCCTGAGCATTATAGTTGGGGCAATGTTCTCTTTCTGAAAGACAACGGGGAGTAGCAGTCCTTCTGAATGAAAATACTCCCTTTGATTTTGAACATCAAATCGTAGTTCAGGGTTCCCAGACCTTTAGCCTGTGTGATCCCATTTTTGCACTAAAAAATTCCCATCACCCCAGAGGACAACCAAAACAAAGATTCAGGGATGTGGTCTCCCTCCAACAATCTCCTTACAATCCAGCAGACCTCCCCTCTCAACCTCCATCCCTTCCATTCACCAGCTCCGCCCTTTCTGCATTCTCCCTCCTGCCCTTCTCTAACCCTCCCCCCCCCCCACCTGATTCTGTTACCCCCGCCCTCTCATTCCATCCCCCAAACCTTTTCTCACCTCTTCCCCAGCTCATCTGCTTCCATTCCCTCCAGTCAATCCCTCTCCAGGCTGGTCCAGCCCTCCAAGCCTTCGTCCCTCTGATCCCTCCCTGAAAATACTTCCCTTCTCCAATTCCCCTGGCCATGTGCAGAGGTTTCAGGCGGATGATAGCTGGTGAGGAGAGAGGGCAGGCTGATGGCAGAAAACATCTTGCTCTCGGGTAGCGTTCACTGGCAGGCAAGGAGAAAGGAGCCGGGAATTTTAAATGCCCGGTGCACGCATCCATTAGGTGCGTGGATATGTCGGGTCAGCGCGCGCCGAGCGGAGTGGAAAAGCCACCCAGGAACGGGCGTGTTGCCCGCTGCGTGCACAAAAAAAACCCAAACATTTTTTCCAAAAAGAGGCGGGGTGTGGATGTGCTCTGGACGTGGACATTTCTAGATTTTACCTTGAAATGAGGGCAGGTCCCCTGCCATGTAACTTTACTTCAGCTACGGATGACGTCTAAGTAATAAAACAAAAACATAGGCAGATTTGCAGGGGTTTTAAAGGTCAGGGCTACCGGGGGAGGTTATTAAACTAGGGGGAGTTTGGAAGTCCTATCCCTTAACTGGGCGAACTGGGAATCAACTGGTAAAATGTTGAAATGACGTCGGCGTGCGCGCCTTTTAAAATCCCCTCACTTATGCGGTAGAAGCGGGATTTGCACGCGTGTGCCCGTGCCCGCTTAAAATTGAGCGCACATGCGCGTGGCAAGGCTGTTTTATAACATGGGCATGTGTAATAAACTAGCCTCATCTCCGGGCGCGAGCCGGCAAACACACGCCAGTTTCAAAGTTACCGACCCTGCCTTCCCGGCTGGTCCTAAGCTCACACAACGATCTGGGAATGAAGGCCACCACAGGGCTTGCAAGCAGTGCAAGCTCACAGGCCCTGAGTCTTCCATACCACAGAAACTCATGCAAGGGAGGGGGTGTCACGCTGGCTTACAGACCCTACGCTGCCTTCCACTATGAATGCTGCTGCTTCTGGCACCTGAAAAGCACCATTAGAGGCACTTGGGAGCCCCATTGGGAAGGCCTGTCTTGGATATTAATGGGCGTCATGTGATAGTCTTGAGTTCCGTTTTTGGAATTAAGTTGCTACTATCCAGTATCTATGAGTTGCCTAATCAGAACTTACGGTTTCTTTTCTAACCTGGTTGCTAAATGTTCACTCTGGGATGGATATGCTGGATTCCACGTTACCGAAAACTTGGCTTTTGCAGCAGAGGCCTTCGGTACAAGTGTTGCATGAAAATAAAATGGGATTCCATTCAGCTACCCTATCCGCGATCTTGTGTGGCAGGCAGTGGTATGAAGCTTAGGACTTGCTATCTAATGACTTTGCAATGTAAATGATTTTGTTTCTGTTTAATTTATTTAATATGTTTTACCTGTGAAGCACTCCAATTAGCGAGAATGCAATGTATAAGAAATTTTAGATACATAAAGGGCCAGATTTTTAAACCTATGCGCGGGTGTAGATTTGTGCGCGCAACCCGGCGCGTACGCCTGATTTTATAACATGAACGTGTAGCCGCACACGTTATAAAATCCGGGGTCGACATGTGCACGCCGAGCCCTAGGGAAGCCCCAATGGCTTTCGCTGTTCGATTTCCGAGCGGCCTCGGAGGGAACTTTCCTTCCGCTCCCCCCACCTTCCCCTCCCTAACCCATCCCCCAGCTCTATCTAAATCCCCACCCTGACCTTTGTTGGCGAAGTTGCACCTGCCTCTGGGCAGGCACAGGTTGCACGCGCCAGCCAAGTGCCAGCGTGCGAGCCCTCGGCACGACCGCTGTGCCGGAGGCCTCGGTCCCGCCCCCGCTCTGCCCATTTTTTCAAGCCCTGGGACATACGTGTGTCCTGGGGCTTGCATACATCGCTGAGCCTATGCAAAATAGGCTCGGCGCGCGCAGGAACGGGTTTTCGGGGTTACGCGTGTAACCCTTTGAAAATCCACCCCAAAATGAATAACCCTTCTTTAAAAAAATTTTTTATTGCAAACCAGCTAAGATTCCGAAGCGAAACCGATCTCAGTTGAGTGATGGATTATTAGCTAACAGAATTACATCGTGTTGATGCCTGGCATGTTAAGCACATGGATGGGCGCAGGTATTAGTTTTTCCGCGTGCATAACCTATACTCTGGCACAGATTATATGCTTCTCTCGGAATCTCTTTCTAATTGGTTAATTGAGGTGGACATAATTGCTGCACTTTTTTCCCCATCATTCTATGGTTTCTGTCCAACTGTCTTGTATGGGTGGGAAACAGAGTCCCATCCTGGAGAATGTCTCCATTTCTATATGAAGATAAAACTTTTGTGACTTATATATGAACCAAGTGGGAGGAATATGTACAATTAAGTTCCCGAAAAGTGAGCCAAATTATTTCTTACCAGCGCCGTCAACATCAACAAAAGAATGGAAAAATGCTTGAGCTTTAGAATAAATTGGCAAGCCTGAGGTGGACGAAGTGCTTTGTCTGATGGCATTAAACAGCAGATTATCTTGATGCGGACACAACTGAATGCTTTACTAGATATTAAGGCTGAGATAAATTTGCATTTTATCAATATAAATGGTATCAGTGGAGTGGTAAGAGTGGTCAGTTACTGCCAGGATGGTGAAAAACACATCTTCTAAGTCACTGATTATTCATCTTAACTATAATGGTAAACTATTTGACACCTCTGCTGTGATCACAGAGGCATTTGATGCTTATCATACTACTCTTATTTGCTGCAGAGGCTCATTCTGTACATTCTGTTGCCGATTCTTTCTCAGATTTGACTCCCTGGATGACCTTATAGAGTTAGCAGACATACATATAGAAACATAGAAATGACGGCAGAAGAAGACCAAACGGCCCATCCAGTCTGCCCAGCAAGCTTTTGCACTTTTTTTTTTCCTCTCACATATTTATCTGTTTCTCTTGGCTCTTAGTAACCTTTTTTATTCTATTTCCCTTCCATCCCCACCATTAATGTAGAGAGCAGTGTTGGAACTGCATCAAAGTGAAATAGCTTAATTAGTTAGGGGTATTAACCACCGCAATAAGCAAGCTACACCCATGCTTATCTGTTTACCCAGACTATGTAATTCAGTCCTTGTTGGTTGTTGCCTGAATATAGATCCACCTTTCTTCATTCCCCCCTGCCGTTGAAGCAGAGAGCTATGCTGGTTTTGCATTGAAAGTGAAGTATCAGGCTTATTTGGTTTGGGGTAGTAACAGCCGTAACAAGCAAGCTACTCCCCGCTTTTTTGTGAATGCAAATCCTTTTTTCCACATTTCCTCATTGCTGCTGAAGTTTAGAGCAATGTTGGACTCACATTAACTGTGTGTATGTTGATTGAATAAGGGTATTATCACCAGGTAGTAGCCATCGTTCCCGTGAGCCACCCACTGTTCATTCACATACGAAAATGTATTATGCAACTGAAATTGGCATAACCTCCTAGACCAGATGAGTTTGGACCAGAATTTTCTCACATCTTAGCTGATCTTACTGTAGAACCTTTGAGGGAACCCCAGATCCTGCTCTTGTTGCATGCATTGATGAATTTCACTCCCTCTACTCCAGTGCCTCAGGTAGAAACTTACAGGTGAATTTTAAAAGAGATGCGCTCATACAATCTAGCCAATGCACGTGCAAACAGTGCATATTCACACTGTTTTATAAACCTTGCACATAAGTGCGCAAGTACTGATGCGTACACAGGTTTGCTACTTAAAAAGGGGCAAAACAGGGTCAGACTAAGGGGCGCTCCAGGGTGGGGCCAACATTTCCACATGTAAGTCGCGCTTTTCCATCCTGCGAATGCAGTGTGCACATGGCTTTTATCTGTACGTTTACTTCTGCTATTTGTCAGATATAAGTCTGAATCAAAGTCTTTATAGCCAAATATGGCAACATGAGAGGCCTGGGTTAACTGGGGGAAGTGCAGACCGAAGAACTAGAGGAGTCTCGATGACCTACAGATAAACTGTGCAAACTAGTGGACCAATTGGTAAAACTGGAAATTTCTTTCACATGTGAGTAAAAGACAATTTCTAAGGGAAAACCGCAAATAACAGTCGCTCGTGCAAATGCTTAAAATTAGGAGCTAAGCATATTTTATATAATTCGCAAGTATTTGTGTGGACAATATAAAATATATGCACATATGAGCACGCGCCCACTTGCACGTTTATATGGGTGCGCGCATGCTTATCTTAAAGTTACCGGATGTGAAGGAGGACACAGTCTCTGCTCTTTGTTTCCTTGCTGATTTCATTGAAATGCTATCTAAACATAGAGGCAGAATGAGGAATTTTCCTAATACCCCACTCTTACCTGGTCAGCAGAGTATTACAACTTTTGTGTCCCCCTCAGCTGTGCAGTTGGGGTTCAGGCCTCTGTTGTGACTTCTGGTGAAGGAGTGCCCAAGCTCCATGGAGATGCCTAATTTAGCCTCTTTGATCAGAGGCTCCCGCTGGCGGAGAGTCATCTTGTACTGCAACAACCCGCGGTGCTAGGTGATGATGTATTCCAGGTGACCACAGAGGACGGGGGGGCATGCAGCAGCTTGATGTCTGCATAGTGTTCGATTTCTTCACTAGTGGAAGTCTCTAGGGGGAAGACCTTGGGGCTATTCTGGCCTCTTCTTCCCCCATTGAAGGAAATCGGGAGATGGTGGTCGAAATAGCCTCATGGGGACTAGAGTTGATTTCGACTCCATGAGGTGAACAGAGCGTCTTCTCCTCGTGAGTCTTTCAGCTTTCCACCTAAACTGGTGTCAGTAAACTTGGATTCAATTTGGGAGTTGCTGATGGTCTTTGGGCATTCTTTGAATGATTGTACTAAGACGACTGATGTACTTTCCACCAAACATGAAACTGTGGGGACAAATTGTGATCCTCCAATATCTCATATTAATACCAAGGTCATGGTTATGGAATCTACTTAAAGGAAACATAGGATTTTAATGCATTAGATGCTAAGAATCTAAATGTTTTGTCTCGAAGGACTGAATCCTTGGAAAATTATGTCCAACATTTGAACTTTTGTTTCTTGAACTTTCCCAAAGTGATGGGAGAGTTGCCTTATTGCACCTTGACAAAATATTTTCTAGAGGTTCTCCATTTTGACTTGAATAAAATTCCCTCCATTCGCAGAGCCTATTTCTTATCAGGAGTCAATTGTTTACATTCTTCTTAACCTCAAAGATGCTCAACTTTCCGATTTGGATAATTTGACAAACGTTTTAGAAAATTCAGGCCCTGATGTTATTGAACACTCTACATTATTTGTTTCCTTTATTTCTGAGCTGGAATTAAGCACAGTTATGAAAAGATATGTTTAGAAATGTTTCTTTGTTATTTCATAGTCAATTGGTTCGTATCTTCCCTGATGTTACTTGGAGTACCAACGAGAGATGGAAGAATTTTCTTGCTTTAAACAAAGGGCCATCTCCTTTTGTGTTAAGATACTCCTGCAAATGTATTGTTAAATATCAAAATGATTGCTATGGTTTTTTCCCTTTTCTGAGACTCCAAAAGTACACTGATATCTTCTTCAGCAAGCCAATAGTTCATGGTTCTTGATCTGTTGTTAGTCATAGGGGCAGATTTTCAAGGATTTACACGCGCCAGGCCTATTTTCAAAAGGCCTGGCGGCGTGCATAAAGTACCGGGTCACATGTAAGTCCCAGGGCTTGGAAAAAAGGGGCGGTGCGTGGAGGTCCGGGGGCAAGGCAGGGCCAGAGCGGCCTTGGAGGGAACAGGGAAAGCCAGCAGGGCTCCCCAAGGGCTCGGTGCATGCGCATGTTATAAAATCAGGCGTACATTTGTGTGCACCGGGTTGCGTGCACAAATGTACGCCCGCGCGTACGTATTAAAATCCGGCCCATAGTCTGATACACATTGAGCTAGTTTCCTGTTTATAAGTTGCCTGATGCCTCCTCTTTCTGCTCTGCTCCTTATTCCGTTTTCTTAGAAGGGATGGCATTTTTTTGGTAAGTTTCTATATTTTGAGTGTTCTTTTGTGATATTATATTTTGTTTGTAATGCTATTCGTTTTCCTAATGCAAGGTCAATTTTGCTCTGTATTTTGTCAAAAATTGCAATAAATAAGTTATAAAAAAAAGTTACCATCTCTGTAATTTTAAAACAAGTTACACGTGTCAATTTAATATACTGTCAAAGCAATTTTATAAAGCTACTTATGTGTGAAAAGTGCACTTATACTTATATAACCTATGGGCAATTCAATAGCATAAATTGTAGCAATTTTCAAAAGCCCACTTTCACGGGTAAAAAGCATTTACATATGTAAATGCTTTTTAAAATCAGGCCCTTAGATTGTGAGCCCTCTAGGGACAGGGAAATGCCTACAATAAGTGAATGGAATCCTCTTTGAAGTGTCTAAAAGGTGGAATATAAATCAAATAAATGGCTAGAGATTCTGGTTCTTTTGAACTAGGCCATAACCTCACCAATGTGGATTTATTTCCAAAGCCAGGAAAATATTTGATGTAGCCTGAATGCTGTAGACCAATTTCTCATCTCAACCAAGATAAAAGTTCTTAACTGCAGTCTAGGCTTGTAGACTGAATAATCCGATTCATTCCCTTGTTACTATTGATCAAATTGGGTTTGTAAAAGGGAGACTCTCCAATTTTAACATTTTAAAAGCTTTATTGGCTTTTCAGTCCTTTTCCTATACAAATCAGACGGCCTGTTGATAGATCTTGATGCTGAAAAGGCTTTTGAGCAGGTCAATTGGGAACATTGATATGAATGTTAAGAAAATGTAATTTTAGTGAGGTTGTTCTTCAATGGGTGCAGCTATTATATAACAAGTCGATGGCTCAGCTATTGAGTAATGATTTGCCATTGCAATAGATTTTTCTTGAAAGGAGTGTGTGAGGAATATCCACTTTCCCTTTGTGTTCTTTTTTTTGGAACTGTTGGCCATTAAATTGTGTAACTTGGACAATTTTCAAGGGATTATAATGGGAAAGGATAAACAACAAAAGATTAAACTGAGTTATTTGCAGATATGTTACTATTTACAGGTAAAATGTGGATATATACATTGGATAGCCTATCTCCGAATGGTCACAACGAGATAAAATAACTCCATTCTATTTAACTCTGTGTTTTAGTTATCGTCTCTTATCTCTTATATTTGTTTACTAGATTTTGATTGGTTGGAATTTACCATGCTGGCGATTCCTGATTGGTCATCTGTTTTTCGCGCCATTTCACCAGGGCTTTAAAATGTCTGTCTTTGTATACACTGCTCGCGCTCCCTGGATGTAAGTGTTAACTTGAATTGAGCTATGTACCCGTGATATTGTTTCAGATTTGTCCCTGCAATCTGACAGTCATTGTTTATTAAATAATTATCTTTCATTTGTATTTTAGCTTTGGAATTTACCTTGTAATTGTCCCTCCTGACACTGCCTTTCAGCGAAACACGGGGTCTGTGTCGGGGGACCCGCTTCTAAAAATATCCTTGCTATCAAGAAGCAGTGGAGCTGCCATATTCAATAAAATTTATACTAGAATTGTTTCTTGAATATAAGGACTGTGCATATTTTTCCTGCATCTCTATTTGATGTGTGGACTATTTACAGGTAACCCACGAGTATGTTGGGACAGCACTGTGCAAGTGATTTCTTCTTTTGGGAAGTTCTTCAGATTAAATATTAATTATGAAAAATCTGAAGCCTTTCCATTAGATAAAACATCTAAAGATAAATGGCGGGATGTGTTTCCTTTTAAGTGGGCAGTGGGTATGATCTGCTATATAGGGATAACTTTAACCGGATCTACAGCTGACTTATAGGCCTTAAATCTCTCTGCACGGTTAGAGACTGTCTGCTTTCTGTTGGGAAGATGGAAATGACCTCCACTCTCGCCTGTGCCTCCACTCCAGCTCCTTTTGCCACCAAGAGCTGCGTTTCCCGCCTGAGAGAACTGTGTCTGCTGCCTTCTCCACCAGCCTGAGTCGTCCTGTGCCGCCTGGGTTCTCCTGCCCGTCCCCTTCTTATTCCATCTAAGGACGCTGGCATAAACTTCTCGAAGTGCTGCCGGAGGCATGCCCCTTTATGCGCTCATTCAGCATTTCAGCGTGCCACCTTCCTTGCAACGCACAAATCACACTTTTCATAGCTAGAGATCCTTTTTATGCCACCTACCACTGTTACACCATAAAGCCTCTTTTCTGGTAACTATTCTAGAAGATATGGAAATTCCGACGATATCCGGTCAAGGTAGATATGGACACCTCTGTAATCTATTTATTTATTTATTTATTTATTTAAAAACTCTTATATACCGGTATTAGTAAGCATACATCATACCGGTTCACATTGTAACTTAAAGGCTGAAAATACAATCAACAGGGAGGGCGAACATGGAGGTGTATACATAGAACAGGAGGCAATGAAATTAAAGCATTAAGACTGTAACTGGCTATTTACAGGGCTATATACAAGGCTTAGTCAAGTTACTTACAGGAGACAATGTACAGGGGGTTCAAATGAAGTTGGGGCTGGTGAGGGGAGGGGGGGAGGAGGGGGGAGGAGGGGTGAAGATTAATCAGGGTAGGCTTGTCGGAAGAGCCATGTTTTAAGTTTTTTTCTGAACTTGGCGTAACATGGCTCCAGCCTGAGCGTGGTAGAGAGGGCATTCCATTGTTTAGGGCCTGCAATGGATAATGCACGATCCCTGGTGGAGGAGAGGTGGGCTTTTTTTAAAGGGGGAATGGAGAGGGTGCCTTTGTTGACAGTTCGTGTGGGTCGTTCAGTGCGTATAGGACAAAAGGGTTCATCCAGCCAATTGGAATTGTACGAGTGGATGGATTTGTGTACTATGGTTAAAATTTTGAAGAGAATTCGGGATGCGATGGGGAGCCAGAGGAGTTCTTTGAGTATAGGAGTGATGTGATCAGCTTTCCGTGAGTTGGTGATGACCCTGGCGATGGCATTTTGGAACATTTGTAAGGGCTTGGTAGTGGAGGAGGGTAGACCAAGGAGGAGGGCATTGCAGTAGTCCAGCTTTGAGGAAAGGGTGGCTTGGATGACGGTGCGGAAATCATGATTTCCCCTCAGGAGGAGGGGTCTGAGTTTCTCCATATCTTGAAGATATGGAGAAACTCATATCTGAGTTTCTCCATATCTTGAAGAAACCTTCTTTGAGTATGGAGTTAATCTGTTTTTTTAGATTGAGTTGTTGATCTATGATTACCCCAAGGTCTCTTACAGTAGGTTGGGGCGTTATGATGCTGAAAGCTGGATCGTTGGAGATCAGGGGTTTAGGAGGGAGGTGAGGGGAGATAAGGAGCAGCTCTGTTTTGGAGGAGTTTAGTGCGAGGTGGATGTTGGTGAGGAAGTCATTTATGTTGGCAAGACATGTGTTCCAGAACGCAAGGGCATCTGAGAGAGAGTTGTGAATGGGAATGATGATTTGAACGTCGTCTGCATAGAGGTAGAATTTGAGGCCGAGGTCTGTGAGGAGCTGACATAGAGGTGTGAGATAAATATTGAAAAGGGTAGAGGAGAGAGAGGAGCCTTGGGGGACACCTTGAGACAGGGGGTAGAGTGTGGAGTTGGCGTTTCCTATCTTGACGGAGAACTTTCTACACCGTAAACCAAAAGCTAATGACCATAACTCTCTCATTTCTATTGCACCATCTATTTTTACCTCGATGGCTGTGCTCTCATCTCTTTCCTTGCTAACCTGTAATGCACAATCACTCAGAAAAAAAAAATAGCTGTTATTCATGACCTTTTAATTGAACAAAATCCTGTTTTCTAATATATTTGGCTGACACCGATACTGTCACACTTAATTCTTTTTGTCCTCCCCGAGTATATGCCTTTCTCCAAACCCAGGCCCTACAGCTGCGGCAGAGGGCTTTTAGCATTGGTCAAATCTCTTAGAAATTCTTTACCCTTAATTCACCAATATGAATTACTTCTTGTTACCACATCTATTGCTAACCTTATGATTATTTACTGTCCACCGGGCCTCCTACATCATGATCCATCTCCTCTACTTGAAGCCATTTCATGCTTACCGGTTGACCTCTCAAAAACCATAATTATTGGAGACTTTAATATCCACTTAGACCCTTCCTGTCCTCATCCTTCTGCATCTTCATTTCTAGATGCCATGGAAGTTCTCGGCTGGAAACAAATCATTGATGCTCCTACCCACAAATTTGGCCGCACCCTCGATCTTGTGTTTTGAAATCCTTGCTTCATTTCCTTACCCCCGACTAGACTTTTCACACCCTATACCCTTGGTCAGATCACCGAGCTTTCCTTCAATATTAAAAACAACTTCTTAAATCTCGATTCTAGCAAGAATATAAAGCCCAAAATGAGAAGAAAGAAAATAACCACAGAAACATTTATTGAAGCTTTCCTACCAAACATGCCCTTAACAATAAGCTCTGACATAACCGCTACTGTATCTCTTTTGAACGCAGCAATCAATACCACCCGCAGATATCGATACCATAGGTCCTCTAGTCCCTTCGACTGTAAAAATGAAACGCTATGCTCCGTGGTACTCAAACTGCCTACAAACACTGAAATCCGCACTTAAACGTCACAAACATTATTGGCGCAAACACCGTACAATCTCTGCTAAAACTTCCTACTTTGGCTGCCTGAGGAAATAACTGCTGCTAATGGAAACTTCTCTGTTTTGTTTAATATTGCAAATCTTTAACATCTAATTCTCAACTTGACTATTCTGACATTAATGATTCTCTCTGCATTGCAATCCACTTTCAAGATAAAATTGTCAAAATTACTAGTAGCTTCCCACAATCCTCGAACTGTCCATCAATTCTCTTTTCACCAGTCTGCACTTGGTCTGTTTTCTCACACATAAACCCTTCATCTATCACTCGTGTGTAACATAACAAAAATATCAACCTCTCCCTTCAATCCTTGCCCAGGCCAACTGTTAAAAGCCTTGGGTGAACTTGCTAGCCCTTTCTTGTGCCAGCTTGTTAACTAATCTTTAGACTCCGGTATTTTTCCAGACACACTTAAGCAAACATCCATTTGTCCAATCTCCAAGAAGAAAAAGGAGAACATTACAAATATTACCAATCTCTGTCCTATTGCATCTCTCAATTCCTTAGCAAAAATACTTGAATTCATAGTCCTACATTAACTCTCTGAATATTTATCCGAGAATGTCCTTCTTCATCCTAACCAACATGGATTCCGTAAAGCCATAGCACTGAGACACTGTTACTTTCCTCTTTCAACACCTTACTAAGAGGCTTTGACTCCAACACCGATTATATCCTAGTGCTCCTAGAAATCTCTGCGGCCTTTGACACACTAGATCATAATATCCTTCTTTATCAGCTACAATCTATTGGTCTAACTGACACAGTTTTAAACTGGTTTAGCTCATAACTAACAAACTGTCTACATCAAATTAATATTGGTCCTTATTCATCCGATTGATATATTCCCTCTTCCAGTGTACATCAAGGATCATCACTTTCTGCTATCCTATTCAACATCTACTTAATATCATTATGTCACCTTCTCAACAGCCTTAACATTCAGTTCAAATGATATTCAGTTCTTTGTGCCTTTCTCTTTATCTTGGTCAAATACACTCTCTCTGTATGTCTCTGTATTAAAACTATTAGCTCATGGCTATCTCATAACCGTCTCAAACTAAACACCTCCAAAACATAAATTCACCTGTCAACCATTCCTCATTCCGCTTGCAGTCCACCTTCACATCTAATAAAAATGTTGTATCATAAATGACTTACCCATCCCTATTGTGTCCAAAGCCCAAAACCTTGGAGTAATCATAGATTCAAGCTTAACCATGTCCCACTACATCTCAAACACTGTCAGAAATTCCTTTTTCAAACTTCACATGCTGAAGCATCTCCACCCATTACTTTTGGCTAACGACTTTTGCACTGTTCTACAATCCCTCATTCTCACAGGTATAGATTACTGTAACGTGCTCTCTCTTGGTCTCCATGATAAACTCCATCCTTTACAATTAATTCAAAATACCGCTGTACGCAGTCTGACTGGTACCTCACGGAGAGACCACATAACTCCAATCCTATACTCATCACATTGGCTTCTGGTTCACTATGGAATTCCATACAAATTCTTATCCATTATTCACAATTTAATACACAATTCCTCAGCATGGTTCTGCTCACTTCTCCGTATCTATCAACCTTGCAGGCAACTATGTTCCCTACACAAAAATCTCTTAGAAATACCATACATCTATTTGGCCAGACTAGACGTCATCAAAAAGCATGCTCTCAGTCTCCAGCCCCTCGCTTTGGAACAAAATTCCAGATCATCTAAGGCAGATAATATCACATAAAGACTTTAAAAAAAAAAAATGTAAAGACATACTTGTTCTTGGTGGCTTTCAGTTCTCTCTCCACCTCTCAATATTTATTTATTTATTTAAAAACTTTTATATACCGGCATTAGTGGGACATCACACCGGTTCACATATTAACAGCAGATCGGAAATTACATTATAACAAGGCGAGAGGGAACTTGGAGGGGGAGAACAATAGCAAAGCGTAGAGGATAGTGAACAACATTAAACGAGCATTTACAGCATCTCAATAGGCGCTTCAAGACTCTATTTCCTATCTACCATCTCCCAGAGCCTCCCTGCTCAACCTCTCGTTATCCCTTTTTATTTCAACATCTTAATCGCCTTATTTTATGTATGCCTTTATTTTCATGGTATGTTTTATGTTTATTTTTTAATTATCTATATTAACAAATGTAAACTGTTTTGACCGACTCTTGTTGTAACAGTGGCATATAAACCCTTTTACATACATAAATAAATAAATAAATAATAAATAAATAAATGATGGGAAGATGTGCCTTAATGAAAATGGTTATCTTGCTGAAAATTCTTTATCATTTGCAAATGCTTTCATTGTGGCTTAAGGGATCTAACACAGCAACATAGTAATGTTGGCAGATAAGGACCAAATGGTCCAACCAGTCTGCCCAGCAAGTTGCTTATGGTCTTACTTACTTACTGCTCTGTGCAGGTTATCCCCATCCATTCTGTAAGGGTAATAAAAACCATTCCTTTCTACTTCTTGAACACTGTTCTTTTTGCCTTTATTCTTTCAGCCACCTTCTTTGAGATCCAGATTGGTTTCTTTTTCCTCTTACCTTTGTTTACTTTTCTAACACATAGATTTGTTGCTTTTGTAATAAGCTGTTTTAAATTTGACCCTCTGTTGTTCCACCTCCCCCATTTTCTCACAGTCTTCTAGTCCTTCCTCCAGGTAAGTCTCCATTTTGATAAAGTCTGTGTTTTAGAAATTCAATACTTGGATCCTCATGTGACCTCTCTGTATCCTTTATGCAATATCAAACCATACCGTCTGATGATCACTGCAGCTCAGGTGGGCACCCACCCAGACATTAGAGACATTATCCCCCTCACAGGCCGATACAGTACAGTGCGCTCTGGTGGAGTGCACTTTTAACCCGCATTTGGACGCATGTTTTCGACGCACTAGCTTTACCCCTTATTCAGTAAGGGATAATAGCACGTCAAAAACGCGCATCCAACCCCCCTCCCCCCCCCCCCCCCGAGACTAATAGCGTCCGCAACATGCATGTTGATTGCCCTATTAGTCATTCCCACGCGATACAGAAAGTAAAATGTGCAGCCAAGCCGCACATTTTACTTTCAGAAATTAGCGCCTACCCAAAGGTAGGTGTTAATTTCTGCCAGCGCCAGGGAAGTACACAGAAAAGTAGTAAAAACTGCTTTTCTGACCCAAAAGTTAAAAAAAGTTAAAAATTTAAAAAAAAAAAAAAATTTAAAATGGGCCTGCGGCTCGAAAACCGGACGCTCAATTTTGCCGGTGTCCGGTTTCCGAAACCATGGCTGTCAGCGGGCTTGAAAACCGACCCCGGCAAAATTGAGCATCGGCTGTCAAACCCGCTGACAGCGGCCGCTCCTGTCCAAAAAGAGGCGCTAGGGACGTGCTACTGTCCCTAGTGCCTCTTTTTACCGCGGGCCCTAATTTAAATAATTTACTGAATCGCGCGCACAGGAGATTTCAGTCTGGGAAACCACAGTAAATTGCTCCCATCTCCCTCTTCCATTTTAGACACACTGGCTGAGGGCTTTGTGTTATCTGGAAATGTTGCAAATTATTTTGATATTTTAGTTGTAAAAGGTGTGGCAAAAGCATCACAAATTGAAATCATTACTAAGTGCAGGAAATGGAGTCTGATGCGGGGTCTCTGAAGCTGCTATGGGAGAAGCAGCCTCTGGTGGTGCTGCAAGGAAAGCAGCCTGGAGCAAGATCTCTGGAGGCTTACTGTGGATTGAGCCTGCCGCTGAATCTGTGAGTCTGTTGTGGGCATAATGTGGAACAGAGTCTGTGTAAACCCTGTGACGGGTGCAGCCTTCAGTAGTCTGTGGAATTGCTGTGAGAGCAGCCTGGACCGGAGTCTTATATTGTGGGTGAGAACCTATTCAGAAACCTGGAGTGCAGAAAGGAATCGTGCATGAGCGAGGGTATCTATTCACCTCTGCATAGTTGATCGTATCCTACAGGCCTAGCAGAACAGGCACCTCTATACAAATCTTGCTCTTGAGGAGAATCACAGACACAGGAAAAGAATCCACCATACCTCTTTTCTGAATGGTACATTTTAATACAGGAAAAATAGTTTGTAGAGAAAAAAACTTCACTGGGCACCTTTGCTTCTGGTTTGGGCTAATCCAAACTGTCATGGTGGTCTGGGCTTGGCCATCAGGGCTACCCCAGAGGGAAGTGGCATAACTAAGAGGCAAGATGGAAAAGGTCAGGAGTGACACATGGAACTGGCACTGACCACAAGCAGCAAAGTGGAGCCTGAAATGTGACACAGGAAGGTTTATAGGCAGGATTGCTGAATACACATACAATTGCAGGAAGGTTGGAGCAAGATACTTAGACTAGAACAAGGCTAGGAAATCAGGAAGCAAATGGAAAGCACTTCCATGGGGCAGATGCCAAGTGAGCTGTTGGACCAACACTATGTGCCTTCTGAGCATGTCTGATATACTGCTGGGAAGAGGGGGCACACCCAGTGCTAGGCCAGTCGGGAGACTGTGGGGACATATCCGACTGCACCTGCATACAGGACAAATGCACCAAGATTCCCAGGAAAGCCAGCAGCTTTGTGGCTGATTCACTGCCCAGAAGTCCCAGGGTTGCAAATTCAAATCCCATCAACCCTCATAAATGGTCGTTCTAGAATTAAGACTAATTCTACAACCCAAAGAGTCAATGTGGGTTCGCAGCTGCTTTACTGCCAAACAAAACAAAAGTGATGTCAGGGAATATCACTGAAATATGCCTTGCTGGATTTTCATGTTAGAAATGCCGCTTTCCTTCCTCATAATTCAGGTGCAGTGTCCTCTGCCCTATTTTCAGGATGAATCTGAAGTACAGCATTCCCTTTGTATACTTCAAAGCAATTTATTATCTAAGAGTGTGAGATGATATCAAAGGCTCCCTTATAATCAATCCATGCTATGCTGAGGTTTTGTTGCAACCGTCGGTCTTCGACAGCTTCGCCCTGCCTACCTCTCACTACTTGCGGCTCCTCCCGCTCACCTTGGACTACTGGCTGCCGCAGCATCTGTTTGCCGTCCTCTCCGGACCGGCTTTGGTGCTGCCTTCCGCCATGCTCCTCCAAGTTACCTTGGGGTGCGCACGCACGTGCACGCTGCCTTCATCACGCTGCCCGGATATTTAAGCCTACAGTATTTGCTAGCTCATCGAGTTAGCAAGGGTAACTCTACAGATGGGATTCGCTCTCCGTACCAAAGCTGCTCTGCCACTCCAGCGCTATCTGGAACTCTTACACCCTTTGGGGTTACTAACGAGGTACCCGCTCCTCGGGGGCCTCTTCTGCTTCTTTTAGGTGCTATCAGGAAACCGGTACTCGCTCCTCGAGGGCCCATGTTCCCTGAGTCGCTGCCTGCATCTTCAAACCCTTCTACTTGGAAGACTTCACTAACAGTTTCCATCTGTGAGTACAACTACCATCTATTCCACAGTACTGCTTCACTGGAACCAGGTACTCGCTCCTCGAGGGCCTGCTCTCCCTGTCTCGGAGCTTCTAATTCTACCTGGGACTCTGAATGCTTTTTATTTTGTACTCATAACTCTGTGTCTCTTTCCACTACAGCACAGCCTAGCAGAGGATTCGCTGTTCCAGCGTTCTGTGGGAGACCTGCCCAGCCGGGCTCAACATCTGCTACTCACTACTGCCATATCTGGTGGTTTCCAAAACTGTTTAATAAAAGATTCAAATCTGTGTTTGTGTGTCTAGCCTGGCACTGTGGTCCCTCACGGGACTGCCCCCCGTGAGTGTGGTCAGCTGCCACAGTGTCCAAGGATCCACACAATCATCAATAACCATAACAGGTTTTGACTATGTATACAACTGATCTTCATAGCATAAGAACATAAGAAGTTGCCATACTTGTCAGACCGAGAATCCCTCAAGCACAGCATCCAGTTTCCAACAGTGGCCAATCTAGGTTACAAATACCTGACAAGTACCCAAACATTAAATAGATCCCATGCTGCTAATGCCAGTAATAAGCAGTGGCTGTTCCCTAAGTCAGTTTGATTAAGAACATAAGATGTGCCATCCTGGGTCAGACCAAGGGTCCATCAAGCCCAGTATCCTGTTTCCAACAGTGGCCAATCCAGGCTACAAGTATCTGGCAAGTACCCAAACATTAAATAAATCTCAAGCTATTACTTGTTAATTAATAGTTTATGTATTATTCCTCTAGGAACTTATCCAAATCTTTTTTAAACCCAGTTACACTAACTGCTGTAACCACATTCTCTGGCAATGAATTCCAGAGCTTAACTGTGCGCTGAGTGAAAAAGAATTTTCTTCGATTTGTTTTAAATGAGCTACTTGCTAACTTCAGGGAGTGCCCCTTAGTTCTTCTATTATCTGAGAAAATAAATACTGATTTTCATTAACCTGTTTCAAGACCTTTCATGTTTTGTAGACCTCTATAATATCCCCCTTCAGTCATCTCCCTTCAGTCTCCAAACTGAACAACCCTAACTTCCTTAGCCTTACCTCATAGGGCAGTTGTTGCATGCCCCTTATTTTGGTCACCCTTCTCTGCACTTTCTCCAGTGCAACTATATCTTTTTTGAGATGCGGCGACCAGAACTGCACAATATTCAAGGTGCGGTCTCACCATGGAGCGATACAGAGGATGAGACAAGAGCCATTCCCTTCCTAATAATTCCTAACATTGTTTGCTTTTATTTATTTATTTTTTTTATCGCCACCATACACTGGACTGACGATTTTAAAATATTATCCACTATGACGCCTAGATCTCTTTCCTGGCTGGTAACTCCTAAGATAGAACCTAACATCATGTAACTACAGCATGGGTTATTCTTCCCTATATGCAACACCTTGCACTTGTCCACATTAAATTTCATCTGCCATCTGGATGCCCAATCTTCCAGTCTTGCAAGGTCCTCCTGTAATGTATCACAATCCGCTTGTGATTTAACTACTCTGAATAATTTTGTATCATCCACAGATTGGATCACCTCACTTATCGTATCCATTTCCAGATCATTTATAAATATATTGAAAAGCACCGGTCCAAGTACAGATCCCTGAGGCACTCCACTGTTTACCTTTTTCAACTGTGAAAACAGACCACAATCCTACTCTCTGTTTCCTGTCTTTTAACCAGCTTGCAATGCACAAAAGGTCATCGCCTCCTATCCCATGACTATTTAGTTTTCCTAGAAACCTCTCATGCAGGAATTTGTCGAATGCCTTCTGAAAATCCAAATACACCACATCTATTGGTTTACATTTGTCCACATATTTATTCGCCTCTTCAAAAAAAATGAGGAGATTTATGAGGCAAGACTTCCCTTGGGTAAATCCATGTTGGCTGTGTCCCATCAAACCATGTCTATCTAAATGTTTTGTGATTTTATTCTTTATAAGTTTCCATGATTTTTCCCGACCCTTAAGTCAGGCTCAGCAGTCTATGGTTTCCCGGATCACCCCTGGAGCCTTTTTTAAATATCAGGGTTACAATAGTCATCTTCCAATCTCAAGGTACAACGGATAATTTTAATGATAGGTTACAAATTTTAACTAACAAATCTGAAATTTCATTTTTTAGTTCCTTCAGAACCCTGGGGTATAAACCATCTGGTCCAGGTGATTTGCTACTCTTCAGTTTGTCAATCAAGCCTACCACATCTTCTAGGTATATCGTGATTTGGTTCCGTTGATCTGAATCATCAC
Source organism: Rhinatrema bivittatum (assembly GCF_901001135.1). Taxonomy (NCBI): domain Eukaryota; kingdom Metazoa; phylum Chordata; class Amphibia; order Gymnophiona; family Rhinatrematidae; genus Rhinatrema; species Rhinatrema bivittatum. Next base: position 9,683,861 of record NC_042616.1, on the reverse strand, counting down.
CTTTATCTCCCCAGCATCCTCTTCAGTAAACACTGAAGCAAAGAAATAGCTTAATCTTTCTGCGATGGCCCTATCTTCCCTAAGTGCCCCTGTAACCCTTCGATCATCTAACAGTCCAACTGACTCCCTCACAGGCTTTCTGTTTCAGATATATTTTAAAAAGTTTTTATTGTTAGCTTTTGCCTCTATGGCCAGCTTCTTTTCATATTCTCTCTTAGCCCATCTTATCAAGTGTCTTACATTTAACTTGCCAGCAATTATGCCTTATCCTATTTTCTTCTGATTGATCCTTCTTCGAATTTTTGATTGAAGATCTTTTGCCTAAAATTGGCAACATGGCTAAAAAGTAAGGTGAAAGAAGCTATCGCTTGACCTTCCTTCCACCTTTTTTAATGTGAGGAATACAAATGGACTGTGCTTCTAAGATGGTATTTTTTTTTTAACAATGTCCACGCCTGTTGCACACTTTTTACCTTTGTAACTGCACCTTTTAATTTTTTTTTAACTATTTTTCTCATTTTATCAAAATTTCCCTTTTGAAAGTTTAGTGCTATAACCATAGATGTACTTACTGTTCCATACAGCCGTGGAGTTACTTATTGACCTTCAGAATCCGAACCATGCGTTGCTCAGTGACAGTCTGCTTTCCCCCTTTTTAAAGGTTAGCAGTTTATGGACTTCTCCTCCAAGAATTTATCCAAACCTTTTTTAAACCCAGCTTCCCTATCTTCCCTAACCACATCCTCTGGCAATGAATTCCAGAGCTTAATTGTGCATTGAATGAAAAATGTTCTCTGATTTGGTTTTTTTTTTATTTATAGTTTTTATTGGTAACAACATAACCATACAAGATATACAAGTCAGACAACGAAACAACATGTCCTTACCAGTGTAACCCCTACCATCATCCCCCCCCTCCCCCCTTAGGCATGGTGAACATCATCATGAGTAGTACAAATTGTTTATCATAAGTGAGTTATAAGGTAGCTGGAACATGGAAGTCCTCAGTGCAGTGAAGAAATGTAGATGGAATACGCGGATTTGGTTGAAAAAGGAGAATGTCAGCAAATTCTCTCTCGCAACTCAGACAGTGAGAACAGGATGTGTATCCACACTTGTTCCTGGGCTTGCAATCATCCCCTGGGACTTTTCAGGTCTTTTCTCAAAGCACAAAACCAGTTCCGGAAGTCTGACCTCGTCGAAGCCTCCTCCGCGGTAACGTTAAATTCATCATCCGAAGCATGCTGCTCCGCCTCCAAATCGATCTCGGAGGTCTGCTCCGCATCGGGCCTCTCCTGCTCAGACACTCCGCGGTATGAGAAGCGTTTAAAATCCAACACTTTTTTTTTCCCAGCCATCTCTAGAGCCTTGCCGCTCGGCAGTACGACCAAGAAAAGAGCTGGACAAGAACAATTGGTGCGATTAAATTGTAGTTTTTCTTCGGGTAACGGGGGAGCTCTCAAACTATGCTGCCATCAGCTAGGCTGACGTCACTTCCTCCTTCTCTGATTTGTTTTAAATGTGCTACTTGCTAACTTCAGGAGAGATACCAGCTGATGTTTTATTCACCATCAGCTGGTACCTCTCCTGTATGGGTTCTCTGATGCACCAATAAGTTTCTCTTACAAGAAAAGTGTTTCTCACATTCAGTACATGGAAAGGATCTTTCTCCCATGTGCTCTCTCATGCCTTATTAGGCCTTCCTTGCGAACAAATCTTTTCCCACATTCCATACATGGATAGGGTCTTTCGCCAGTATGGGTTCTCTGATGCACCACTAGGTCTTTCTTACAAGAAAAGCTTTTCTCACATTCTGTACATGGAAAGGGTCTTTCTCCGGTATGGGTTCTTTGATGCATTACTAGGACACTCTTGCAAGAAAAGCTTTTCCCACACTCCATACAATGAAACGGTCTTTCTCCTGTATGGGTTCTCTGATGCCTTACTAGATCTATCGAGCGAACAAAACTTTTCCCACATTCCATACATGGATAGGGTCTCTCGCCAGTATGGGTTCTCTGATGCACCACTAGGTCTCTCTTATAAGAAAAGCTTTTCTCACATTCTGTACATGGAAAGGGTCTTTCTCCGGTATGGGTTCTTTGATGCATTACTCGGTCACTCTTGAAAGAAAAGCTTTTCCCACATTCTGTACATGGAAAGGGTCTCTCTCCAGCATGGGTCCCCTGATGCATTACTAGATCTGTCTTATGAGCAAAACTTTTCCCGCATTCCACACATGAAAAGGGTCTCTTCCCTATGTGGATTCTCTGATGTATTTTTAGACTTTCCTTGCAATTAAATCTTTTTCCACAATGAGAGCATCGAAAAGGTTTCACATCGATATGGGTTCCTTGATGTCTTATTAGATGACTTTTGCATCTAAAGCTTTTCCCGCATTCAGTACAAGAAAAGGGTCTAACACCTATATGTGCTCTTTGGTGTGTCAATAGTTTATCCCTGCTAATGAAATTCTTTCCACATTCACTACAACGAAAGGGTTTCACCTCAGCATGAGTTATCTGATGTGTAGTTAGGTTACGCTTGCTTTTGAAGCACTTCCCACATTCAGCACATGGAAAGGGTCTCTCTCCTGTATGGATCCTCTGATGCAATATTAAATGTGCTTTCCTTGTCAAGCATTTTCCGCAGGTGTCACACACAAAGGGCTTCGTCCCTTTCCCCTCTCTTTCGTGGAGCTTAGATGTTATGTGATCACTGTTATTACTTTGGAATGGTCTCTCGGCTCTCAGGAGCTCAATATCACTTCTTTCACACTCAGTGCCTCTGTCCGATGGATCTCCTGCAGGGTCTTTTGGCTTCTTCTCGGATTCCTGATTACTTTTCCTAATTTTTCTCTTCTCAGTCCCCTGGGAAACATTCTCACAGCCATTTCCCGATCGTCTTGGGATCTGTATTAGTTCTTTAGGAGGTTCTTCTCGATTCTTCTCCTTCTTCCCTTCCTGTCTGACTTCATCCTCTGCTGGATATAAAAAGAAAACATTAATTGTATAATAATGAGTAAGGAAAGTGTCCAATAACCAGATGTCAGGGGTCACACATGGGATCTCTGATGTTTGGAGAATTGTTGAAGAAATAACCAGTATTAACCCCCTTTGAACTATATTACATTGAATTGCTTAAAAGGATATGCAAATAGTAAAGTTATAGAAATTATAGTGAATACACTGATTGGACCATTTTCTGTGTATTAAGTTAAATATATGCCTGATTCTTTGAGGCTTAATTAACTAATTTAGAAATAATTTCACAGGTCTTCTTGGTAATACACAGCTCTTCATGGATCTTCACAGCTACAGGATGTGACTTCAGCCCTTAATTAAGGGAAAAACCTATAAGGGTCCTACAGCTTGGCAAGAGGGGGGTCAGAACTTCTTGGAAACAAGTCTTTCTTCTCCTGTCCTTTTTATATGGGGGATTATTCTTCAAGAACCTCTTCCATTCCTGAATGAGCTGCTTGCACATGTAGGCCGCACGCGCATCTTTTAAAATCTACCCCAAAAAGAAGAGGCACCTGGAGTAGAAGGGAGAGTACAAGTAAATGTCATGTATTTTGCATTATTGGTTTCTTCTGCTACAATGATCTGATTGGGAAAATATTGACAGAATGGGAGGGAGGTTCTGGAAGCCAAATTTAGGTTCTTAGCTGAAATCCAGAACCTCCAGGGTGGCATTCTCTGAAATGCTCCTTGTTCCACACGCAGGCCCCCAAAGGCAGGCAGAGCTTCATAAGAACATGCCATACTGGGTCAGACCAAGGGTCCATCAAGCCCAGCATCCTGCTTCTAACAGTGGCCAATCCAGGCCATAAGAACCTGGCAAGTACCCAAAAACTAAGTCTATTCCATGTAACCATTGCTAATGGCAGTGGCTATTCTCTAAGTGAACTTAATAGCAGGTAATGGACTTCTCCTCCAAGAACTTATCCAATCCTTTTTTTAAACACAGCTATACTAACTGCACTAACCACATCCTCTGGCAACAAATTCCAGAGTTTAATTGTGCGTTGAGTGAAAAAGAACTTTCTCCGATTAGTTTTAAATGTGCCCCATGCTAACTTCATGGAGTGCCCCCTAGTCTTTCTACTATCCGAAAGAGTAAAAAAACGATTCACATCTACCCGTTCTAGACCTCTCATGATTTTAAACATCTCTATCATATCCCCCCTCAGTCGTCTCTTCTCCAAGCTGAAAAGTCTTACCTCTTTAGTCTTTCCTCATAGGGGAGCTGTTCCATTCCCCTTATCATTTTGGTAGCCCTTCTCTGTACCTTCTCCAGTGTAATTATATCTTTTTTGAGATGCGGCGACCAGAATTGTACACAGTATTCAAGGTGCGGTCTCACCATGGAGCGATACAGAGGCATGATATTTTCCGTTTTATTCACCATTCCCTTTCTAATAATTCCCAACATTCTGTTTGCTTTTTTGATTGCTGCAGCACACTGAACCGACAATTTCAATGTGTTATCCACTATGACGCCTAGATCTCTTTCTTGGGTAGTAGCTCCTAATATGGAACCTAACATTGTGTACTTATAGCATGGGTTATTTTTCCCTATATGCATCACCTTGCACTTATCCACATTAAATTTCATCTGCCATTTGGATGCCCAATTTTCCAGTCTCACAAGGTCTTCCTGCAATTTATCACTATCTGCTTGTGATTTAACTACTCTGAACAATTTTGTATCTTCTGCAAATTTGATTATCTCACTCATCATATTTCTTTCCAGATCATTTATAAATATATTGAAAAGTAAGGGTCCCAATACAGATCCCTGAGGCACTCCACTGCCCACTCCCTTCCACTGAGAAAATTGTCCATTTAATCCTACTCTCTGTTTCCTGTCTTTTAGCCAGTTTGCAATCCACGAAAGGACATCACCACCTATCCCATGACTTTTTACTTTTCCTAGAAGCCTCTCATGATGAGACAATGGTGCAGGGAAGAGGGATTCAGCTTTGTAAGGAACTGGGGAAACCTTTGGGGAAGGGGGAGTCGAGTGAATGGAGAAGAGCGGTGGTGTCCTGCTTCACAAGAGTGGGAGCAGAGAAGAGGCTGGTAACTATTGGAGAAATTACTTACCTGATAATTTCGTTTTCCTTAGTGTAGACAGATGGATTCAGGACCAATGGGTATAGTGTACTCCTGCTAGCAGTTGGAGACGGATCAGATTTCAATCTGACGTCAGCCCCTAGTACATATATCCCTGCAGGAAGAGCAGCTCTTCAGTATTCTCCTCGAAAAGCATTGTGGATATATGTGTGACTGACTGATTAACTTAATAATTTGGTTAACTTGATTAACTTCATAACTTGGTTAAACGTTCAAACTTGATTAACTTGGTTAATTTGAACTGGTTGATTGACTATAGCTGGAGACCGCCAGTGTACTCAACCGGAAAGCGTCGACATCCGGCAGGGTGGATGCCCTAAGTAAATGAAAACATGGCTTTCCCTAGAATCATCTGAAAGACCATGCGTGACGGAAGGCAAGGGTGGGATGCTGAGTCCATCTGTCTACCCTAAGGAAAACGAAATTATCAGGTAAATAATTTCTCCATTTCCTAGCGTGTAGCAGATGGACTCAAGACCAATAGGATGTATAAAAGCTACTCCCGAACCGGGTGGGAGGCTGCCCATGGTCCACTTAGTATTGCCCTTGCAAATGCAGTGTCCTCCCAAGCCTGAACGTCCAGACGGTAGAATCTGGAGAAGGTATGGGTGGAGGACCATGTAGCTGACCTGCAAATCTCGGTAGGTGACAACATTCTCGTTTCTGCCCAGGATACTGCCTGGGCTCTGGCAGAATGGGCCTTGACCTGTAGAAGTGGTGGCTTGCCAGCTTCTACGTAGATGCCTTGATGACTTCCTTGATCCAGTGGGCGATGGTTGCCCACGAGGCCGCTTCCCCTTGTCTCTTTCCATTGTGAAGGACGAAAAGGTGGTCCGTTTTTCCGTACTGGTTCGGACATTTCCAGGTATCTGGATAGGAGTCTGCCAATGTTGAAGTGGTGCAGACTACGGGCTTCTTCCGAATTCTTCAAGCCATCCGTCAATGGTAGCGAGATGGTCTGGTTAAGTTGGAAGTGTGAGACCACTTTGGGGAGGAAGGAGGGAACCGTGCATAGTTGGATGGACCCTGGGGTGAGCCACATTCACTCCTCTCAGGAAGCGTGACACGTCTGGGTGAGAAGCTATGCTGTCGCCCTCGCTCTTGGAGCCGTAGCATGACAATGTGGCCACCTGTACCTTGATGGAGTTGCGGGACAGACCCTTCTGTAGTCCGTTCTGCAAGAATTCCAGGATCACGGGAATGTTAAATGAGCATGGCTTGATAATGTGGTCTTCGCACCAGGCTTCAAATACTCTCCAGATCCTTATGTACGTTAGCAATGTGGAGAACTTGCGTGCTCGGAGGAGAGTGTCGATTACTGCCCCCGAGTATCCGCTCTTTCTCAGGCGGGTCCTCTCAATGGCCAGACCGTAAGAGAGAATTGAGCTGGGTCCTCGTGGAGGATCGGACCTTGTTGTAGCAGGTCCCTGTGTGGGGGCAGGGGTAGGGTGTTCCCTGCCAGCAGTCTTCTCATGTCTGCATACCAGGGTCTTCTTGGCCAATCCGGAGCCACCAGAAGAACTAGTCCCTTGTGTAGATGTATCTTGTGAATGACTGCGCCCAATAGGGGCCACGGCGGGAAGGCGTATAGTAGAGTCCCCGGAGGCCAGGTCTGTACCAGGGCATCGATCCCTTGGGACTGAGGTTCCCGCCTGCGGCTGAAGTATCTGGATACGTGGGCATTGGATCTGTTTGCCAGAAGGTCCATGTCTGGTGTCCCCCACTGATTCACTATCAACTGGAAGGCTGCGGACGACAGCCTCCATTCTCCCTGGTCTAGACTTTCCCTGCTGAGGAAGTCTGCTGTGATGTTGTCTTTCCCGGCAATGTGGACGGCGGAGATCTCCTAGAGGATTGCTTCCGCCCATGCCATCAGGGGGTCCATTTCTAGGGACACCTGTTGGCTCCTGGTTCCCCCCTGCTGGTTGATGTAGGCCACTGTCGTGGCATTGTCCGACATTACTCTGACCATTTTGTTTCGGAGTCTGTGAGCGAACCGCAGACAGGCTAGTCTGACTGCCCACGCTTCTAGGCGGTTGATGTTCCATCCCGCCTCTTCTGCGTTCCACTGCCCTTGGGCTGTCAACTCCTTGCAGTGTGCTCTCCATCCTCCTAGACTGGCATCTGTGGTGAGTAGGGTCCAGGTTGGGGAGGATAGTCTTGATCCCTGGCTCATGTGGCTGGCCTGCAGCCACCACCGTAGTTGGGTCCGAACTCTGCCCGAGAATGTGATAGACGTACGGTGTAGTTCTGGGACCGTGGGCTCCACCATGAGAGAAGTAGTGCTGTAGGGGCCTCATGTGGGCTCACGCCCATGGCACAACTTCCACCAGGGTGGATGGCATCAGCCCGAGGACTTGCAGGTAATCCCATGCTGTGGGACGAGGATCGTTCAGCATGGTTTGCAGCCGGTTCCACAATTTCGATCTCCTTGTGGGGGTCAGGCTGACCTTGTCCTCTTTCATGTCGAATCAGACTCCTAGGTATTCCAGAGACTGTGAAGGCTGCAGACAACTCTTGTTTGTGTTGACCACCCAACCAAGGCTCTCCAGTAGAGTTTTGACTCTGTTGGTTGCCTGGTGACTTTCTAGGTATGGGTGTACAAGAATTCCTTCCTTCCTCAGTGTTGCCTCCGCCACCACCACCATGATCTTGGTGAACGTCCATGGTGCTGTGGCTAACCCGAAAGGTAGTGCCAGGAACTGGTAGTGACAGTCCATGATTTTGAAGTGTAGGAAGCGCTGATGTTCCTGATGGATCGGGATGTGTAGGTAGGCTTCTGAAAGATCCAGGGATGTGAGAAACTGTCCTGGTTGTATCGCCCTTATTACAGAGCATAAGGTTTCCATGCGGAGGTGGGGAATCCTCAGGTGGCGGTTGACCGACTTGAGGTCCAGAATGGGCCTGAACATGCCCTCTTTCTTGGGGACGATAAAATAAATGGAATAATGCCCAGTATTTATTTCTTGTGGAGGTACTGGGGTTATAGCCTCGAGGCCAGTAACCTGGTCAGTGTAGCTTCCGCTGCCACCCTCTTGGAGAGGTTGTGGCAGGGGGATTCCACGAACCTGTCTGGAGAGGTTCGTAGGAAATCCAGGTAGTACTCCTCTCGAATGATGGTTAGGACCCACTTGTCCGAAATTATCTCGACCCATCTGTGGTAGAATAGGGCTAGTCTGCCCTCTATGGATTCTTCCCTTGGACGGGTCGGCAGAATCTCATTGTGGGGTGCGGCTGGGGCCTGGACCCGAGCTGGTTCCCCTTTTGTTGTGCTTGTTCCGAAAGGGCTGATTCCTGCCTGTAGGGCGGGGTGCTTGATAATTATTTCTGTATGGATTGAAGCGCTGTGAACCTCTGCCCCTGGAGGATCGTAGGAAGGGTCACTGGTTTCTCTAGCTGCGGTAGTGGGGACTCGCCCCATTTGTCAGCCAGTTTCTCTAGTTCACTGCTGAACAGGAGGGATCCCTTGAAGGGCATCTTTGTGGGCCTCGATTTGGAAGATGCGTCGGCTGACCAGCTTCGGAGCCAGAGTTGTCTCCTGGCTGCCACAGCTGATGACACTCCTCTAGCTGCGGTGCGTACCAGGTCGGAAGCAGCGTCCGCGAGGAATGATACTGCTGATTCCATGGCTTCCCCAGGAGTGTTGCTCCTGGTCTGTGATAGGCGGGCACATGTCACAACAGTGCAGCAGGCTGCTATTTGTAGGGACATAGCGGCGACGTCAAAAGACTGTTTAAGGATGGATTCCAGACGTCTGTCTTGCGCATCTTTGAGTGCTGCACCTCCCTCCACTGGGATAGTAGTGCGCTTAAAGACCGCGCAGACCATAGCATTCACTTTTGGGGTTGTCAGAAGGTCTTTGGCCGCCGGGTCCAGAGGGTACATGGCTGCCATAGCCCGTCCCCCTTTGAATGTGGACTCTGGAGCAGTCCATTCCAGGTCAATTAGCAGTTGAACGGCTTGTAACAAAGGGAAATGACGGGAGGTCTGGCAGAATCCCTCTAGCAGAGGGTTCGTCTTAGGTTCCCCCGAGGCACTTGGGCCCGGGATTGCAAGTTCCTTCAGGCTGCTGGTGACCAGGTCTGGAAGCTCGTCCTTGGTGAAGAAGCGTCTCATGGTCCGGTGAGGCTCTGTCCCCGGGAGTTCCCCTTCCTCCAGGAGTTCTGATTCCTCATACGAAATGTCCGTGTCCTCGAAAGTGGGGCTTCCGGATGGTGGATTCACTACCCTGGGCCTAGCAGGGCCCAGAGCGTAGCGGTCCTCTGGTAAGGGCTGTGGTCGTATTACCGGAGGCTCCGTTTGCATATGAATGAAGGTGTGTAGGCCTTTGAAAAATTCCACCCAGGAGATGAGACGCTGGGTCCAAGCTAAGAGGCGCTGTGTCCCTGGGGGGCCCCGTTTGAGGGGGGGTCTCGCTGGGATTTGCTAAGTCCGGGGTATTTATTGAGGAACTAGCACTCAGGCCCGGATGGGGCTGGCCCTGGGCTTGATCCCCCAGGGCCTTCTCGCACTGGATACACAGGGCGTCGGCCTCTTCGTGTTGTGCGGCTCTGATGTGGCATGCTGAGCAGAGGCCCTGAACCTTGAGTTCTTTTTCTTTTTCTGGTGTTGCCATCGATATAGACGCGTAAAATCTCGTGCGTCGGATATGCGAGTGTGGATGGATGTGCACGCAAGTCGCAGTTATGCGCCTGGCCTAGTAAGCGCGAGTTGCGTGCCTAACTTCTGCGTGCAGCACTTGAGTGTATACGTTGTGCGTGCAAGTAAAGTTGTGCGCACGACTCGCCCTAAGCGCACGGATTGAGACGGCGGTCAGGGCGGCGAACAGGGCCAAAATGGCGACAGCGACCATGCGGGCAATATGGCCACCACTTCGGAGGGTCCCCAAGTGGGACAGCCCTTGGCTCTAACCGGGGTCGAGCCCTGCTAGGGGGGATCAACCCGGTGGCACTGGTCCCGGCCAGTGACCTGTGCGACTCCTCCAGCTTCGGAGACTGGAGTCTTTAAACAAGATTTCTACCTTACCTTGTCTTCGGCGCGTCCCGGTTTCGTTCTGGGCGGTCTCCGGCGGTGGGGGAGAGGGCAAATACCTTCACCGCTGTGCTCGTGGTTGCACCAGCTGCCTCTCAGCCGCGCCCGAAATCAGGGGCTAGGTCCCCGCCAAGGGTCGGCCGCCAGACCAAGGCTCACCTCCGAGGGATCACGGAAATCACCTCGGGAATTCTTAACTGGGGAGGGACCCGAGGGTGTCACCGCAGGAGAGCGGGGCCCGTCTGTAGAGGTAAGATTCTTCTTATTTTTGGGGTTTTCTCCATTAAATTATGCTCTAACGCTGTGAGAGCGTGCAGATAGTCCCTAACTGCTATGGAAATGGAAAATACTGAAGAGCTGCACTTCCTGCAGGGGTATATGTACTAGGGGCTGACGTCAGATTGAAATCTGATCCGTCTCCAACTGCTAACAGGAGTACACTATACCCATTGGTTCTGCGTCCATCTGCTACACGCTAGGAAAGGGTTATTTTTCCCTATATGCAACACCTTGCACTTGTCCACATTAAATCTCATCTGCCATTTGGATGCCCAATTTTCCAGTCTCACAAGGTCTTCCTGCAATTTATCACAATCTGCTTGTGATTTAACTACTCTGAACAATTTTGTGTCATCTGCAAATTTGATAACCTCACTCGTCGTATTTCTTTCCAGATCATTTATAAATATATTGAAAAGTAAGGGTCCCAATACAGATCCCTGAGGCACTCCACTGTCCACTCCCTTCCACTGAGAAAATTGCCCATTTAATCCTACTCTCTGTTTCCTGTCTTTTAGCCAGTTTGCAATCCACGAAAGGACATCACCACCTATCCCATGACTTTTTACTTTTCCTAGAAGCCTCTCGTGAGGAACTTTGTCAAACGCCTTCTTAAAATCCAAGTATACTATATCTACTGGTTCACCTTTATCCACATGTTTATTAACTCCTTCAAAAAAGTGAAGCAGATTTGTGAGGCAAGACTTGCCCTGGGTAAAGCCATGCTGACTTTGTTCCATTAAACCAGGTCTTTCTATATGTTCTGTGATTCTGATGTGTAGAACACTTTCCACTATTTTTCCTGGCACTGAAGTCAGGCTAACCGGTCTGTAGTTTCCCGGATTGCCCCTAGACCCTATTTAAATATTGGGATTACATTGGCCACCTTCCAATTTTTCAGGTATAATAGATGACTAATGATAAGTTACAAATTTTAGCCAGATGGACAGTAGAATACTCTTATCACTATACTCCTCCTCAACACTCAAGGGATTTCTACCCATAAAGATTCGATTGTACATTTAGTCTAATGCAGGATGTTTATCCTGTTGGACTCTATGCCATCTCGGACATAAAGTTCCACACCGCCTCCCGGGTGCTCCTCTCTATCATTGTGATATAATTTGTACCCCGATATAGCACTGTCCCTTTGCTTATCCGCTTTCCACCAGGTCTCTGAGATGCTAATTATGTCTATGTCATTAACATGATCATTCGTTTCCCTTGGCAAATATTGTGTAAAGATCTGTTTCGGAAACCTCCTGTCTTTCCGTTGTAGAAAAACCTGTCATAATGCAATAAATTGATATCAGTTGGGCTTTTTTTTGTAACTACAGTACAAGCCAAAGTCTGATGGCAGCCATGTTTCCATCAAGGACACCCACTCACCCTCTGGAACTGACTGAGGGATGCCCACCAGCCTCAGACTGTTTCTCCTAGACCTGTTTCCAGGCCCTTGAGTTTTCCCCAATAATGCATTCTTGGTGGACTTGCGTTGCTCCAGACCTGCCTCCAGCATGTGCAAACAATCTTGCAGGCTCGCAATCCGGGATTCAGCCTCAGTCAAACTCCACTAGAAATCTATGAATTATAATTTTCTTGAACCTGTACAGCTTAAAGCTTTCATAGACGCACGTGTCTCCATCCCACTGCTGAATCACCCACAAACTTTGCCACAAGCAGGGTTAGGCCAATCGGCACCCTAAGCAAAGGCATCACTGGGCCATTAAGAAATGTGTGCTGCAGATTAACTGAAGTAAGTAGAGGGTTCCCAGAAAACAAGCGCAAAGTGTCCGCACTCTTAGTGAATCACATGACCCCCTCATTTAAATGTTTACATGGCCTCCTTGGGAAAGCTTATTCACTCTGTCAGCGCATCACGTGACCCCCTCATTTAAATGTTTACATGGCTTCCTTGGGAAAGCTTATTCACTCTGTCAGCGCATCACGTGACCCCCTCATTTAAATGTTTACATGGCTTCCTTGGGAAAGCTTATTCACTCTGTCATTCATCATGTGACCCCTTCATTTAAATGTTTACATGGCTTCCTTGGGAAAGCTTATTCACTCTGTCAGTGCATCATGTGACCCCCTCATTTAAATGTTTACAAGGCTTCCTTGGGAAAGCTTATTCACTCTGTCAGCGCATCACATGACCCCCTCATTTAAATGTTTACATGGCTTCCTTGGGAAAGCTTATTCACTCTGTCAGCGCATCACGTGACCCCCTCATTTAAATGTTTACATGGCTTCCTTGGGAAAGCTTATTCACTCTGTCAGCGCATCACGTGACCCCTTCATTTAAATGTTTACAAGGCTTCCTTGGGAAAGCTTATTCACTCTATCAGCGCATCACGTGACCCCTTCATTTAAATGTTTACATGGCTTCCTTGGGAAAGCTTATTCACTCTGTCAGTGCATCACGTGACCCCTTCATTTAAATGTTTACATGGCTTCCTTGGGAAAGCTTATTCACTCTGTCAGCGCATCACGTGACCCCTTCATTTAAATGTTTACAAGGCTTCCTTGGGAAAGCTTATTCACTCTATCAGCGCATCACGTGACCCCTTCATTTAAATGTTTACATGGCTTCCTTGGGAAAGCTTATTCACTCTGTCAGCGCATCACGTGACCCCTTCATTTAAATGTTTACATGGCTTCCCAGGGAAAGTTTATTCACTCTGTCAGCGCATCACGTGACCCCTTCATTTAAATGTTTACATGGCTTCCCTGGGAAAGCTTATTCACTCTGTCAGCGCATCACGTGACCCCTTCATTTAAATGTTTACAAGGCTTCCTTGGGAAAGCTTATTCACTCTGTCAGCGCATCACGTGACCCCTTCATTTAAATGTTTACAAGGCTTCCCTGGGAAAGCTTATTCACTCTGTCAGCGCATCACGTGACAGCTTCATTTAAATGTTTACAAGGCTTCCTTAGGAAAGCTTATTCACTCTGTCAGCACATCACGTGACCCCTTCATTTAAATGTTTACATGGCTTCCCAGGGAAAGTTTATTCACTCTGTCAGCGCATCACATGACCCCTTCATTTAAATGTTTACATGGCTTCCCAGGGAAAGTTTATTCACTCTGTCAGCGCATCACGTGACCCCTTCATTTAAATGTTTACAAGGCTTCCTTGGGAAAGCTTATTCACTCTGTCCGCGCATCACGTGACCCCTTCACTTAAATGTTTACAAGGCTTCCTTGGGAAAGCTTATTCACTCTGTCAGCGCATCACGTGACCCCTTCATTTAAATGTTTACAAGGCTTCCCTGGGAAAGCTTATTCACTCTGTCAGTGCATCACGTGACCCCTTCATTTAAATGTTTACATGGCTTCCTTGGGAAAGCTTATTCACTCTGTCAGGGCATCACGTGACCCCCTCATTTAAATGTTTACATGGCTTCCTTGTGAAAGGTTATTCACTCTGTCAGGGCATCACGTGACCCCTTCATTTAAATGTTTACAAGGCTTCCTTGGGAAAGCTTATTCACTCTGTCAGCGCATCACGTGACCCCTTCATTTAAATGTTTACAAGGCTTCCCTGGGAAAGCTTATTCACTCTGTCAGTGCATCACGTGACCCCTTCATTTAAATGTTTACATGGCTTCCTTGGGAAAGCTTATTCACTCTGTCAGCGCATCACGTATCCCCTTCATTTAAATGTTTACATGGCTTCCTTGGGAAAGCTTATTCACTCTGTCAGGGCATCACGTGACCCCTTCATTTAAATGTTTACATGGCTTCCTTGGGAAAGCTTATTCACTCTGTCAGCGCATCACGGGACCCATTCATTTAAATGTTTACATGGCTTCCTTGGGAAAGCTTATTCACTCTGTCAGTGCATCACGTGACCCCCTCATTTAAATGTTTACATGGCTTCCTTGGGAAAGCTTATTCACTCTGTCAGCGCATCACGTGACCCCCTCATTTAAATGTTTACATGGCTTCCTTGGGAAAGCTTATTCACTCTGTCATTCATCATGTGACCACCTCATTTAATTGTTTACATGGCTTCCTTGTGAAAGGTTATTCACTCTGCAGTAAATCATGTAACCCCTTCATTTAAATGTTTACATGGCTTCCTTGGGAAAGCTTATTCACTCTGTCAGCGCATCACGTGACCCCCTCATTTAAATGTTTACATGGCTTCCTTGTGAAAGGTTATTCACTCTGTCAGCGCATCACGTGACCCCTTCATTTAAATGTTTACATGGCTTCCTTGGGAAAGCTTATTCACTCTGTCATGCATCACGTGACCCCCTCATTTAAATGTTTACATGGCTTCCTTGGGAAAGCTTATTCACTCTGTCAGCGCATCACGTGACCCCTCATTTAAATGTTTACATGGCTTTCTTGGGAAAGCGTATTCACTCTGTCAGCGCATCACGTGACCCCTCATTTAAATGTTTACATGGCTTCCTTGGGAAAGCTTATTCACCCTGTCATGCATCACGTGACCCCCTCATTTAAATGTTTACATGGCTTCCTTGTGAAAGGTTATTCACTCTGTCAGCGCATCACGTGACCCCTTCATTTAAATGTTTACATGGCTTCCTTGGGAAAGCTTATTCACTCTGTCATTCATCACGTGAGTCCTTCATTTAAATGCTTACATGGCTTCCTTGGGAAAGCTTATTCACTCTGTCATTCATCACGTGAGTCCTTCATTTAAATGCTTACATGGCTTCCTTGGGAAAGCTTATTCACTCTGTCATTCATCACGTGAGTCCTTCATTTAAATGCTTACATGGCTTCCTTGGGAAAGCTTATTCACTCTGTCATTCATCATGTGACCCCCTCATTTAAATGTTTACATGGCTTCCTTGGGAAAGCTTATTCACTCTGTCAGCGCATCATGTGACCCCCTCATTTAAATGTTTACAAGGCTTCCTTGGGAAAGCTTATTCACTCTGTCAGCGCATCACGTGACCCCCTCATTTAAATGTTTACATGGCTTCCTTGGGAAAGCTTATTCACTCTGTCAGCGCATCACGTGACCCCCCTCATTTAAATGTTTACATGGCTTCCTTGGGAAAGCTTATTCACTCTGTCAGCGCATCACGTGACCCCTTCATTTAAATGTTTACAAGGCTTCCTTGGGAAAGCTTATTCACTCTATCAGCGCATCACGTGACCCCCTCATTTAAATGTTTACATGGCTTCCTTGGGAAAGCTTATTCACTCTGTCAGCGCATCACGTGACCCCCTCATTTAAATGTTTACATGGCTTCCTTGGGAAAGCTTATTCACTCTGTCAGCGCATCACGTGACCCCCCTCATTTAAATGTTTACACGGCTTCCTTGGGAAAGCTTATTCACTCTGTCAGCGCATCACGTGACCCCTTCATTTAAATGTTTACATGGCTTCCTTGGGAAAGCTTATTCACTCTGTCAGCGCATCACGTGACCCCCTCATTTAAATGTTTACATGGCTTCCTTGGGAAAGCTTATTCACTCTGTCAGCGCATCACGTGACCCCTTCATTTAAATGTTTACAAGGCTTCCTTGGGAAAGCTTATTCACTCTATCAGCGCATCACGTGACCCCTTCATTTAAATGTTTACATGGCTTCCCAGGGAAAGTTTATTCACTCTGTCAGCGCATCACGTGACCCCTTCATTTAAATGTTTACATGGCTTCCCTGGGAAAGCTTATTCACTCTGTCAGCGCATCACGTGACCCCTTCATTTAAATGTTTACAAGGCTTCCTTGGGAAAGCTTATTCACTCTGTCAGCGCATCACGTGACCCCTTCATTTAAATGTTTACAAGGCTTCCCTGGGAAAGCTTATTCACTCTGTCAGCGCATCACGTGACACCTTCATTTAAATGTTTACAAGGCTTCCTTAGGAAAGCTTATTCACTCTGTCAGCACATCACGTGACCCCTTCATTTAAATGTTTACATGGCTTCCCAGGGAAAGTTTATTCACTCTGTCAGCGCATCACATGACCCCTTCATTTAAATGTTTACATGGCTTCCCAGGGAAAGTTTATTCACTCTGTCAGCGCATCACGTGACCCCTTCATTTAAATGTTTACAAGGCTTCCTTGGGAAAGCTTATTCACTCTGTCAGCGCATCACGTGACCCCTTCACTTAAATGTTTACAAGGCTTCCTTGGGAAAGCTTATTCACTCTGTCAGCGCATCACGTGACCCCTTCATTTAAATGTTTACAAGGCTTCCTTAGGAAAGCTTATTCACTCTGTCAGCACATCACGTGACCCCTTCATTTAAATGTTTACATGGCTTCCCAGGGAAAGTTTATTCACTCTGTCAGCGCATCACGTGACCCCTTCATTTAAATGTTTACATGGCTTTCTTGGGAAAGCTTATTCACTCTGTCAGGGCATCACATGACCCCTTCATTTAAATGTTTACAAGGCTTCCCTGGGAAAGCTTATTCACTCTGTCAGCGCATCACGTGACCCCTTCATTTAAATGTTTACAAGGCTTCCCTGGGAAAGCTTATTCACTCTGTCAGTGCATCACGTGACCCCTTCATTTAAATGTTTACATGGCTTCCTTGTGAAAGGTTATTCACTCTGTCAGGGCATCACGTGACCCCTTCATTTAAATGTTTACAAGGCTTCCTTGGGAAAGCTTATTCACTCTGTCAGCGCATCACGTGACCCCTTCATTTAAATGTTTACAAGGCTTCCCTGGGAAAGCTTATTCACTCTGTCAGCGCATCACGTGACCCCTTCATTTAAATGTTTACAAGGCTTCCCTGGGAAAGCTTATTCACTCTGTCAGCGCATCACGTATCCCCTTCATTTAAATGTTTACATCGCTTCCTTGGGAAAGCTTATTCACTCTGTCAGGGCATCACGTGACCCCTTCATTTAAATGTTTACATGGCTTCCTTGGGAAAGCTTATTCACTCTGTCAGGGCATCACGTGACCCCTTCATTTAAATGTTTACATGGCTTCCTTGGGAAAGCTTATTCACTCTGTCAGCGCATCACGGGACCCATTCATTTAAATGTTTACATGGCTTCCTTGGGAAAGCTTATTCACTCTGTCAGCGCATCACGTGACCCCTTCATTTAAATGTTTACATGGCTTCCTTGGGAAAGCTTATTCACTCTGTCATGCATCACGTGACCCCCTCATTTAAATGTTTACATGGCTTCCTTGGGAAAGCTTATTCACTCTGTCAGCGCATCACGTGACCCCTCATTTAAATGTTTACATGGCTTTCTTGGGAAAGCGTATTCACTCTGTCAGCGCATCACGTGACCCCTCATTTAAATGTTTACATGGCTTCCTTGGGAAAGCTTATTCACCCTGTCATGCATCACGTGACCCCCTCATTTAAATGTTTACATGGCTTCCTTGTGAAAGGTTATTCACTCTGTCAGCGCATCACGTGACCCCTTCATTTAAATGTTTACATGGCTTCCTTGGGAAAGCTTATTCACTCTGTCATTCATCACGTGAGTCCTTCATTTAAATGCTTACATGGCTTCCTTGGGAAAGCTTATTCACTCTGTCATTCATCACGTGAGTCCTTCATTTAAATGCTTACATGGCTTCCTTGGGAAAGCTTATTCACTCTGTCATTCATCACGTGAGTCCTTCATTTAAATGCTTACATGGCTTCCTTGGGAAAGCTTATTCACTCTGTCATTCATCATGTGACCCCTTCATTTAAATGTTTACATGGCTTCCTTGGGAAAGCTTATTCACTCTGTCAGCGCATCATGTGACCCCCTCATTTAAATGTTTACAAGGCTTCCTTGGGAAAGCTTATTCACTCTGTCAGCGCATCACGTGACCCCCTCATTTAAATGTTTACATGGCTTCCTTGGGAAAGCTTATTCACTCTGTCAGCGCATCACGTGACCCCCCTCATTTAAATGTTTACATGGCTTCCTTGGGAAAGCTTATTCACTCTGTCAGCGCATCACGTGACCCCTTCATTTAAATGTTTACAAGGCTTCCTTGTGAAAGCTTATTCACTCTATCAGCGCATCACGTGACCCCCTCATTTAAATGTTTACATGGCTTCCTTGGGAAAGCTTATTCACTCTGTCAGCGCATCACGTGACCCCCTCATTTAAATGTTTACATGGCTTCCTTGGGAAAGCTTATTCACTCTGTCAGCGCATCACGTGACCCCCCTCATTTAAATGTTTACACGGCTTCCTTGGGAAAGCTTATTCACTCTGTCAGCGCATCACGTGACCCCTTCATTTAAATGTTTACATGGCTTCCTTGGGAAAGCTTATTCACTCTGTCAGCGCATCACGTGACCCCCTCATTTAAATGTTTACATGGCTTCCTTGGGAAAGCTTATTCACTCTGTCAGCGCATCACGTGACCCCTTCATTTAAATGTTTACAAGGCTTCCTTGGGAAAGCGTATTCACTCTATCAGCGCATCACGTGACCCCTTCATTTAAATGTTTACATGGCTTCCCAGGGAAAGTTTATTCACTCTGTCAGCGCATCACGTGACCCCTTCATTTAAATGTTTACATGGCTTCCCTGGGAAAGCTTATTCACTCTGTCAGCGCATCATGTGACCCCTTCATTTAAATGTTTACAAGGCTTCCTTGGGAAAGCTTATTCACTCTGTCAGCGCATCACGTGACCCCTTCATTTAAATGTTTACAAGGCTTCCCTGGGAAAGCTTATTCACTCTGTCAGTGCATCACGTGACACCTTCATTTAAATGTTTACAAGGCTTCCTTAGGAAAGCTTATTCACTCTGTCAGCACATCACGTGACCCCTTCATTTAAATGTTTACATGGCTTCCCAGGGAAAGTTTATTCACTCTGTCAGCGCATCACATGACCCCTTCATTTAAATGTTTACATGGCTTCCCAGGGAAAGTTTATTCACTCTGTCAGCGCATCACGTGACCCCTTCATTTAAATGTTTACAAGGCTTCCTTGGGAAAGCTTATTCACTCTGTCAGCGCATCACGTGACCCCTTCACTTAAATGTTTACAAGGCTTCCTTGGGAAAGCTTATTCACTCTGTCAGCGCATCACGTGACCCCTTCATTTAAATGTTTACAAGGCTTCCTTAGGAAAGCTTATTCACTCTGTCAGCACATCACGTGACCCCTTCATTTAAATGTTTACATGGCTTCCCAGGGAAAGTTTATTCACTCTGTCAGCGCATCACGTGACCCCTTCATTTAAATGTTTACATGGCTTTCTTGGGAAAGCTTATTCACTCTGTCAGGGCATCACGTGACCCCTTCATTTAAATGTTTACAAGGCTTCCTTGGGAAAGCTTATTCACTCTATCAGCGCATCACGTGACCCCCTCATTTAAATGTTTACATGGCTTCCTTGGGAAAGCTTATTCACTCTGTCAGCGCATCACGTGACCCCCTCATTTAAATGTTTACATGGCTTCCTTGGGAAAGCTTATTCACTCTGTCAGCGCATCACGTGACCCCCCTCATTTAAATGTTTACACGGCTTCCTTGGGAAAGCTTATTCACTCTGTCAGCGCATCACGTGACCCCTTCATTTAAATGTTTACATGGCTTCCTTGGGAAAGCTTATTCACTCTGTCAGCGCATCACGTGACCCCCTCATTTAAATGTTTACATGGCTTCCTTGGGAAAGCTTATTCACTCTGTCAGCGCATCACGTGACCCCTTCATTTAAATGTTTACAAGGCTTCCTTGGGAAAGCTTATTCACTCTATCAGCGCATCACGTGACCCCTTCATTTAAATGTTTACATGGCTTCCCAGGGAAAGTTTATTCACTCTGTCAGCGCATCACGTGACCCCTTCATTTAAATGTTTACATGGCTTCCCTGGGAAAGCTTATTCACTCTGTCAGCGCATCATGTGACCCCTTCATTTAAATGTTTACAAGGCTTCCTTGGGAAAGCTTATTCACTCTGTCAGCGCATCACGTGACCCCTTCATTTAAATGTTTACAAGGCTTCCCTGGGAAAGCTTATTCACTCTGTCAGTGCATCACGTGACACCTTCATTTAAATGTTTACAAGGCTTCCTTAGGAAAGCTTATTCACTCTGTCAGCACATCACGTGACCCCTTCATTTAAATGTTTACATGGCTTCCTTAGGAAAGCTTATTCACTCTGTCAGCACATCACGTGACCCCTTCATTTAAATGTTTACATGGCTTCCCAGGGAAAGTTTATTCACTCTGTCAGCGCATCACGTGACCCCTTCATTTAAATGTTTACAAGGCTTCCTTGGGAAAGCTTATTCACTCTGTCAGGGCATCACATGACCCCTTCATTTAAATGTTTACAAGGCTTCCCTGGGAAAGCTTATTCACTCTGTCAGCGCATCACGTGACCCCTTCATTTAAATGTTTACAAGGCTTCCCTGGGAAAGCTTATTCACTCTGTCAGTGCATCACGTGACCCCTTCATTTAAATGTTTACATGGCTTCCTTGGGAAAGCTTATTCACTCTGTCAGGGCATCACGTGACCCCCTCATTTAAATGTTTACATGGCTTCCTTGTGAAAGGTTATTCACTCTGTCAGGGCATCACGTGACCCCTTCATTTAAATGTTTACAAGGCTTCCTTGGGAAAGCTTATTCACTCTGTCAGCGCATCACGTGACCCCTTCATTTAAATGTTTACAAGGCTTCCCTGGGAAAGCTTATTCACTCTGTCAGCGCATCACGTATCCCCTTCATTTAAATGTTTACATCGCTTCCTTGGGAAAGCTTATTCACTCTGTCAGGGCATCACGTGACCCCTTCATTTAAATGTTTACATGGCTTCCTTGGGAAAGCTTATTCACTCTGTCAGGGCATCACGTGACCCCTTCATTTAAATGTTTACATGGCTTCCTTGGGAAAGCTTATTCACTCTGTCAGCGCATCACGGGACCCATTCATTTAAATGTTTACATGGCTTCCTTGGGAAAGCTTATTCACTCTGTCAGCGCATCACGTGACCCCCTCATTTAAATGTTTACATGGCTTCCTTGTGAAAGGTTATTCACTCTGTCAGCGCATCACGTGACCCCCTCATTTAAATGTTTACATGGCTTCCTTGTGAAAGGTTATTCACTCTGTCAGCGCATCACGTGACCCCTTCATTTAAATGTTTACATGGCTTCCTTGGGAAAGCTTATTCACTCTGTCATGCATCACGTGACCCCCTCATTTAAATGTTTACATGGCTTCCTTGGGAAAGCTTATTCACTCTGTCAGCGCATCACGTGACCCCTCATTTAAATGTTTACATGGCTTTCTTGGGAAAGCGTATTCACTCTGTCAGCGCATCACGTGACCCCTCATTTAAATGTTTACATGGCTTCCTTGGGAAAGCTTATTCACCCTGTCATGCATCACGTGACCCCCTCATTTAAATGTTTACATGGCTTCCTTGTGAAAGGTTATTCACTCTGTCAGCGCATCACGTGACCCCTTCATTTAAATGTTTACATGGCTTCCTTGGGAAAGCTTATTCACTCTGTCATTCATCACGTGAGTCCTTCATTTAAATGCTTACATGGCTTCCTTGGGAAAGCTTATTCACTCTGTCATTCATCACGTGAGTCCTTCATTTAAATGCTTACATGGCTTCCTTGGGAAAGCTTATTCACTCTGTCATTCATCACGTGAGTCCTTCATTTAAATGCTTACATGGCTTCCTTGGGAAAGCTTATTCACTCTGTCATTCATCATGTGACCCCTTCATTTAAATGTTTACATGGCTTCCTTGGGAAAGCTTATTCACTCTGTCAGCGCATCATGTGACCCCCTCATTTAAATGTTTACAAGGCTTCCTTGGGAAAGCTTATTCACTCTGTCAGCGCATCACGTGACCCCCTCATTTAAATGTTTACATGGCTTCCTTGGGAAAGCTTATTCACTCTGTCAGCGCATCACGTGACCCCCCTCATTTAAATGTTTACATGGCTTCCTTGGGAAAGCTTATTCACTCTGTCAGCGCATCACGTGACCCCTTCATTTAAATGTTTACAAGGCTTCCTTGGGAAAGCTTATTCACTCTATCAGCGCATCACGTGACCCCCTCATTTAAATGTTTACATGGCTTCCTTGGGAAAGCTTATTCACTCTGTCAGCGCATCACGTGACCCCCTCATTTAAATGTTTACATGGCTTCCTTGGGAAAGCTTATTCACTCTGTCAGCGCATCACGTGACCCCCCTCATTTAAATGTTTACACGGCTTCCTTGGGAAAGCTTATTCACTCTGTCAGCGCATCACGTGACCCCTTCATTTAAATGTTTACATGGCTTCCTTGGGAAAGCTTATTCACTCTGTCAGCGCATCACGTGACCCCCTCATTTAAATGTTTACATGGCTTCCTTGGGAAAGCTTATTCACTCTGTCAGCGCATCACGTGACCCCTTCATTTAAATGTTTACAAGGCTTCCTTGGGAAAGCTTATTCACTCTATCAGCGCATCACGTGACCCCTTCATTTAAATGTTTACATGGCTTCCCAGGGAAAGTTTATTCACTCTGTCAGCGCATCACGTGACCCCTTCATTTAAATGTTTACATGGCTTCCCTGGGAAAGCTTATTCACTCTGTCAGCGCATCATGTGACCCCTTCATTTAAATGTTTACAAGGCTTCCTTGGGAAAGCTTATTCACTCTGTCAGCGCATCACGTGACCCCTTCATTTAAATGTTTACAAGGCTTCCCTGGGAAAGCTTATTCACTCTGTCAGTGCATCACGTGACACCTTCATTTAAATGTTTACAAGGCTTCCTTAGGAAAGCTTATTCACTCTGTCAGCACATCACGTGACCCCTTCATTTAAATGTTTACATGGCTTCCCAGGGAAAGTTTATTCACTCTGTCAGCGCATCACATGACCCCTTCATTTAAATGTTTACATGGCTTCCCAGGGAAAGTTTATTCACTCTGTCAGCGCATCACGTGACCCCTTCACTTAAATGTTTACAAGGCTTCCTTGGGAAAGCTTATTCACTCTGTCAGCGCATCACGTGACCCCTTCATTTAAATGTTTACAAGGCTTCCTTAGGAAAGCTTATTCACTCTGTCAGCACATCACGTGACCCCTTCATTTAAATGTTTACATGGCTTCCCAGGGAAAGTTTATTCACTCTGTCAGCGCATCACGTGACCCCTTCATTTAAATGTTTACATGGCTTTCTTGGGAAAGCTTATTCACTCTGTCAGGGCATCACATGACCCCTTCATTTAAATGTTTACAAGGCTTCCCTGGGAAAGCTTATTCACTCTGTCAGCGCATCACGTGACCCCTTCATTTAAATGTTTACAAGGCTTCCCTGGGAAAGCTTATTCACTCTGTCAGTGCATCACGTGACCCCTTCATTTAAATGTTTACATGGCTTCCTTGGGAAAGCTTATTCACTCTGTCAGGGCATCACGTGACCCCCTCATTTAAATGTTTACATGGCTTCCTTGTGAAAGGTTATTCACTCTGTCAGGGCATCACGTGACCCCTTCATTTAAATGTTTACAAGGCTTCCTTGGGAAAGCTTATTCACTCTGTCAGCGCATCACGTGACCCCTTCATTTAAATGTTTACAAGGCTTCCCTGGGAAAGCTTATTCACTCTGTCAGCGCCATCACGTATCCCCTTCATTTAAATGTTTACATCGCTTCCTTGGGAAAGCTTATTCACTCTGTCAGGGCATCACGTGACCCCTTCATTTAAATGTTTACATGGCTTCCTTGGGAAAGCTTATTCACTCTGTCAGGGCATCACGTGACCCCTTCATTTAAATGTTTACATGGCTTCCTTGGGAAAGCTTATTCACTCTGTCAGCGCATCACGGGACCCATTCATTTAAATGTTTACATGGCTTCCTTGGGAAAGCTTATTCACTCTGTCAGCGCATCACGTGACCCCCTCATTTAAATGTTTACATGGCTTCCTTGGGAAAGCTTATTCACTCTGTCATTCATCATGTGACCACCTCATTTAATTGTTTACATGGCTTCCTTGTGAAAGGTTATTCACTCTGCAGTAAATCATGTAACCCCTTCATTTAAATGTTTACATGGCTTCCTTGGGAAAGCTTATTCACTCTTTCAGCGCATCACGTGACCCCCTCATTTAAATGTTTACATGGCTTCCTTGTGAAAGGTTATTCACTCTGTCAGCGCATCACGTGACCCCTTCATTTAAATGTTTACATGGCTTCCTTGGGAAAGCTTATTCACTCTGTCATGCATCACGTGACCCCCTCATTTAAATGTTTACATGGCTTCCTTGGGAAAGCTTATTCACTCTGTCAGCGCATCACGTGACCCCTCATTTAAATGTTTACATGGCTTCCTTGGGAAAGGTTATTCACTCTGTCAGCGCATCACGTGACCCCTTCATTTAAATGTTTACATGGCTTCCTTGGGAAAGGTTATTCACTCTGTCAGCGCATCACGTGACCCCTTCATTTAAATGTTTACATGGCTTCCTTGGGAAAGCTTATTCACTCTATCATTCATCACGTGAGTCCTTCATTTAAATGCTTACATGGCTTCCTTGGGAAAGCTTATTCACTCTGTCATTCATCACGTGAGTCCTTCATTTAAATGCTTACATGGCTTCCTTGGGAAAGCTTATTCACTCTGTCATTCATCACGTGAGTCCTTCATTTAAATGTTTACATGGCTTCCTTGGGAAAGCTTATTCACTCTGTCAGCGCATCACGTGACCCCCTCATTTTAAATGTTTACATGGCTTCCTTGGGAAAGCTTATTCACTCTGTCAGGGCATCACGTGACCCCTTCATTTAAATGTTTACATGGCTTCCTTGGGAAAGCTTATTCACTCTGTCAGCGCATCCCGTGACCCCCCTCATTTAAATGTTTACACGGCTTCCTTGGGAAAGCTTATTCACTCTGTCAGCGCATCACGTGACCCCTTCATTTAAATGTTTACATGGCTTCCCAGGGAAAGTTTATTCACTCTGTCAGCGCATCACGTGACCCCTTCATTTAAATGTTTACATGGCTTCCCTGGGAAAGCTTATTCACTCTGTCAGCGCATCACGTGACCCCTTCATTTAAATGTTTACATGGCTTCCTTGGGAAAGCTTATTCACTCTGTCAGCGCATCAGGTGACCCCTTCATTTAAATGTTTACATGGCTTCCTTGGGAAAGCTTATTCACTCTGTCAGCGCATCACGTGACCCCCTCATTTAAATGTTTACATGGCTTCCTTGTGAAAGGTTATTCACTCTGTCAGCGCATCACGTGACCCCTTCATTTAAATGTTTACAAGGCTTCCTTGGGAAAGCTTATTCACTCTGTCAGTGCATCACGTGACCACCTCATTTAATTGTTTACATGGCTTCCTTGTGAAAGATTATTCACTCTGCAGTAAATCATGTAACCCCTTCATTTAAATGTTTACATGGCTTCCTTGGGAAAGCTTATTCACTCTGTCAGCGCATCACGTGACCCCCTCATTTAAATGTTTACATGGCTTCCTTGTGAAAGGTTATTCACTCTGTCAGCGCGTCACGTGACCCCTTCATTTAAATGTTTACATGGCTTCCTTGGGAAAGCTTATTCACTCTGTCATGCATCACATGACCCCCTCATTTAAATGTTTACATGGCTTCCTTGGGAAAGCTTATTCACTCTGTCAGCGCATCACGTGACCCCTCATTTAAATGTTTACATGGCTTCCTTGGGAAAGCTTATTCACTCTGTCAGCGCATCACGTGACCCCTCATTTAAATGTTTACATGGCTTCCTTGGGAAAGCTTATTCACCCTGTCATGCATCACGTGACCCCTTCATTTAAATGTTTACATGGCTTCCTTGGGAAAGCTTATTCACTCTGTCAGCGCATCACGTGACCCCCCTCATTTAAATGTTTACACGGCTTCCTTGGGAAAGCTTATTCACTCTGTCAGCGCATCACGTGACCCCTTCATTTAAATGTTTACATGGCTTCCTTGGGAAAGCTTATTCACTCTGTCAGCGCATCACGTGACCCCCTCATTTAAATGTTTACATGGCTTCCTTGGGAAAGCTTATTCACTCTGTCAGCGCATCACGTGACCCCTTCATTTAAATGTTTACAAGGCTTCCTTGGGAAAGCTTATTCACTCTATCAGCGCATCACGTGACCCCTTCATTTAAATGTTTGCATGGCTTCCCAGGGAAAGTTTATTCACTCTGTCAGCGCATCACGTGACCCCTTCATTTAAATGTTTACATGGCTTCCCTGGGAAAGCTTATTCACTCTGTCAGCGCATCATGTGACCCCTTCATTTAAATGTTTACAAGGCTTCCTTGGGAAAGCTTATTCACTCTGTCAGCGCATCACGTGACCCCTTCATTTAAATGTTTACAAGGCTTCCCTGGGAAAGCTTATTCACTCTGTCAGTGCATCACGTGACACCTTCATTTAAATGTTTACAAGGCTTCCTTAGGAAAGCTTATTCACTCTGTCAGCACATCACGTGACCCCTTCATTTAAATGTTTACATGGCTTCCCAGGGAAAGTTTATTCACTCTGTCAGCGCATCACGTGACCCCTTCACTTAAATGTTTACAAGGCTTCCTTGGGAAAGCTTATTCACTCTGTCAGCGCATCACGTGACCCCTTCATTTAAATGTTTACAAGGCTTCCTTAGGAAAGCTTATTCACTCTGTCAGCACATCACGTGACCCCTTCATTTAAATGTTTACATGGCTTCCCAGGGAAAGTTTATTCACTCTGTCAGCGCATCACGTGACCCCTTCATTTAAATGTTTACATGGCTTTCTTGGGAAAGCTTATTCACTCTGTCAGGGCATCACATGACCCCTTCATTTAAATGTTTACAAGGCTTCCCTGGGAAAGCTTATTCACTCTGTCAGCGCATCACGTGACCCCTTCATTTAAATGTTTACAAGGCTTCCCTGGGAAAGCTTATTCACTCTGTCAGTGCATCACGTGACCCCTTCATTTAAATGTTTACATGGCTTCCTTGGGAAAGCTTATTCACTCTGTCAGGGCATCACGTGACCCCCTCATTTAAATGTTTACATGGCTTCCTTGTGAAAGGTTATTCACTCTGTCAGGGCATCACGTGACCCCTTCATTTAAATGTTTACAAGGCTTCCTTGGGAAAGCTTATTCACTCTGTCAGCGCATCACGTGACCCCTTCATTTAAATGTTTACAAGGCTTCCCTGGGAAAGCTTATTCACTCTGTCAGCGCATCACGTATCCCCTTCATTTAAATGTTTACATCGCTTCCTTGGGAAAGCTTATTCACTCTGTCAGGGCATCACGTGACCCCCTCATTTAAATGTTTACATGGCTTCCTTGGGAAAGCTTATTCACTCTGTCAGCGCATCACGTGACCCCTCATTTAAATGTTTACATGGCTTCCTTGGGAAAGCTTATTCACTCTGTCAGCGCATCACGTGACCCCTCATTTAAATGTTTACATGGCTTCCTTGGGAAAGCTTATTCACCCTGTCATGCATCACGTGACCCCCTCATTTAAATGTTTACATGGCTTCCTTGTGAAAGGTTATTCACTCTGTCAGCGCATCACGTGACCCCCTCATTTAAATGTTTACATGGCTTCCTTGTGAAAGGTTATTCACTCTGTCAGCGCATCACGTGACCCCTTCATTTAAATGTTTACATGGCTTCCTTGGGAAAGCTTATTCACTCTATCATTCATCACGTGAGTCCTTCATTTAAATGCTTACATGGCTTCCTTGGGAAAGCTTATTCACTCTGTCATTCATCACGTGAGTCCTTCATTTAAATGCTTACATGGCTTCCTTGGGAAAGCTTATTCACTCTGTCATTCATCACGTGAGTCCTTCATTTAAATGTTTACATGGCTTCCTTGGGAAAGCTTATTCACTCTGTCAGCGCATCACGTGACCCCCTCATTTTAAATGTTTACATGGCTTCCTTGGGAAAGCTTATTCACTCTGTCAGGGCATCACGTGACCCCTTCATTTAAATGTTTACATGGCTTCCTTGGGAAAGCTTATTCACTCTGTCAGCGCATCCCGTGACCCCCCTCATTTAAATGTTTACACGGCTTCCTTGGGAAAGCTTATTCACTCTGTCAGCGCATCACGTGACCCCTTCATTTAAATGTTTACATGGCTTCCCAGGGAAAGTTTATTCACTCTGTCAGCGCATCACGTGACCCCTTCATTTAAATGTTTACATGGCTTCCCTGGGAAAGCTTATTCACTCTGTCAGCGCATCACGTGACCCCTTCATTTAAATGTTTACATGGCTTCCTTGGGAAAGCTTATTCACTCTGTCAGCGCATCATGTGACCCCTTCATTTAAATGTTTACATGGCTTCCTTGTGAAAGGTTATTCACTCTGTCAGCGCATCACGTGACCCCTTCATTTAAATGTTTACAAGGCTTCCTTGGGAAAGCTTATTCACTCTGTCAGTGCATCACGTGACCACCTCATTTAATTGTTTACATGGCTTCCTTGTGAAAGATTATTCACTCTGCAGTAAATCATGTAACCCCTTCATTTAAATGTTTACATGGCTTCCTTGGGAAAGCTTATTCACTCTGTCAGCGCATCACGTGACCCCCTCATTTAAATGTTTACATGGCTTCCTTGTGAAAGGTTATTCACTCTGTCAGCGCGTCACGTGACCCCTTCATTTAAATGTTTACATGGCTTCCTTGGGAAAGCTTATTCACTCTGTCATGCATCACATGACCCCCTCATTTAAATGTTTACATGGCTTCCTTGGGAAAGCTTATTCACTCTGTCAGCGCATCACGTGACCCCTCATTTAAATGTTTACATGGCTTCCTTGGGAAAGCTTATTCACTCTGTCAGCGCATCACGTGACCCCTCATTTAAATGTTTACATGGCTTCCTTGGGAAAGCTTATTCACCCTGTCATGCATCACGTGACCCCCTCATTTAAATGTTTACATGGCTTCCTTGTGAAAGGTTATTCACTCTGTCAGCGCATCACGTGACCCCCCTCATTTAAATGTTTACATGGCTTCCTTGTGAAAGGTTATTCACTCTGTCAGCGCATCACGTGACCCCTTCATTTAAATGTTTACATGGCTTCCTTGGGAAAGCTTATTCACTCTGTCATTCATCACGTGAGTCCTTCATTTAAATGCTTACATGGCTTCCTTGGGAAAGCTTATTCACTCTGTCATTCATCACGTGAGTCCTTCATTTAAATGCTTACATGGCTTCCTTGGGAAAGCTTATTCACTCTGTCATTCATCACGTGAGTCCTTCATTTAAATGTTTACATGGCTTCCTTGGGAAAGCTTATTCACTCTTTTGGTTTTATTTCCTATATTAATGCATATGATATACAGGGGGCAGCAGCACTGGGACAGAATAGACAACGTTATGGATCGGATGCTGCCTGTATATCAGCAGTGGGGGACCTGTTAAAACAGAGTGGACTGGTGTTTAATACCAAGAACCCAGAGGTCTGACAGATAGGAAAAGGTGTACTTTGAAAATGGAAGGCGTTTTGGTGTTGATGGTTGAGGAGGTGAATTTGTTGGGAGTCAGATTAGATAGTGACCAGAGTAAGAAGAGTCCTAGTACTCAGGTACTGCCGAAGGTGCAGAAAGTCTTGGAGTTCTCTACATTGAAAGCAATGGTATATGCGTTGGTATTATCTCACGTAGATTATTGCAGGGTTTTATATTTGGGGCTCCCAAGTAGGAATAAAGTCACAAATGTGCTTCAGTAAATCAGGCCCTGGGTCTGATAAAGACTCAGATAACGCAATCCTTACCCAGGGAGAGCAGGGTCTCATAATTCTCCTTCATCACCTCCCTGTAAAGCTCCTTCTGCCCTTCATCTAAATACCCCCACTCCTCCTGGGAGAAAGAGACAGCGATGTCCTCAAACGTCACCCGCACCTGAAACACAAACCAGAAACACTCAGAGACACGAGGAGGGGCTCAGTGTGCATTAGAGCTCAGCTGGATTTATTCTCATATTTATCTGAAGAAACTAAGAGAGGCCATGCTGGGTCAGACCGATCTTCCAATGAGCTCAGCCTCCTGCCTCTGACAGTGTCGGATCCATGTCACTTGGAAGACCCAGTGTTGTGCTTTGTGTAGTTCTGGGACAATTATTATTTTGTAAGTAATACAAGGGATAAGATTCCAGGTCCAACTCTATTGGCTGGCGACGGACTTTTGTTACAACTCATGCTAAGTACAGGACTGACAAACATGGAAAAGGAAGCTGGAAAACTGCTGAAAAGCTGAGAACAGTGGAAGAGGAATTGTAAGATGTGTAAGATGTGCAGACCTCAAAGGACTCACAAAGACCTTTCCTTATTCCCTGAACCAACAGCAACCGGAGACTCAGACCATTGTGAAGATGCAACAATGGCAGAGCATCTCCAACCAACAAGGCCAAGAGGAAAAGTTCAGAGAAATAACCCAGCGTACACCTACCTGTCTATACATCACCTGTAACTAGGGAGAAAAGAAATAACAATCCCAGTCTGTGAGACTATGGAGGAGCCACCATCATCACAAAGCAAGCATGGGTGCAGACTGATCCCCGAGAAGCAGCCTGGCCAACTGCCAGCAAGTCCTGACGCACTGCTTGCAAGCATAATAAGGAGCAAACTTTGCTTTCTGGTTACCTATCCCATCTCTAACAATCCCTACTGAATGTAAAATATCTATATTCCTGCTTAATCACGTGCCAGCAGCTGATTAGGGCTGTAATTTGTATATTTCTAATCCTTATAATAAAATATTAGCTTATGTAGGTGACTTTCTGGTCACTAGAAATTATTTGGTTTCATTTGCAAGTCTGATTGCATATTCCGGCGTTCTTACCACCCAGAGCTAATTCCCCTACAAATCTGGCAACACCAGAAGATCCTAATGGGGAGATCCCTTCCCTGTTGCTCACCCCCAGAAGCTGATCCTCAAATCTCTCTGCCCTCCAGAAACTGGTCCAATAGTTTTTAAGCCACCTTATGCGTCTGGCCTTTTTATTTATTTATTTATTTATTAGTTTTAATTTTACAAATATGCAGAAATAAACCATTTCCATAACATAATATAACATAACCTAATTCACTCATAAGAAAAGGTTTTCTTGTATATTTGAAAATCTAAATCCATTTATCTATAGGAAATGAGAGGAGGCTTTTAAGGTAACAATAATATTTTATAAGGAGATATACTAAGGAAATATACCAAAAGACCATACTTTACATAGCTAACCAACTGGTATTACATTTCTGTTATAGCCTAAAGATTGTAATCTATTCACTAGCAGGCAATGGAGATGAGGTAAAGAGATTGTTGAGCTTCCAAAAACCATTGGAGCTGATCTATCTGAAAGAAAACATATATATATGTTCCCCTTTCTTCATCTCACATCGACATGGATATCTCAAAAAGAAAGTGAATCCTAATGAAATTGTCCTTTGCCTTAAAGCAAGAAATTCTTTCCGTCTTATTCTGGTAACTGGTGCCAAATCAGAATAGATTTTAACTGATTGGCCATGAAACGTTGGAAATTTCTGAAAATATCTTTTCATTAAATTATTTATATCTTGAGATAATATGAAAGATACAACTGAAGTATTTCTGTGTAAGACATCCCAACTTGAATCTTCCAAAAAATGTGTCAGGTTCTGTGGTACAACAGCTTGGTTTTGTTAGAAAAAGGTAGTTATCTATCGAAGGAATATCCTCCTCCGTGTATGCCAAAACCTCTCTGAAAAATCTTTTTAAGGAAATAGAAGGAATTTCTCCTATAACCTGTGGAAAATTTAAAATTCTGATATTTAGATGTTTTGCATGATTTTCTAGTGTTTCAAGGCGCCGTGAGCAAGACAGCTGATCCTTAACCACAATGGAGAGATTACTTACCTGATAATCTCGTTTTCCTTAGTGTATGCAGATGGACTCATTACAAATGGGTATAGTGTGCTCGTGCTAGCAGTTGGAGATGGATCTGATGTCAGCACGTGGTACATACACCCCTACAGGAAGTGCAGAAGCTCAGTAATCTTCCTTGCAAAAGCGTTATGGATATATGTGTGACTGACTGATTGATTAACCAAACATGATTAACCTGACCGATTGATAGTAGCTGGAGACCGCCAGTGTTCTCAACCGGAAGGCGTCGACACCCGGCAGGGTGGATGCCCTATGTAGGAAAACATGGCTTACCTTGAATCGGTGAAACCCCATGTATACCGGCAGCCGGGCGGGATGCTGAGTCCAACTGCCTACACTAAGGAAAACGAGATTATCAGGTAAGTAATCTCTACATTTCCTAGCGTGTAGCAGATGGACTCATTACAAATGGGATGTACAAAAGCTATTCCCGGACTGGGTGGGAGGCTGCCCGAGGTCCGTTCAGGATTGCCCTCGCGAATGCTGTGTCCTCCCTGGCCTGGACGTCCAGACGGTAGAATCTGGAGAAGGTATGGAGGGAGGACCACGTTGCCACTTTACATATCTCTGTAGGCGACAGCATCCTAGTTTCTGCAAAGGAGGCCGCTTGAGCTCTGGTAGAGTGAGCCTTGACCTGTAGAGGTGGTGGTTTTCCCGCTTCTACGTAGCCCGCCTTGATAACGTCTTTGATCCAGCGAGCAAAAGTCGCCCGTGAGGCCGCTTCTCCTTGCCTTTTCCCGCTGTGAAGGTCGAACAGGTGGTTCGTCTTTCGTACTGCTTCCGACATTTTCAGGTATCTGGACAGCAGCCGGCCGATGTCGAGATGGCGCAGCACTCGACCTTCTTCAGACTTCTGCAAACCTTCCATGGTTGGCAAGGATATGGTTTGGTTGAGGTGGAAGTGTGAGACTACTTTGGGTAAGAAGGAGGGAACCGTGCGAAGATGGATAGCCCCTGGGGTGATTCTGAGAAACGGATCGCGGCAGGACAGCGCTTGTAGCTCTGAGATGCGGCGCGCTGAGCATACGGTCAGCAAGAACACCATCTTCAAGGTTAACACCCGGAGAGACAGGCCTCGGAGAGGTCTGAAGGCGGGTCCCGCTAGGAATTCCAAGGCTAGGTTGAGGTTCCACAGGGGCACTGGCCACTTCAGTGGCGGGTGAATGTGTTTGACTCCTTTCAGGAAACGTGAAACGTCTGGGTGCGTGGCAATGCTGTTGCCGGCACTCCTGGGGCCGTAGCCGGATAGCGCTGCCACCTGAACCTTGATTGAATTGAGGGACAGACCCTTCTGAAGTCCATCTTGCAGGAAATCCAGAATGATGGGGATTTTAGCGGCATGCGGATTGGTGCTGCGAGTTTCGCACCAGCCTTCAAATACTCTCCAGATCCTTATATAAGTTAGTGATGTGGAGAACTTGCGTGCTCGGAGGAGTGTATCTATTACCGACCCCGAGTATCCCCTTTTCTTCAGTCAAGCCCTCTCAATGGCCAGACTGTAAGAGAGAATTGAGCTGGATCCTCGTGGAGGATGGGACCTTGTCGCAGCAGGTCCCTGTGAGGGGGCAGGGGTAGAGGATCCCCTGCCAGTAGTCTTCTCATGTCTGCGTACCAGGGTCTTCTTGGCCAGTCCGGGGCCACCAGAAGAACTAGGCCTCTGTGCTGCTGAATTTTGTGTATAATGGCACCCAGCAGGGGCCATGGGGGAAAGGCATATAGCAGGATCCCCGGAGGCCATGGCTGCACCAGGGCATCGATCCCGTGGGATAGAGGATCTCGCCTGCGACTGAAGTATCTGGGTACTTGAGCGTTGGACCTGTCCGCTAGTAGGTCCATGCCCGGGGTCCCCCACTGATCCACAATCATCTGGAAGGCCGTGGGTGACAGCTGCCAATCCCCCAGGTTTAGGCTTTCTCTGCTGAGGAAGTCTGCCGTGGCGTTGTCCTTCCTGGCAATGTGGACAGCGGAGATGTCCTGGAGATTTGCTTCCGCCCAAGCCATCAGGGGGGCTATTTCTAAGGATACCTGTCGGCTTCTGGTTCCGCCCTGTCGGTTGATGTACGCCACCGTGGTGGCGTTGTCCGACATCATTCTGATTGCTCTGTTTCGAAGTCTGTGAGCAAATCGCAGGCAGTGCCTCTAGTCGATTGATGTTCCACCCCGACTATTCTCTGTTCCACCGCCCCTGGGTGGTTAGCTCTTCGCAGTGTGCTCCCCAGCCGCTCAGGCTGGCATCTGTAGTGAGCAGGGTCCAGGTTGGGGAGGACATCCTTGACCCCCGGCTCATGTGGCCGGGCTGCAGCCACCACCTTAACTGATTCCGTACTCTGGCCAGTAGAGGTAGATGCACGGTGTAGTTCTGTAATCATGGGCGCCACAGAGATAGGAGGGCGCGCTGTAACGGTCTCATATGAGCCCGTGCCCATGGTATCACTTCCAGAGTGGAGGCCATTAGGCCGAGGACCTGTAGGTAATCCCAAGCTGTGGGCCGAGTGGAGCTCAGCAGATTCTGCAAGCGATCCCGGAGTTTTGATTTCCTTTTGGAGGTCAGGATGATCTTGTCTTCTTGGGTGTCGAATCAGACTCCTAGGTATTCCAGTGACTGTGAAGGCTGTAGGGAACTCTTGTTTATGTTGACTACCCATCCTAGGCTTTCCAGAAGAGATATAACTCTGTTGGTTGCCCGGTGGCTCTCCTCCGGTGACTTTGCCCTGATCAGCCAATCGTCTAGGTAGGGATGGACGAGAATGCCTTCCTTCCTGAGGGACGCCGCCACCACTACTATTACCTTGGTAAAGGTCCGTGGCGCGGTGGCTAACCCGAAGGGTAGAGCCTGGAACTGAAAGTGCTGATCCAGGACTTTGAAGCATAAGTAACACTGGTGATCCTGATGAATTGGGATATGCAAATAGGCCTCTGAGAGATCCAGGGATGTGAGATACTCCCCTGGCTGTATTGCACTTCGGACTGACCGCAGAGTTTCCATGCGAAATCCTGGGACCCGTAAGTGCCGGTTGACTATCTTGAGGTCCAGGACGGGTCTGAAGGTGCCCCCCTTGTTGGGGACAATGAAATAAATGTAGTAATGCCCAGAATTTATGTCCCATGCAGGCACTGGGATTATGGCTTTTAGGGACTGGAGTCTCTCCAAGGTAGCTGCCAGCACCGCCCTCTTGCGGGGCGGACAAGGCGATTCCACAAACTTGTCCGGAGGGAGATGAAGGAAGTCCAGGTAATACCCTTCCTGGACAAGAGCAAGGACCCACTGGTCCGAAGTAATCTCGACCCACCTGCGGTAAAATAGGGTTAGCCTGCCCGCTATGGCTTCTTCCCCCAGATGGGCCGGCTGATTCTCATTGTGGGGTGCGGCCGGGGCCCGACCCAGAGCCGGTTCCCCTCTTGTTGTGCCTGGTCCGAAAGGACTGGTTCCTGGTCTGAGAACGAAGTGCTTGGTAGCGAGCCCTGTAAGGATTGAAGCGTTGAGAGCTTCTACCTCTGGATGGTCTAGGAAAAGGGCGCTGGGTCCTCCTTGACCTGTCTTCCGGTAGATGGGGAAATGGAGATGCGCCCCATTTATTAGCCAGTTTCTTGAGGTCGCTGCCGAACAGGAGGGATCCCTTAAAGGGCATTCTTGTAAGGCGAGTCTTGGAGGAGTCGGCCGACCAATTTCGTAGCCAGAGGTGTCTTCTGGCTGCCACTGAGGATGACACTCCCTTGGGCTGCTGTACGGACAAGGTCGGAGGCAGCGTCAGTGAGGAACGAGAGGGCTGATTCCATGTCTTTTCCCGGGGTGTTGTTCCTGACTTGAGATAAACAGGAACGCGTCACCACGGTGCAGCAGGTCGCAATTCGTAGGGACATGGCTGCCACCTCAAAGGCTTGTTTCAGAATGGCATCCATGCGCCGGTCATGTGCATCCTTGAGGGCCGCCCCCCCCCCCCTCCACCGGAATGGTGGTGCGCTTCACAATTGCGCTAACTATGGCGTCTACCATCGGGGACGCCAGCAGCTCTTTGGTTGCCGGGTCTAGGGGGTATATGCTAGACAAAGCCCGACCCCCTTTGAATGAAGCCTCGATTAACTGCTGTGCTGCTTGTTGAAGGGGAAAATGGTGAGCCATTTGACGCAGGCCCTCTAGCAGGGGGTTCATCCTAGGAGCCCCTGGGGTGCCCAGGCCCGGGATAGCCAGCTCAGACATGCATTGAGAGACCAGGTCTGGAAGATCCTCCTTAGGAAAGAAGCGTCTCATGGTTCGATACGGTTCTATCCCAGAGGGGAGTTCTCCCTCCTCGGGGGGGGGGGGCTCGCCATCTTCCTCAGAGTAATCCGAGACCCCATAAGTGGGGCTTCCTGGTGGCGGATGGCCATGCGTAGGTCTTGAGGGTCCCGGGGCAGGGTCATCCGGTACGTATGGGTCCGGTCGGGGATCAGACTGCATCTTGACGAAGGCATGAATCCCCTTGAATCATTCCACCCAGGAGAGGGAAGCAGGTTCTAGCTGTAGGGGCACCAGATCTGTGGGGTTCCCTGGCTGCTCACCGTGGCCTCCTAGGTTCAGGGTGTTTCCTGAGGAACTGGCAGTCAAACTGGGCTGAGACCGGTCCTGGCCAGGAACTCCCAGGGCCTCCTCACATTGGGCACATAGGGAGTCTGCTTCCTCGCTCTGTGTGGCTCTGAGGTGGCATGCTGAGCAGAGGCCTAGAGCTCTTATGCCTGATTCTGGAGGTGCCGGCTCTGCGGCCGCATGGGCTCTCATACGCTCCATCGCGTCTGATCTCCTATCAATGAGCACCTATCAACGTGCGCCTAGGAACATGCGCCTATCAAGCAATGGGCGCCCAAATCTTTTCGGGCACCTAACATATGTGCCCATCGCCCCGCTTACATCGAGGCGGCGAACCAGGGCAGGTGGTGACGGCGAGCAGGCAGGCAAAATGGCGACCTCCTTGGCGGGCTCCCACGTAGGCAGACCCTGCTAATCCTCGCTCTTCGGAGACCAGTAAGTAAAGATGTACGCCTTACCTGATCTTCGGCGCTTCCCGGCTGCGGGGGGAGAGGGTAAGTACCGTCACCGCCGCCTCGAGGAAGTGCACCTGCTGCCTCTAAGCCACGCCCGAACTCGTCTCGCTCGGGGGCTAAGTCCTCACCGGGACCGAGGCTGCCTCTATGCCGTGCCCGAGCCCTTCTCACTTGGAGGCTAGGTCCCTGCTGCGATCCGGCCACCGGACCGAGGCGCTTACCTCCGAGGGACCACGGAAATCACCTCGGGAAACTCAACTGGGGGAGGGACCCGAGGGTATCACCGCAGGAGTGCAGGGCTCGTCTTCAGGTAGGATTTCTTCTAAGAATTTAGTCGTTAGAATTTGGAAAAACGCTCAGCGAGCGTGAGGTAGCTCCAAACTGCTTTGGAGACGGAAATTACTGAGCTGCTGCACTTCCTGCAGGGGTATATGTACCACGTGCTGACGTCAGATCCGTCTCCAACTGCTAGCACGAGCACACTATACCCATTTGTAACGAGTCCATCTGCTACACGCTAGGAAACAACATTTAACTTTTGTAAAGATTTAATATTTTTTTCAGCCTCAACAACTTTTTGTGAAATCTCTTCAATTTGTAGCTTGACAGTCTGCAATTTTCCTTGAAACTTCAGGGACACATGATCAATTTTTTGCTCCAATCTAGTCATGGCCACACTCAGTCCATTTATCACATCCCATATTGCCTCGAGTGTTACCTTCTCTGGCGCTGACAGAGTGAATAAGCTTTCCCAAAGAAGCCATGTAAACATTTAAATGAAGGGGTCACGTGATGCGCTCGGCCAGAGAAGGTATATGCAGAAGATCCGCACCCACTTGCCCTGTCGGCCCCTTCCAATCCATTGGTTGACGACTGGGCTGTGTCGGGCAGGAGGTGGTCTACAATCAGGTCTAAAGGATGCCTCGTCTTGGGAAGCCCCCCCGTTCTCCTTCCTGGGGAGTTCCAACAGATTCCTCAGCTCCCCGACCTTCTAGTTGTGTTAAGAAGCGGTCTGTCTCGAGCTGTGTTAAGGAAGGTAGGCGTTCTGTGGGAAAAACAGTAATTTGCCCCTTCCTTTTTGCAGGCATATTCAAATAAAAAAGTAACAAAATAAAACAGCTCTGCCGTTTCTTAACTGCTATGCCATTTAGTCCCTTAATCCAGTGATATTTCAGAAATTATCAGAAGAAAAACTATCCGGGCAAGCCCGGGCAACGCCGCACGCAGCTTTGGTGGTGCGCTGGCGGCTGTGGCGCGCCGGAGGAGAGCCCAATTTATAGTTCTTCCGGCGCCTCCCTCTGACGTCAGGTATGCTTGGCGGCCCGGACCCCGGTAGGAAATTCCTTTCAGAAAGCAGGAAATAAGCTCAGTCCCTCCAGTTACCCAGAAAGGAAGAAATAAATCACCAGTAGCCTCTCTCTTCTGGCCTTAAATCACATCTTCAGTCAACAAATCCCACAGTTTAATTTTGCATTAACTGAAAAAGATTTCCTTTCATTAGTTTTAAGTATTTTACCAGTTAGTTTTATGGAGAGTCAAATAACTGTCCCTAGTTACTTGTTCTACGCCACTCATGATTTTATAAAATCTACCAATTCCCCTCTCAGTCTTATCTTCTCCAGGTTGGAGACCCCCTAACCTCTTCAGCCTTTCTTCATGAGGGAGCTGCTCCATCACCCTAATAGTTTTTCTCAGTACTTTTTCTAGTTCTGCTGCATCTTTCTAGAGATGGGGGAAGTGGAACTGCACACAGTAAATCAATGTATATAGTCGCTCCATACGCAGTATCCATGAAGAAACATTAAGAGAATCTCAGATTTTCCCTCTATTCCTTTCAGAATAACTTCTTATTTGTGATTTTCTTTATTGGCCACGACTGCACATTCACTGGTAAATTTTAAAAGTAGCGCCTGTGCGCACCGAAACACGTGTACTGGCACACCAGCAAAGGTACGCTTAATTTAACATCACGTGTGCCAGTACCCGCGTATCATTTAAAATATCCTTGCCACGCAGATGTGGCTTTTACGCGCATATAACATGATCGCACAAGTGACAACGGAGGAGGGGGGAGGGAGAGAGACTCTGTCAGAGAGACGATCTGACACGCTATATATCTCCCACTGTAAGAGGGCCACATTCAACTCAGGGTGGGTTTTGGACTGAGGGCGGGGGGAGATGTTACATTGGTCTGCTTAGGGTGCAAGGGTCTGTAGACCCTTGTAACACTGTCCCCCCTACCCACAAAAACCCAGTCTGAGCCGAAGGGCAAAAAATCTCCAGCCTTCTGCCTCATTAGGACCATGGTACGCGTCGCCTTGCAAACTTTGGGGGTTACGAGTGTAAAAGCTTGTCCCCACCCAGATATGCCCACGCCCTGCCCCCGTTCTGCCTCCTTATTCTTATCGCGCATACTTCCTGGCCTCTTAAAATTCGTACGGGGCCACTTTTGGGTGAGCAACGCTTCTAAGCTCTACCTGTGAGGATGTCAATGCAGTGTCCACAATTACTCCAAGATCCTAAGGTCCTCCTGCAGTTCCTCACACTTTGCATTTACCTAGTTTGAATAATTGTGTGTCAAATGTAATTACCTCACACATCACGTTTTCCAGATCCTTATTGGAAAAGGGAATGCCCAGGACCTCTCTCCCCCGGGAAATGCCAGACTTGTGAGCCCCTAAAGTCAGATTCCTCTGTGGACCTCAGGGTCTGCAACCCTAACTAAGAAAAACGTATCTAATACCAGAGAAACGGAATATCAAATGTCACCACCTGCAGAAAAATCAGGGAATAATAAGGCTGCTCGCCCTGTAAAAATGTTGCTAGCAGTAATTTTGTTGAGTTTGATAGTTTCTTGGCCTTCTTTATAAATATTACTCCCTTAATAAAAGGCTTGGGGAAACCTACACTGAGCAGCGGTTATTACCATAAGAAACTGCTGAGCAGACTGGATGGACCATTTGGTGGACAAGTGCAAGGTGTTGCATATAGGAAAAAATAACCCTTGCTGTAGTTAAACGATGTTAGGTTCCATATTAGGAGCTACCACCCAGGAAAAAGATCTAGGCATCATAGTGGATAACACATTGAAATCGTCGGTTCAGTGTGCTGCGGCAGTCAAAAAAGCAAACAGAATGTTAGGCATTATTAGAAAGGGAATGGTTAATAGAACGGAAAATGTCATAATGCCTCTGTATTGCTCCATGGTGAGACCGCACCTTGAATACTGTGTACAATTCTGGTCGCCGCATCTCAAAAAAGATATAGTTGTGATGGAGAAGGTACAGAGAAGGGCTACCAAAATGATAAAGGGGATGGAACAGCTCCCCTATGAGGAAAGGCTGAAGAGGTTAGGGCTGTTCAGCTTAGAGAAGAGACAGCTGAGGGGGGGGATATGATAGAGGTCTTTAAGATCATGAGAGGTCTAGAATGGGTAGATGTGAATCGGTTATTTACACTTTTGGATAGTAGAAAGACAAGGGGGCATTCCATGAAGTTAGCAAGTAGCACATTTAAGACTAATCGGAGAAAATTCTTTTTCACTCAGCACACAATAAAGTTCTGGAATTTGTTACCAGAGGATGTGGTTAGTGCAGTTAGTGTAGCTGGGTTCAAAAAAGGATTGGATAAGTTCTTGGAGGAGAAGTCCATTACCTGCTATTAAGTTCACTTAGAGAATAGCCACTGCCATTAGCAATGGTTACATGGAATAGACTTAGTTTTTGGGTACTTGCCAGGTTCTTATGGCCTGGATTGGCCACTGTTGGAAACAGGATGCTGGGCTTGATGGACCCTTGATCTGACCCAGTATGGCATGTTCTTATGTTCTTATAAAACCTGAGCTATAACAAAGCATTACCCAAAACATCAGGAACATCTGGTTATGTTACTGCACGAGGGCTCACTGGGTACAATGAGGTCCTAAAAAGACTTAAAGAGGATTCTTTAGTCTTTTTAGGACCTGGGCAAAGTCTGACATTTATAGTTACTTTCACCATTCATATGTCAGAAATGTCAGGAGGCAGAAACTAAGAGCAGAGGAGCCGCTGCTGTGCAAAGGGAGGAGAAGCAATGGATTAGGCAGATGGAGGGATGGGAGCAGTCCCAGGCTGCATCCCCTGTCCCCCCCCCAGCCAGTCTCCTACCTGCTGAGCAGAAAGCCCTGCAGCCATTCTCCTGCCCCTTCTCCAGAGCAGGATTTCCAGCCCCGGCTCCCGCCCTGCACGGTCCCTGGGGTGGGGGATGGGATCAGTCCCAGGCTGCATCCCCTGCCCCCTCCTACCTGCTGAGCAGAAAGCCCTGCAGCCATTCTCCTGCCCCTTCTCCAGAGCAGGATTTCCAGCCCCGGCTCCCTCCCTGCACGGTCCCTGGGGTGGGGGATGGGATCAGTCCCAGGCTGCATCCCCTGCCCCCCTCCTGCCAGTCTCCTACCTGCTGAGCAGAAAGCCCTGCAGCCATTCTCCTGCCCCTTCTCCAGAGCAGGATTTCCAGCCCTGGCTCCCTCCCTGCACGGTCCCTGGGGTGGGGGATGGGATCAGTCCCAGGCTGCATCCCCTGCCCCCCTCCTACCTGCTGAGCAGAAAGCCCTGCAGCCATTCTCCTGCCCCTTCTCCAGAGCAGGATTTCCAGCCCTGGCCCCCTCCCTGCACGGTCCCTGGGGTGGGGGATGGGATCAGTCCCAGGCTGCATCCCCTGCCCCCCTCCTGCCAGTCTCCTACCTGCTGAGCAGAAAGCCCTGCAGCCATTCTCCTGCCCCTTCTCCAGAGCAGGATTTCCAGCCCCGGCTCCCTCTGCTGGCTGAATGGCTCAGCTTCTCCCCAGGTTTCCGGTTCTCATAAAAACCCCTTCCTTTTTTGAGCAGGAAATGACGTCGTCAAATGGAGGCGGGGAAGTGAAACTTGCAGTAGTTTTACAAAGAATTGTGGTGAGGGAGGCTGGGAATTGTGGGAAGTGTAGTCCCAAGGTCCGGGAGGTTTTGGCTTTGCTTGACTCAACGCTCTCCGTTTCTAATGATGGAGGTGGAAGAGTGAGGGAAGAAGAAGAAGAAGAAAGAGCTCATCCTCCTCCTCCCCGCACCCTCAAAATTATTCTGACCAATCAGCGCCAGAACAGCGGATCCTCACTTCTGCCCACCCTTAAGAAGATTGTGACAGAATTACTTGTAGAGGGGCAGGTTCTTTTCCTGTCCCCACCCTGAAGAAACTTTTGACCAATCAGTGCCAGAGAGCCGGGATCTTCTCTTCCCGCCTACAGTATTGTGGCCAATCAGTGCCAGAGGGGCGGGAACTTCACGCCCGCTCTTAGGATTGACCAATCTGCGGCAGAGGGAGGGGTCTGGGTGCTGAGTGCCCGCCCCCTGCCCGGTGAGAGCGCAGATTCAGACTCCGATAACTTTATTGGCAGGACAATCCTACATCTGTTGCCATAGTAACGCAGAGAAGGCTTGCAATAAAAAGAGCCTAGATAGGATTTTAGACAGTGCTGGGGAGGAGCCTGCTGTCGTGGTACACGTGGGCACCAACGACATAGGAAAATGTGGGAGGGAGGTTCTGGAAGCCAAATTTAGGCTCTTAGGTAGAAAGCTTAAATCCAGAACCTCCAGGGTAGCATTCTCTGAAATGCTCCCTGTTCCACGCGCAGGTCACCAGAGGCAGGCAGAGCTCCGGAGTCTCAATGTGTGGATGAGACGATGGTGCAAGGAAGAGGGATTCAGTTTTGTTAGGAACTGGGGAACCTTTTGGGGAAGGGGGAGTCTCTTCCGAAGGGATGGACTCCACCTTAACCAGGGTGGAACCAGACTGCTGGCGCTAACCTTTAAAAAGGAGATAGAGCAGCTTTTAAACTAGAACAAGGGGGAAAGCCGACAGTCCCTCAGCAGCGCATGGTTCGGAGAGAGGTATCTTTAAAGGATATTAATGATGCATTAGAATTAGGGCATCCCGACAGTGAGGTTCCAATAATTAGAAAAGTAGTCCAAGTGCCTGTAACTAAAAACTCCCCTGAGCTAAAAAATTCTAACTTATCCCTATCAATTAAAAAGCAGAACAAAAATACAAACAAAAAACAAACTTTGAAATGTTTGTATGCTAATGCCAGAAGTCTAAGAAATAAGATGGGAGAATTAGAATGTATAGCAGTGAATGAGGACATAGACTTAATTGGCATCTCAGAGACATGGTGGAAGGAGGACAACCAATGGGACAGTGCTTGCTTGCTTTATTTATTTATTTATTTATTTATTTATTAACTTTTCTTTACCGACGTTCCTGTAAAAGATACAAATCACATCGGTTTACAATGTAACTCCAAAATTCGCTCAGGGGCGATACAAATAACATGGGTGACAATTAACAGTGGAACGGGTCATAACAAGATATATCATAACCTAACATGTCATCTCAAAACAAATGAGATGATAACTGAGAAAAAACAACAGGAACAATGCATTGGACTGTGGAGTCCGACTGGAATGTCCGCTTGGGAAAATCAGGCTGGAACAGTGGGAAAATTAAGTGTCAGGGAAGGCTTGGCTGAATAGCCATGTTTTGAGGTTTTTTTTAAATGTAGATGGGCAAGGCTCTTGCCTGAGGTCCGGAGGCAACGCATTCCATTGATGGGGTCCTGCTGTCAATATGGCGTGCTTTCTTAGGGATGTTTTCACTTGAGGGGCATATAGAGTGTCTTTGTAGGCACTTCTGATTGGTCTAGCTGAGGTATGTGGTCTTATTTGTATAGAGGTGTTGAGAGATGTGAGGTTGTGTTTC
Source organism: Rhinatrema bivittatum (assembly GCF_901001135.1). Lineage (NCBI taxonomy): Eukaryota > Metazoa > Chordata > Amphibia > Gymnophiona > Rhinatrematidae > Rhinatrema > Rhinatrema bivittatum. Next base: position 9,639,780 of record NC_042616.1, on the reverse strand, counting down.
GCTTTATGTATGATCGTGAGGACTTTGAAGAGAATCCTGGATTTGATGGGTAGATAGTGGAGGTACTGAAGGATGGGGGTGATATGTTCCCTTTTTTTGGTATTGGTGAGAATCCTGGCAGCAGATTTCTGAACCATTTGAAGAGGTTTGATAGAGTTGGCCGGGAGACCGAGAAGGAGGGAATTGCAATAGTCCAATTTTGACAGGATGATGGATTGCAGTCTCAATCTGAAGTCCTGGAACTGAAGGAGTGGTTTTAGGTTTCTAAGGACTTGCAGTTTGAAGAAGCACTCCTTGGTGGTGGTGTTCACAAACTTCTTTAGGTTAAGCTGGTTATCCAGGGTCACGCCTAAATCTCTAACAAATGGAGAATGTTTAATAATTGTGTTGGCTGATTGGGAAGAGGATGGTGAAGTAGGAGGAGTGGCGAGGTCTTCTTGTGAGATGATAAGAATCTCAGTCTTGTCAGTGTTCAGGACCAGTTTGAGAGTGGAAAGAAGTTGGTTAATTGCTTGAAGGCAGTTGTTCCAGTGGTTAAGGGTTTTTTGTAGAGAATCTGTGATCGGGATGAGTATTTGGATGTCATCCGCATACAGATAGTGAGATAGTTTTAGCTTTGTAAGTAGGTGGCAGAGTGGTAAAAGGTAGATGTTGAAGAGTGAAGGTGAGAGAGAAGATCCTTGGGGGACACCCAGATTGGAGCGGACGGGGGGAGATTCTTTATTGTTAATCCTGACTTTAAAGCACCTGTTGGACAGGAAGGATCTGAACCAACTAAGAGGTATATACCGAGGTACAAATTATATCGCAATGATAGAGAGGAGCACCCGGGAGGCGGTGTGGCGCTTTATGTCCGGGATGACATAGAGTCCAACAGGATAAACATCCTGCATGAGACTAAATGCACAATTGAACCTTTATGGGTAGAAATCCCTTGTGTGTCAGGGAAGACTACAGTGATAGGGGTATACTACCGTCCACTTGGTCAAGATGGTGAGACGGACAGTGAAATGCTAAGAGAAATTAGGGAAGCTAACCAAATTGGTAGTGCGGTAATAATGGGAGACTTCAATTACCCCAATATTGACTGGGTAAATGTATCATTGGGACATGCTAGAGAGATAAAGTTCCTGGATGGAATATATGACAGTTTTATGGAGCAATTGGTCCAGGAACCGATGAGAAAGGGAGCAATTTTAGACCTAATTCTGAGTGGAGCACATGATTTGGTAAGAGAGGTAACGGTGGTGGGGCCGCTTGGGAATAGTGATCATAATATGATCAAATTTGAATTAATGACTGGAAGAGGGACAGTGTGCAAATCCAAGGCTCTCGTGCTAAACTTTCAAAAGGGAAACTTTGATAAAATGAGAAAAATAGTTAGAAAAAAACTGAAAGGAGCAGCTACAAAAGTAAAAAGTGTGCTAGAGGCGTGGTCATTGTTAAAAAAATACCATCCTAGAAGCACAATTCAGATGTATTCCACATATTAAGAAAGGTGGAAAGCAGGCAAAACGATTACCGGCATGGTTAAAAGGGGAGGTGAAAGAAGCTATTTTAGCCAAAAGATCTTCATTCAAAAATTGGAAGAAGGATCCAACAGAAGAAAATAGGATAAAGCATAAACTTTGGCAAGTTAAATGTAAGACATTGATAAGGCAGGCTAAGAGAGAATTTGAAAAGAAGTTGGCTGTAGAGGCAAAAACTCACAGTAAAAACCTTTTAAAATATTTCCGAAGCAGAAAGCATGTGAGGGAGTCAGTTGGACCGTTAGATGATCGAGGGGTTAAAGGGACACTTAGAGAAGATAAGGCAATCGTGGAAAGATTAAATAATTTTTTTCTTCAGTGTTTACTGAAGAGGATGTTGGGGAGGTACCCGTACTGGAGAAGGTTTTCATGGGTAAAGATTCAGATGGACTGAACCAAATCACGGTGAACCTAGAAGATGTGGTAGACCTGATTGATAAACTGAAGAGTAGTAAATCACCTGGACCGCATGGTATACACCCCAGAGTCCTGAAGGAACTAAAAAATGAAATTTCAGACCTATTAGTAAAAATTTGTAACTTATCATTAAAATCATCCATTGTACCTGAAGACTGGAGGATAGCAAATGTAACCCCAATATTTAAAAAGGGCTCCAGGGGCAATCCGGGAAACTACAGACCGGTTAGCCTGACTTCAGTGCCAGGAAAAATAGTGGAAAGTGTTCTAAACATCAAAATCACAGAACATATAGAAAAACATGGTTTAATGGAACAAAGTCAGCATGGCTTTACCTAGGGCAAGTCTTGCCTCACAAATCTGCTTCATTTTTTTGAAGGAGTTAATAAACATGTGGATAAAGGTGAACCAGATGTTGTGTACTTGGATTTTCAGAAGGCATTTGACAAAGTTCCTCTTGAGAGGCTTCTAGGAAAAGTCAAAAGTCATGGGATAGTTGGCGATGTCCTTTCGTGGATTGCAAGCTGGCTAAAAGACAGGAAACAGAGAATAGGATTAAATGGACAATTTTCTCAGTGGAAGGGAGTGGGCAGTGGAGTGCCTCAGGGATCTGTACTGGAACCCTTACTTTTCAATATATTTATAAATGATCTGGAAAGAAATACGACGAGTGAGGTAATCAAATTTGCAGATGATACAAAATTGTTCAGAGTAGTTAAATCACAAGCAGATTGTGATAAATTGCAGGAAGACCTAGTGAGGCTGGAAAATTGGGCATCTAAATGGCAGATGAAATTTAATGTGAACAAGTGCAAGGTGATGTATATAGGGAAAAATAACCCATGCTACAGTTACACAATGTTAGGTTCCATATTAGGTGCTACTACCCAAGAAAGAGATCTAGGCGTCACAGTGAATAACACATTGAAATCGTCGGTTCAGTGTGCTGCGGCAGTCAAAAAAGCAAACAGAATGCTGGGAATTATTAGAAAGGGAATGGTGAATAAAACGGAAAATGTCATAATGCCTCTGTATCGCTCCATGGTGAGACCGCACCTTGAATATTGTGTACAATTCTGGTCGCCGCATCTCAAAAAAGATATAATTGCGATGGAGAAGGTACAGAGAAAGGCTACCAAAATGATAAGGGGAATGGAACAACTCCCCTATGAGGAAAGACTAAAGAGGTTAGGACTTTTCAGCTTGGAGAAGAGACGGCTGAGGGGGGATATAATAGAGGTGTTTAAAATCATGAGAGGTCTAGAACGGGTAGATGTGAATCGGTTTTTTACTCTTTCGAATAATAGAAAGACTAGGGGGCACTCCATGAAGTTAGCATGTGGTACATTTAAAACTAATCGGAGAAAGTTCTTTTTCACTCAATGCACAATTAAACTCTGGAATTTGTTGCCAGAGGATGTGGTTAGTGCAGTTAGTATAGTTGTGTTTAAAAAAGGATTGGATAAGTTCTTGGAGGAGAAGTCCATTACCTGCTATTAATTAAGTTGACTTAGAAAATAGCCACTGCTATTACTAGCAACGGTAACATGGAATAGACTTAGTTTTTGGGTACTTGCCAGGTTCTTATGGCCTGGATTGGCCACTGTTGGAAACAGGATGCTGGGCTTGATGGACCCTTGGTCTGACCCAGTATGGCATGTTCTTATGAGAAGCCCAGGAAAGAATTAGAAAATCTGCCCGCAGGGAGCGAGGGGCTGCGCTGATGCCGGGAGCTCCCTCCCTCCGTCCCTGGGAAAGAATTAGAAAATCCGCCCGCAGGGAGCGAGGGGCCGCGCCGATGCCGGGTGCTCCCTCCCTCCGTCCCCGGGAAAGAATTAGAAAATCTGCCCGCAGGGAGCGAGGGGCCGCGCCGATGCCGGGAGCTCCCTCCCTCCGTCCCCGGGAAAGAATTAGAAAATCCGCCCGCAGGGAGCGAGGGGCCGCGCTGATGCCGGGAGCTCCCTCCCTCCGTCCCCGGGAAAGAATTAGAAAATCCGCCCGCAGGGAGCGAGGGGCCGCGCTGATGCCGGGAGCTCCCTCCCTCCGTCCCCGGGAAAGAATTAGAAAATCCGCCCGCAGGGAGCGAGGGGCCGCGCTGATGCCGGGAGCTCCCTCCCTCCGTCCCCGGGAAAGAATTAGAAAATCCGCCCGCAGGGAGCGAGGGGCCGCGCTGATGCCGGGAGCTCCCTCCCTCCGTCCCCGGGAAAGAATTAGAAAATCCGCCCGCAGGGAGCGAGGGGCCGCGCTGATGCCGGGAGCTCCCTCCCTCCGTCCCCGGGAAAGAATTAGAAAATCCGCCCGCAGGGAGCGAGGGGCCGCGCTGATGCCGGGAGCTCCCTCCCTCTGTCCCCGGGAAAGAATTAGAAAATCTGCCCGCAGGGAGCGAGGGGCCGCGCTGATGCCGGGAGCTCCCTCCCTCTGTCCCCGGGAAAGAATTAGAAAATCTGCCCGCAGGGCAGCTCCCTCAGGGTTCAGAGACCCTCAGGATGCACTGAGCCCTGCATTAAGCCTGAAACTCAGTGCCAGTGCGGGAGGTAAAATCAAACTCCCAATGCTCTGCTAATGCAGGGGAAGTTACAAACTGCCCCCACATTATAACTCGGGGCACGGGGGGCTCTCGGTACCAGGGGGAGGAGGCTCTGAGTGCCGGGACCTGTAGTCAGGATACATTCGCACCCTTCTGGTGCCAGCACCTGAGGCACTGCAGGGCCACCATCCTGCTCCTCTTTCACAACCTAGAGGGTGAGTGAGAGGATCAAGGGATCAGTGGCTGCAGATGGGAGGGGGGATAATGCACTGTCCCCCCTGCCACCAAAAAGGCTTCTGTTCTTTGGGGGTGGGGAATGAAGGTGAGTTCGGGGAAGGAGTGAGGATTGGCGGGATAGGGATGGACTTAAAAGAGGTGAGTGAGGGGACCATGGGGGTGGGAACGAAGGAGGTGAACAGACTGTGGGGGGTGGAGTGAAGGAGGTGAAGGGATTGGGTGAGGGAGCAAAAGAGTGAGTGGAGGGAGGGAGCAAAGGAGTGAATGAGGGTGAGGGGATTATGGGAAAGGGAAGTAACCCTGGGAGGGTGAAGGGATTGGGTGGGAAAAGGCAGCTGGAGAGTAAGAGGATGGGGGAAGGGGAAGTGAATGTGGGAGAGTGAGGGGATGGGAGTGAGATTGGAGGCTGTGGCTTCCTTCCATTTCCATCCCACCCTATCCTCCCTCCTTCTTCATCCTGATCTTCCCTCTTCCTCTTTTACCCCATCCACATTCTCCTTTTCTTCCTATCTCCTCCTTCCCAATTTCTAATTCCCTCCACTCATTCTGAATCCTTATCCTACCCGATTCCCCCATCCTCCTCTCCCTTTGTGCGCCTGTCCTCCATCCGGGGGAAATGCCCGGCTATAAGTAGGAAAAATTCAGGGTTACCAGCGATTGACTGCAGTGAGCATGCGGCGGGCGAAACGGGACTCCCTGGAGGGGAGGAAGAAGCAAACATGGCGCCGGAGCACGCGGTTGCAACAGAGAAGTAATACCCCAGCGCCTCAGATGAGCAGAGTGAAAAGGAGGACTTGCCTGGCTCCCAGTAGCGAAATTTCGGGTGAATTCAGCGTTGGATTACAGCGAGCGCGGGGTGACTGAGCAGGGAACCTCTTGAGGGAAGAAAGCAGTTAACATGGCGCTGGAGCATGCTGCAGATCCAGCGGCAGCGCTGAAATGGCACCCCAGTGCTTAAAGGGAGCAGAATCGCAAACGGGAGGGGAATGGCTGCCAGAAGGAAAATTATTGATTTATCAGAATTTGCCTACAGTGAGAGTTCGGGAGCGGAGAAGGGAGCCCCTCGGGGGGACGAAGAAGAGAGCATGGCAACAGAGATGGAAGCAGCAAGCAGATCACAAACAGCGAAGCACAGTGAGTCCAGCCCCACCAAGCAGGAATTGCAGACGTGGTTGCAAGACATGAAACAGGAAATTATTCAAACCTTAAAACTGGAGATAAAAGAAAATATGGGAGCGCTCAGAAGGGAGGTGGAAGAAATTGGTGAGCGAATCCACGTGGTGGAGCAGAGTGTGGATGAGCAGGCCACTGCCATTGGACAGCAATCTAAGGACATTCAAGTAATTCAACAAACCACGGAGGATTTATTGAATAAAATAGAAGATTTGGAAAATCGGCAAAGACGTTGCAACATCAGGATCAGAGGCATACCAGAGGGGGAGGAAACTATAGATTATGGGACGGTAGTGCAAAACATCTGCAAGTCCATATTAAGTATGGAAGCTGAGAAACCGTATGGGCAACCAATTCTAATTGATAGAGCACACCGAGCGCTGGGCAAACCCCTTAATAATAAACCGAGGGACATCGTGGCCTGCCTGCATAACTTTCCCACTAAAGAATTGATCATGAACAAAGCATGCAGCCTGGGGAGTATAGAGTGGAAAGGATCCGAGATACAAATATTTAATGACGTGTCTGCAGTTACCCTACAAAAGAGAAGGGCGATGAAAAATATATCTGAGACTTTGAGAGCGGAGAATGTGAGATATCGGTGGCTGTACCCTTTCGGGATCATGTTTAACATAAGTGGGACTGCCTGCGTAGCAAAGAACCCGGAGGGTGCGGAAACATTTCTGCGACAACAGGGTATAGAAGTGAAAACACATCCGGCAGGACCACCGCCCATGAGAGGAGGACCCATGCCTCGATGGCAACGCATGGGAAAAGGTGGAAAGAGGCTACGGCGCCAGGAGACTGCCAAGGAAGGAATGGGACCCAGCGAGAGATGGGGACTTAATTCAGATACACTTGGAAAACAGTTTTAAACCAGAGTGGGGTGGTAATCCCGGAGTAGGTTTGACCGGTTTGAACTGGGAAAAGTATAAAGAATGAGGGAATTGGTATCACTAGGATACAGCGGGCATGAGAATAACACAGGGGTAAAGGTAAAAAGTTTTGGGTGTTGAATGTACTGTTGGCTGAGTTGGGGGGTATTTGATGTTGTAATAATATATGTTACATGAGAGAGTTAAGTTTGTGCATTGTCGCTACACGGGATGGGGTCATTCCTCCTGATATTTGGGTGAGGATGGGTACCTCACGGATGTTAGAAGGGGAAGGGGGGAAGGGGGAGGTGGGGGGAGATTGGGGGGGGGGTGGGGGTTGGGGTCTGAGGGAGAGTCATTATGGTGGTTAGGGAAGAAGGGAGTCTGCAGTATTTATACCATGATTAGCAGCGGTTTCACCGGGGGTAGTAATGATGGCTAATTTGAACATAGTATCCTTAAATTTGAAAGGTCTGAACCACCCCAGAAGAGGCAACTGCTATTTAAGGATGCCAAGGCGCAGAGAGCGCAGATATACTTTGTACAAGAGACTCATCTATTGAAAAGGGACAAACGGCTGTTGAGAGACAAGGACTACCCGCATGTCTTTCTGGCTTCTAATTGTGAGGAGAGGAAGACATGTGGTGTGGGAATTTTGCTGGGGAAAGAGTTGAGAGTAGAGATTTTGGCTATTAGAAAAGATCGAAAGGGCAGATATATAGCTATAGTATTGAAAATTGACAACACCTTGATGACATTAATTAATGTATATGCACCAAATCAAAATCAAGGGATGTTTTTCATTCAATTGGAGCAATCCCTAAGTGATTTCATACAGGGACCAGTTTTAGTGGGTGGGGACTTCAACACTACCCTGAGTCCCAATCTAGATCATAGTACTGGTCAGGGGGGAGGTAAAGGGCATAGGGAAAGGCTAAAAATTTTGATGGAACATTGGGGACTTTTTGATATCTGGCGTAAGCAACATCCCAGGGACAGGGATTACACCTTTTTCTCTAGAGTACATGGGATTTACTCTCGCATAGACATGTGGCTTGGTAGTAAACAATGGGTGGTGGATTGTGTAGAGTCCAAGATAGGCCACATTGTGTGGGCTGACCATGCTCTAATCCAAGGGTCCTTTCGCTTGATGCAGGAAGACAGGGGGGTTAAATATTGGCGGCTCAATAATAAACTATTGACGGACGCGCAAATGTGTGAGTCTTTACGAATAGATATTATAGATTATTTTGAGAGAAATGATAATGGGGAAGTCTCATCCCGTGTGGTATGGAACTGCTTTAAAGCAGTGATCAGGGGACGGGTGATAGCGAAAGAAGCGATAAGATTGCGAGAGGCGAGGCAGTACAAGCAGGAGCTGAATAAAATTATTGGGCAATTGGAAACGAAACACAAGAGGGGAGGGGCATGGCGTGTTCTGCGTGCCCTGGACCAGAAACGTACTGAACTGTGTACACTGTTGGTTGGGGAGATTTTGGATAAGCTGGATAATAGAAGGGGGATCCGCTTTTTAGAGGGTAATAAGCCGTGCAAGTGGTTGGCCAGGCAATTGAAACAACAAATAGCACAAAGTACTATATTAAAAATCAAAGATCCCACAGGTAATTTTATCATGGAAAATAAGGGAATTAGGAATAGGTTTGCCCAATTTTATCAAGGGCTATATACAGAAGAGCTCAACATCACGACAGAACAAATTGATGCCTACCTGGGGGAGATAACCTTGCCATGTTTAGGGGACGATCAAGCCAGAATTCTGGATATGCCAATTACTAGGGGGGAGATCTCCGATGCTATATCTAACTTGAAAATACATAAGGCCCCGGGGTTGGATGGATTTACTGGGCTATTTTATAAAAAATATAAGGATCTACTCATTCCACACTTGCAAGGGGTCTATAACGATCTCTTAGAGACGTCTACCTTACCTGAGTCAATGAGCATGGCGGGAATTACGGTACTGCCCAAGCCAGGCAAGGACAAATCGCTTTGTGGATCCTATAGGCCAATATCCCTGCTTAATGTAGACTTAAAGATTTTAGCTAAAGTATTGGCGCGCAGATTAAATATGGTATTACCTTCACTTATTCACCCTGATCAATCGGGGTTCATTCCGGGTAGACAGGCAGGGGATAATATTAGAAAAGTGGTGGATTTGATGTGGGCCGCTAGAGAAAAGAACATCCCCTTGGTTTTAATGGCAGTAGATGCCGAAAAGGCTTTCGACAGGGTACACTGGGGGTTTCTGTTTGGGGTTATGCGAAAGATGGGGTTAGGTCACAATTTTCAACAATGGCTTAGGACAATGTACACCAAACCCAAGGCCTGCATTAAAGTGAATGGCTCCTATTCAGATCCGTTCAAACTGGGGAGGGGTACCAGACAGGGGTGCCCCCTCTCCCCCCTTTTATTTGCACTGTTTATGGAGCCCTTTGTGGCTATTATTCGCCAAAACGGGGAAATAAGGGGCATGGATATTGGGGGGGGGGGGGGGCCAATCTAAAATCACACTATTTGCAGATGACCTTCTGTTTACAGTAGCATACCCACAGCGTACATTACCTGTTTTAGTTAGAGAACTGGACAGGTTCAGTTCGGTATCCGGGTTTAAGGTGAACTTGGCGAAAACTGGGATTTTGAATGTATCTCTTGCCGAATTGCAGATCCCTGAAGTGCAAGATAAATTTCCCTTTAAGTGGGCTTTGAAGGGGATAAAATACTTAGGGATTAAGATGACGGCGAATTGGAGACAGCTATTTAGCCTTAATTACATCCCACTGATGGAGCAAATGACTAGAGATCTAGACATCTGGTTTCCATATAAGTTATCATGGCTGGGGAGAATCGCAGTGATAAAAATGAATGTCCTACCAAGATGGTTGTATCTCTTCCAGACGTTGCCGATAGAGGTGTCCTCTACATTCTTACGCTCACTGCAGACCAAAGTATTTCATTTCATTTGGCGAAAGAGGCCTCCGCGCATAGCGAGGCGGGTGTTGTATAGACCTAGAGCGGAAGGGGGCTTGCAATTCCCAATTTTCTTAAGTATTACCAAGCAGCTCAACTTAGGGTAATACCGGAATGGTCAGCAGGGAGAATCTTGAAACTTTGGGCTCAATTGGAGCAAGACATGGGGGGAGGAATGCACTTACATCAGAGGGTATGGGAGCTAATATCGAAAGGGAAAAATAAGGATGTAGAGAACCCCTTTACACAGGCAACGCTGAAAATTTGGCGTCAGTGTCGAATGAGGTTGACGGGGAGAGAGATGGTGACGCCCTTGTTACCTATTGGGCTTTACAGGCAACAATGCTGGGTTTATGAGGGGGGAACTGGTTTGGACAGGTGGAGTAATTGGGGGATTTTGAGGTATGGACAGCTGTTTCAGGACTCTCACATATCTACATTTGAGGACTTGCAACGTAAATTTGGTCTTCCCAGTGGGGAGTACTTCCATTATCTGCAGATAAGACATTGTCTTCAAGATCCATTCATTAACTAGAATGTGAGTAGACAGAGCTCGGCCTTTGAAAGCTTGTGTTGCCACACAGACGAGTTGAAAGGTACAATTTCCAATATTTACGTGTGGTTGTCTGAACTGGACTTGACCCTACACCGCTTTCAGCAGGCGTGGGAAAAGGACTTAAAATCAAAATGGACGGCGACACCTGTTTCCTTCAAGCATCCCAAGGAGTTATCTCTGCTAACACTATGGAAACCAACTATAAAGTGTTGTCAAGGTGGTACCTTACACCAGCTAAACTGCACACCATGTACCCAGCACAGGATGAGAAATGCTGGAGGAACTGTACACAGACGGGTACATATTTGCATATTTGGTGGGAATGTACCAAGATAGTGCCGTTTTGGCAATGGATTTGGCAGATGGTTACACAAATGTTACATATTAAGGTGACCTTTAATCCGGCGATTTTTCTACTGTCGGACTTTCCAGGGTCGTGGTCAAAAAAGGTGAGGTCATTGGTGCATCATGTGCTTAGTGCGGCCCGCCAGGAACTGGCGGCACACTGGCGACAGGACAGACCACCTGCAGTGGAGACTGTTATTCAGAGGTTGTGGCTAATGCATTCGTGGTACTATATAAGGGCTCAACAGCAGGACGCAGTGGCAAAACATGTTCTAATATGGGAGCCCTTCTTGCATTGGTACAATGAGAACTGAGAGGAGGGAGATTCCTTGGGTATAGAAGGACTACAAGGGGTGTTAGACTCGGACTGGATGCAATACCAGGATTTGAAGAAAATTATGGGTTAGGATTCGGCAAAATGCAGACTGAAAATTAATTGACTCTCACACAAAGGAACAGTTATACATCAAGGAGAAAGACAAAGGGGGGGGGAGGGAAAGGGGAGGAGGGGGAAGAGGGGAAGGGGGGGAAATGAAAAAGCACGGCGCGACATTGGTTGTAAAAGCTTTATTGAAAGTTTCATTTGTTTGTATTTGTGGCTGGAATGGCTATGTTATTGTTTAGGTTGCCAATAAAAATTAAATTAAAAAAAAAATTGTGTAACTTGGATAATTTTCAAGGGATTATATTGGGAAATGATAAACAAATGATTAAACTGAGTTATTTGCAGATGATATGTTACTGTTTGCAGGTAACTCACGAGTATGTTTGGACAGTACTGTCAAGTGATTAATTATGAAAATCTGAAGCCTTTCCATTGGATTAAACATCTAAAGATAAATGGCAGGATGTGTTTCCTTTTTAGTGGGCAATGGATATGATCCGCTATTTAGGGATAACTTTAACCAGATCCACAGCTGACTTATAGGCCTTAAATCTCTCTGCATGGTTAGAGACTGTCCGCTCTCTGTTGGGAAGATGGAAATGACTTCCACGCTCACTGATGGGAAGATGTGCCTTAAATAAAATGGTTATCTTGCCGAAAATTCTTTATCATTTGCAAATGCTTCCTTTGTGGGTTAAGGGATCTAACTGACTGGATCATTCATCAAAATGCGTTATGGCTTTTGACTAGGTCATAGAGAGTGTAAGCCAGTTGCCTATACCCGGAACTTTGGACTCTCCGATTGAGGACAGGCTGTGGTTCTTTGTGAACCAATGGCTCAGTATAACCTCAGACCAGTGGGTTCTTTCCTTCATCCATCAAGAATCTATTGGATGTCCCACCTCTGAGCCCATTTTGGCCCACCAGGCCAAAGAAGGAAGGGATTTTACTCCAGGTACTTCCTGATTCCAAGGTGAACAGGAGGATTTCATCCCATCCTAGACCTAACAGCCTTGAACAAATTTCTAAAAAATGAAAAGTTCAAGATGGTTTCCCTGGGAACCTTGATCCCCCTTTTGCATAAAGAGTACTGGCTATGTTCCCTCAATCTAACAGATGCATACACTCACACTGAGATCTTTCCCAGTCACAGGATGTTTCTCCGATTTGTGGTGATGCTGTTTGGGCTAGTGTCAGCTCCATGAGTCTTCACAAAATGCCTGGCTGTGATGGCGGCGCACCTCTGCAGGCTGGGAGAACATGTTTTCCCTCATCTAGATAATTGGCAGGTCAAGAGCACATCTCTGGCAGAGGCTGCAAGGTCTATGTGCTTGACCATCTGTTGCTAGGGTTTGTCATCAATTACTGAAGTCCCATCTCGGCCCATTACCTCAATTGGACTTCATTGGAGCCCTGCTAGACAAGGCTCAGACTAAGGCCTTCCTGCCTCGTCAAAGGGCCATTACTTTGATGACCATCGTGGCAGAGATTCAGCAGAGTCAGTAGGTGTCAGACTGGTACATGTTAAGGCTGTTAGGCCATATAGCCGCAACCATCCATGTCACTCCATTGGCACGATTACACATGCACAGAGCCCAATGGACCCTGAGGTTGCAGTGGTGCCAGACCACGCAGAACCTCCAAGGCTGCATCCGAGTCACCCCATCCCTCCAGGACTCATTGTCTTGGTGGCAGGTACTTTCCAATCTGAAGCAGCGGATCTCTTTTCAAAGTCCTCCTGCCCAAATTGTCCTAATCATAGATGTGTTCACCCTAGTCTGAGGAGCTCATGTTGATGGGCTCAGCACCTAGGGTCTCTGGTCTGCTCAAGAAAGCTGTTGTTAAATCAACTTCCTGGAATTTTGGGCGATAAGGTACACACTATGGGCTTTCAGAGATCGGCTGTCCAACAAAGTTGTCCTGATCCAAACAGACAACTAGGTAGTGATGTGGTATGTCAACAAGCAGGGAGGTACAGGATCGTACCTCCTGTGTCAGGAAGCGGTCCAGATCTAGTCATGGACCCTGTCCCACGGGATGATGCTCAGGGCCAAGTACCTGGCCGGGATGGAGAACATGGTAGCCGACAGACTGAGTCATGCCTTCAGACCCCACAAGTGGCCTTGGACCAGGGGGTAGCAAATCGGAAATGTCACCTCAGGGGGAGCCCGGACGTAGATTTATTCATGTCTCCTTGCAACAAGAAGGTATCTTGGTTCTATTCCCTGTACAGGTCAGACTGCAAATCAGCCTTGGAAGCCCTTGCCCTTCATTGGAGCAAGAATCTTCTGTATGCGTATCCTCTAATTCCCTTAGTGGCGAAGACTCTCTTGAAGCTTCGCAAGGACAAGGGGACTATGATCCTCATAGCACCTTACTGGTTGAGACAAGTTTGGTTTCCACTCCTTTGGGCAGATGTCCATCCGATCAGTCTGGGAATTTCCCCAGATCTTATCACATGCAATTGAGGCAGGTTGCAACATCCCAATCTCCAGGCCCTGTCGCTCACAGTCTAGATGTTGAAAGGTTAATTCTGCAACCATTCGATCTCTCACAGGATGTCTTGAGTCCTGGTGGCTTCTAGAAAACCTTTCACTAGAAAGTCCTAGACTGAAGTAGAGGAGGTTTCCATGTGGTGTGAGCAGAAGACCCTAGATCCGTTCTCCTGTTCCACACAAAAACTGCTCGATTACCTTCCTCACCTATCAGAAGCTGGCTTAAAAACCAACTCTGTTAAGAGTTCCTCGCAGTGCTACTGGCACATACCACCAAGGTGTAGATGGTACACCCATCTCTGTACAGCCTACAGTTGTACAATTCATGCGGGGCCTGCTTCAATTGAAACCTCCCCCTAAGGCCTCCCACTGTGTCTTGGGACTTCAACGTGGTGTTAGCTCAGCTGATGAAAGCTCCTTTAGAGCCACTGCACACTTGTGACCTGAAGTGCATCGCTTTGGAAGCTTTTATTGTAAAAACTGGAAAGCAATTCATAATCAGTTGGATTTCAGCAACTGATTTCTTATGTTCACCAACTGATTTCTTATGTTCATAAATGTTGTAAAATAAATAAATAAGTACCTGAACTGGAAGGTCATATTTTTGATGGCGGTCACCTCAACGCACAGGGTCAGTGAGTTCTAGGTCTTAGTGATTTATCCACCTTACACTAAGTTTTATCATGACAGTGTGGACTCACATATGTACCCTAAATTCCTGCCTAAGGTGGTGACGGACTTCCATCTTAACTAGTCCATCGTCTTGCCAACATTCTTTCCCAAGCTCCATTCACACCAAAGCGAATGAACACTGCACAGTTTGGACTGCAGGCACGCCTTAGCCTTCTATCTGGAGAAGACAGAAGCTCATAGACAGTCCACCCAATTTTTTATTTGATAGGAATAGGTTGGGCGTTGCCATTGCCAAACAGACACTAATTGGCTAGCAGATTGCATTTCCTTCTGTTATGCCCAGGTGGGACTGCATCTTGGAGGTCATGTCAAGGCTCATTCTGTCAGAGCAATGCAGTTGCAAGCAGTTCCCGTGGAGGAGATCTGCAAGGCTGTGACATGGCATTCTCTCCACACATTCACATCTTACTATTGCTTGAATAGGGATGGCCAACATGACAGTAGGTTTGGCCAATCTGTCCTTCAGAATCTAGGGCCCGTCATTTATGGCTGTTTCCGCCATTTGTTACCAACATCACCATTGTTGTTGTGCCCACTGGCACCTGGATGTGTCTCTGCTGGTCCCCTTTTATGTTGGGGAGCTGTTGTAGCTAGGATTGCACCCATGTGTGAGCAATACCAATCTTCTTGTCCTCAGAGAAAGCAGAGTTGCTTACCTGTAGCAGGTGATCTCCAAGAACAGCAGGATGCTAGTCTTCATGAATCCCCCCGCTACTCCACAAAGTTGGGTTTCTCTTATTTTTTCATTTATATATAATTCTATGTTATAAGATTGGAGAGGGACCCTATGTGGATGTGTGGTATAGGGCATGCTGGGCATGCTCAGCGTGCCAAGTCAAAGTTCTAGAAACTTTGGCATAACTTTTCTGTGTTGGGGCTCCATCTGATGTCACCCATATGTGAGGACTAACATGCTGCTGCCCTTGGAGAACACCTGTTACAGGTAAGCAACTCTGCTTTCTCTTGTTTTGCACACGCTGTAGCTTTACTTTCATGCACGGATGGGTTTTCAGTCATTCCCTCTATTTGTCAGAATGATTGTCCTAGCTTAAGGACCGAGATTGAGGATGGTTGCTCTCTTATGCACTTGTGCACTATTTTTGCATGTGGGTCCATTAATGCAATTAAGTATGCCTGAAGGTCTATTATGGTAGCTCTATAGTTGTAATCAATTTCAATAAGACCTATTTCCACCTTCAGCTCTAGGGATGTACAATCTCGGCATGCACTGGTTCTTGTAAATTACCTGATGGGCATGGAGGAGCTTTCTTGTTTTTACGTCCAATTCTTCAAGATGTTTATGAGACGAGTCTCCTATTCCAAAACTGTATAATGCAGGAATTGCAAGCTGGTTAACAGCTTGTGTCTTATTTTGTGCTGTTAAAGCACTCTTCGGAATAAGCTTCACTCTTCTATAGTACTCTTTACTGATCTTCTCTCGCAACACTTCATGCTGGATTTCTCCACCTCCCTCTACTCCTAGATATTTATATGCACACTCCTGCTCCAATTCCTTTATATTGCAATGTGTGGTCAGGGAGATGTTTTTAGTTTTGCTCAACTTTCCTTTCAGGAAATTTCCTTAGCAGATTTGTCCAAGCCAAATGTCATTCTGATGTTGTCTGAGAAACTTCACCACAGAGTTGTTCTGCTAAATGAGCATCACAAGAACTATAGAGTTTCACATTATCGGCAAACAGTAAATGGGATATCTTTGGTGGGGGTTTGGTGCTCTAAGATTAAGGCAAATTCCATAACCCAAGGAGTTAATGAGAGCACTCAGCAAGTTTAATGTCGGACTAAACAAAAGCGGTGACATGGGATTCTCCCTGTAACATTCCCTGCTGGATTTTAATATCGGAAATGACAGATTGTCCATCCTCATAATTCAGGTGCAGTGTAGTCTGCCACATTTTCATGGGGAACTTGATGCACTCAGTCAGTACCAGATTCACTTTGTATATTGCAAGGCCATTTATTATCCAGGAGTGTGGGATGCTATCAATGGCCTTCCTATAATCAATCCATGCTATACTGAGGTTCTGATTATGCATACAGCTGGTCATAATGTTTCAATAGCAGCTGATCTTTTGTTCCAAAGGCTCCTTTCTCTTCTATTGCCAAGATTTTATTAGAAGCAATGTGGTGATATATTCTATCTGCATCGATTGCAGTGAACACCTTACATATCACAGGCAAGTAGGTAAGTGTTTGATAGATTTTGGGGAAGGAAAGAAAATTGTTGGAAAGAGAATTGTTTTTCCTGTTTTTAACCATTGTGGTCTTAATTGTGGCTTTCTGATCAATTGATTTTTCCTGTTAGCCAGATCTTGATGGAGAGATGCTGTAAGAGAGAGGTGGACCCTTGAGCTGAGACGAGGTTGTTGCCGCCAGCACCATGGGGAGGCCCTGATGGTCCTCATCGTCAGGAGGTGGTTCCGAGAGAGAGAACCCAACAGGACCTTCACCTATACCAGCCCATGTTCCCCACGGGTTGAGCCTCTGGGTGCCAGAGCCAGCAGAACTTACGTGCAGGTCTCTCAGATGGCAGTCAGGAGACAGGTCGGTTGTACCAAGGGTCGAGGCAGGCAGCAGGCTAAACAAGGTAGAGGCCAGGCAGAGGTCAGGGCAGGCAGCGGACAAACAGAAACCAGGAAACAAGCAGGGTCAGAGCCAGAAAATCAATCCAAGGAAGCAGGGACGAGAGAGAGCTGGACGGAAGCAGGAACTGGAACTAGGATTGGGGCTGGAGCAGGAGGCAGGAGAACCACAGGAACACGATACAGACAACACGCATTTATACATGCCTTGCCTAACATCATCATCCTGGGCCGCAGGGAACTTTCCCTCTGTTGGCCCTTTAAATCTAGCCCAGGCGCGCAGCTAGGGGCCCAGGGATCACTCCGGTGTCGAGAGTGCCACGAGCAGGCCGCAATGGCAGAAAACCGCGCTGGGACGCAGCAGCGGAGGGGAACGCTGGAGCGGGCTTCCTGCCCCCACAAGTGAGGGGGCCCAGCTCGACTCCCCGAAGGCCGGGGCGCCTGACATGTGAAATATTTGAGCCCGAAGTTTACCACACAATCAGGGCCAGGACACTTCCAATTTGGGGCTCGTTTTAATCTGGCTTCCAGCTCCTGTATGGGTTCTCTGATGCACCACTAGGTCTCTCTTACAAGAAGAGCTTTTCTCATATTCAGTACATGGAAATAATCTCTCTCCCATGTGTGTTATCTCATGCTTTAATAGGCCTGCCTTGCGAGCAAATCTTTTCCCACATTCCGCACATGGAAATGGTCTCTCTCCAGTATGGGTTCTCTTATGAATTTCTAGTTCTCCCTTACAAAAAAAGCTTTTCTCACACTCACTACATGAAAATGGTCTCTCCACCGTTGGGGCTCTCTGCTGTATTTTTAGTGTTGTTTTATGACATGAGCTTTTCCCACATTCAAAGCATAAGAAGCGTTTCTCACCTGTGTGCATGCTAATGTGAACTAAAACTCCTCTCTTCCAAATGAAGCTTTTTCTACATTCAGTGCACTGCAATTGTTTTACTTTGATATTGTTTCCTTGATGTGCTGTTAGATTACTTTTCGTGCTAAAACATTTCCCACAATGAGTGCATACAAACAGTCCCTCTCCTGTGTGTGATCTCTGGTGTGCTGTGAGTGTATCTTTTTGATTGAAACGTTTTCCGCATTCAGTACATGGAAACGCATTCTCTACCATATGGTTTCTCTGATGCCTTACTAGGTGTGTCTTGTGAACAAAACTTTTCCCACATTGGATGCATGGAAACGGTCTCTCTCCTGTATGGGTTCTCTGATGCACCCCTAAGTCTCTCTTACAAGAAAAGCTTTTCTCACATTCAGTACATGGAAATGGTTTCTCTCCCATGTGTGTTCTCTCATGCAATATTAGGCTTCCCTTCCGAGCAAAACGTTTCCCACATTGCATACACGGAAATGGTCTCTCTCCAGTATGGATTCTTTGATGAATTTCTAGTTCTCCCTTATAAGAAAATCTTTTCTCACACTCAGTACATGAAAATGGTCTGTCCCCTGTGTGGGATCTCTCATGCATTATTAGATTTCTCTTGCGAGCAAATCTCTTCCCACATTCCATACATGGAAATGGCCTCTCTCCTGTATGGATTACCTGATGCATTACTAGATCTCTCTTGCGACAAAAGCTTTTCTCACATTCTGTACATGGAAAAGGTCTCTCTCCCGAATGATATCTCTGATGCCTTATTAGTTCTATCATGCGAACAAACCTTTTCCCACATTCCATGCACAGAAATGGCCTCTCTCCGGTATGGATTACCTGATGGATTACTAAGTCTCTCTTGCAACAAAAGCTTTTCTCACATTCTGTACATGGAAAGGGTCTCTCTCCTGTATGGAACCTCTGATGCATTACTAGATAGGACTTGTGAGCAAAATGTTTCCCGCATTCCATGCATGGAAAGGGTTTCTCCCCTGTGTGGATTCTCTGATGTATTTTTAGACGTTCTTTGCGATTAAATCTTTTTCCACAATCAGAGCATTGAAAAGGTTTTACGTCTGAGTGGGTACCTTGGTGTCTTATTAAATTAGTTTTGCGTCTAAAACTTTTCCCACATTCATCACAAGAAAAGGGTTTCTCCTCAGCATGAGTTATTTGATGTGTAGTTAGATTACATTTGCTCCTGAAGCACTTTCCACATTCAGCACATGGAAAGGGTCTCTCCCCTGTGTGGATTCTCTGATGCAATATTAAATGTAATTTCCTTGCCGAGCATTTTCCACAGGTGTCGCACACAAAGGGCTTCTTCACTTTCCCCTCTCTCTGGTCAAGCTCAGAATTCATTTGATCACTGTCATTATTTTGGAAGGGACTCTCTGATTTCAGTTGTCTCTGGTGGACGCCAGAAGTTATTTCATCACTGATAGTATTTTGGAAGTTCATTTCTGCTTTCAGGTATCTCTGATAGAGGTAAGAAGTCCACTGATCGTTATTACTTTGGAAGGGTTTCTCTGCTCTTAGCTGTCTCTGGTGGAGATCAGATGTCATTTGATCACTGTTATTACTTTGGAAGGGTTTCCCTGCTCTCGGGTGTCTTTGGTGGAATTCAGAAGCCATTTGATCACTGTTATTACTTTGGAAGGGTTTCTCTGCTCTTAGCTGTCTCTGGTGGAGATCAGATGTCATGTGATCACGGTTATTACTTTGAAAAGGTCTCTCTGCTCTCAGCTGTCTCTGGTAGAGGTCAGAAGACATTTGATCACTGTTATTACTTTGTAAGTATCTATCAGCTTTCAGATGTCTCTGGTGCTCAGGGATGTCTGTGAGCTCCCTGTCACTTCTCTCACACTCAGTGACTCCAACCTGTGAGTCTCCGGCAGGGTCCCTCTGATTCTTCTCTGATTCCTGAATACTTTTTCTAATTTTTCTCTTTTCAGTCCTCTGGGAAACATTCTTACAGACATTTTCTGATCGTCTTGTGATCTTTTCCAGTTCTTTAGGATGTTCTTCTCGATTCTCCTCCTTCTTTCCTTTCTCTCTGACATCATCATCTGCTGGATACAAAAATAAAACATTAATTGTGAATTAATGAGTAAGGAAAGCTTCCCATGACCAGGGTTCTCAGTCACACATTGACTACACAGGATAAGAAAACAAGAATATGAGATGTTGCCATACTGGGTCAGATCGAGGATGCATCAAGCCCAGCATCCTGTTTCTAACAGTGGTCAATCCAGGATACAAGTACTTGGCAAGAACCCAAACATTAATTAGATAAGAACATAAGAAATTGCCATGCTGAGTCAGTCCAAGGGTCCATCAAGCCCAGCATCCTGTTTCCAACAAAGGCCAAAACCAGGCCATAAGAACCTGGCAATTACCCAAACACTAAGAAGATCCCATTCTACTGATGCAATTAATAGCAGTGGCTATTCCCTAAGTAAACTCGATTAATAGCAGTTAATGGACTTCTCCTCCAAGAACTTATGCAAACGTTTTTTGAACCCAACTACACCATCTGCACTAACCACTCTGGCAACAAATTCCAGAGCTTTATTGTGCATTGAGTGAAAAATAACTTTCTCCGATTAGTCTTAAATGTGCTACTTGCTAACTTCATGGAGTGCCCCTTAGTCCTTCTATTATTCAAAAGTGTAAATAACCAATTCACATCTACTCGTTCAAGACCTCTCATAATCTTAAAGATCTCTATCATATCCCCCCCTCAGCCGTCTCTTCTCCAAGCTGAACAGCCCTAACCTCTTCAGCCTTTCCTCATAGGGGAGCTGTTCCAACCCCTTTATCATTTTGGTTGCCTTTCTCTGTACCTTCTCCATTGCAACTATATCTTTTTTGAAATGCGGCGACCAGAATTGTACACAGAATTCAAGGTGCGGTCTCACCATGGAGCGATATAGAGGCATTATGACATTTTCCCTTTTATTAACCATTTCCTTCCTAATAATTCCTAACATTCTGTTTGCTTTTTTGACTGCTGCAGCACACTGAGCCGACGATTTTAAAGTATTATCCACTATGACACCTAGATCTTTTTCCTGGGTGGTAACTCCTAATATGGAACCTAACATTGTGTAACTACAGCAAGGGTTATCTTTCTCTATGTGCAACACCTTGCACTTGTCCACATTAAATTTCATCTGCCATTTGGATGCCCAATCTTCCAGTCTTACAAGGTCCTCCTGTAATGTATCACAATCTGCTTGTGATTTAACTACTCTGAATAATTTTGTATCATCCGCAAATTTTAACCTCACTCATCATATTCCTTTCCAGATCACTGGACTGGTACTTTTCTATATATTTCAATATATTTTATTTATTTATTTGAAGCATTTTTATACTGACGTTCGAAGAACATCACATCGGTTTACATATAACAGGTGGAGAAAAAGTACATTATAACATAACATTATAAACCTGGATAAGGAACAAAAAGAGTAAAGTACATGGATTATACGAGAAGAAGGGGTATACATATAAATGATCTGGAAAGGAATACGACGAGTGAGGTTATCAGATTTGCAGATGATACAAAATTATTCAGAGTAGTTAAATCACAAGCAGACTGTGATACATTACAGGAGGACCTTGCAAGACTGGAAGATTGGGCATCCAAATGGCAGATGAAATTTATTGTGGACAAGTGCAAGGTGATGCATATAGGGAAAAATAACCCTTGCTGTAGTTACACGATGTTAGGTTCCATATTAGGAGCTACTACCCAAGAAAAAGATCTAGGCATCATAGTGGATAATACTTTAAAATCGTCGGCTCAGTGTGCTGCAGCAGTCAAAAAAGCAAACAGAATGTTAGGAATTATTAGGAAGGGAATGGTGAATGAAAGGAAAATGTCATAATGCCTCTATTTCACTCCATAGTGAGGCCGCATCTTGAATACCATGTGCAATTATAGTCACCACATCTCAAAAAAGATGTTGATGCACTGGAGAAGTTATTTATTTTATTTGTTTAGATTTTTAGATTCTGCTTTTCAGCAATCAAAATGATAAAGGAAATAGAACGGCTCTCTTATGAGGAAAGGCTAAACAGGTTAGGGCTGTTTAGCTTGGAGAAGAGATGGTTGAGGGTTGATATGAAAGAGGTCTATAAAGTCCTGGGAGGAATAGAGTGGGTAAATGTGAATCGATTATTTACTCTTTCAGATAATAAAAGGACTAAGGGGCATGCCATGAAGTTGGAAAGTAGCATATTTTAAACAAATCAGAGAAAATTCTCTCTCACTCAATGCATAATTAAGCTCTGGAATTCATTGCTGGAGGATGTGGTTAGGACAGTTTGTGAGGCTGGGTAGAATAAAGGTTTGGATAAGTTCTTGGAGGAGAAGTCCATAATGGAGAAATTACTTACCTGACAATTTCATTTTCCTTAGTGTAGACAGATGGACTCAGGACCAATGGGTATAGTGTACTCCTGATAGCAGTTGGAGACGGATCAGATTTCAATCTGACGTCAGCCCCTAGTACATATAGCCCTGCAGGAAGTGCAGCTCTTCAGTATTCTCCTCGAAAAGCATTGTGGATATATGTGTGACTGAATAATTTGAATAACTTGATTAACTTTATAACTTGGCTAACTTAATTAATTTGAACTGGTTGAATTGGTTATAACTGGAGACCGCCAGTGCCCCCAACCGAGAAACGTTGACACCCGGTAGGATGGGTGTCCTAGCTGAAAGAAAACATGGCTTACCTGTGAATCACCCGAGAATTCCATGAGTAACGGCAGCCATGGGTGGGATGCTGAGTCCATCTGTCTACACTAAGGAAAACGAAATTATCAGGAAAGTAATTTCTCCATTTCCTAGCGTGTAGCAGATGGACTCAGCATGGAGTGCCCCTTAGTCCTTCTATTATTCAAAAGTGTAAATAACCAATTCACATCTACTCGTTCAAGACCTCTCATAATCTTAAAGATCTCTATCATATCCCCCCCTCAGCCGTCTCTTCTCCAAGCTGAACAGCCCTACTCCTGAACCGGGTAGAAGGCTGTCCGTGACCCACTTAGTATTGCCCTTGCGAATGCTGTGTCCTCCCGAGCCTGAACATCCAGGCGGTAAAACCTGGAAAAGGTGTGGATGTAGGACCATGTCGCCGCCCTGCAGATCTCGGCAGGTGACAGCATCTTGGTTTCTGCCCAGGACACTGCCTGGGCTCTAGTAGAATGGGCCTTGACTTGTAGAGGCGGCGTCTTGCCTGCTTCTACGTAGGCCACCTTGATGACTTCTTTAAGCAAGCGGGATATGGTTGCTCACGAGGCCGCTTCCCCTTGCTTCTTTCTGCTGTGAAGGACGAATAGATGGTCCGTCTTTCGTAGGGATTCTGACCTTTCCAGGTATCGGATTAGGAGTCTGCTGACGTTGAGATGGCGTAGACTTCAAACCTCTTCCGAATTCTTAGGTTCATCTGGCGATGGTAGCGAGATGGTTTGGTTGAGATGGAAGTGAGACACCATTTTGGGGAGGAACCACGGAAATGTGCGTAACTGGATAGTTCCTGGGGTGAGTTTGAGGAACGGCTCCCGGCGGGACAGTGCTTGTAGCTCGGATATACGACGGGCCGAACAGACTGCCAGCAGGAAGGCTGTCTTCAATGTTAATAGTCGGAGAGACAGGCCACAGAGCGGTCTGAAGGAGGTTCCTGCTAGGAAATCTAGGACTAGGTTGAGGTTCCAAAGAGGCACCAGCCACTTTAGGGGTGGTCGGATCTGCTTGACTCCTTTCAGAAAGAGGGAAACATCCGGGTGAGAGGCTATGCTGCCGCTCTTGCTCTTGGCTCCGTAGCATGACAATGCGGCCGCCTGTACCTTGATGGAGTTAAGAGACAATCCCTTCTGTAGGCCGTTCTGCAGGAATTCCAAAATCGCAGGAATTTTGACTGAGCGTGGTATGATGTTGCGGTCCTCGCACTAGGCTTCAAATACTCTCCAAATCCTTATGTATGTCAGGGATGTGGAGAACATGCGTGCTCGGAGTAGGTGTCAATTACTGCCCCCAAATATCTGTTCTTCCTCAGGCAAGTCCTCTCAATGGCCAAACCGTAAGAGAGAATTGAGCTGGATCCTCATGCAGGATCGGTCCCTGTTGGAGCAGATCTCTGTGTGGAGGTAGTGGGAGGGGGCTCCTTGTCAGCAGTCTTCGCATGTCTGCGTACCACGGTCTTCTTGGTCAGTCCGGGGCCACTAGAAGTACTGGTCCCCTGTGGTGTTCTATCTTGTGGATGATTGCGCCCAATAGGGGCCACGGCGGGAAAGCGTATAACAGAGTCTCCTGTGGCCAGGTCTGTACCAGGGTATCGATCCCCTGGGACTGGGGTTCCCGCCTGCAGCTGAAGAAATTGGGCACTTGGGCGTTGGGCTGGTTTGCCAGGAGGTCCATGGTTGGTGTTCCCCAACGGTTTACTATCAATTGGAATGCTGTGGTCGACAGCCTCCATTCTCCTGGGTCTAGACTTTCTCTGCTGAGGTAATCCGCAGCGACGTTGTCTTTCTCGGCGATGTGGACGGCCGAGATCTCTTGAAGATTCGCTTCCGCCCATGACATTAGGGGTTCCATTTCCAGAGACACCTGTTGGTTTCTGGTTCCTCCCCGACGGTTGATGTAGGCCACTGTTGTGGCATTGTCCGACACTACTCTGACCGAACCGTAAGCAGGCTAGTCTGACTGCCCGGGCTTCTAGGCGATTGATGTTCCATCCCGCCTCTTCTTTGTTCCATTGCCCTTGGGTGGTTAGCCCCTGGCAGTGTGCTCCCCATCCTGGATATGCTGGCATCCGTGCTGAGCAGGATCCAGGATCCAGGTTGGTGAGGATAGTCTCGTTCCCTGGCTCAGATAGCCTTCTTGTAGCCACCATCGTAGTTGGTCCCGAACTCTATACAGGAGCTGTAGACTTACGGTGTAGTTTATTTATTTATTTAAAAGCTTTTCTATACCGTCGTTCAGTGATATACCATCACAACGGTTTACAAATAGGCACATGAATAAATTTAAAATAGATTGTAATTTAAATAGTAGGTGCCAAAATTGTTCAGTTACATGATTCAAATACTATATGCAATATGTAATGTGTATTGTAATTAACTTTATGGACTATCCATACATGCGATATACTGTAATTCTTTAACTTAATATGATAAAAATAAAAAAACGCATATATGTTCTCTGGTGACTTTTTGTTTGCCTGTGTGTATGAGTCCTTTTCATGTTTCTTAGTACTATCTATTCCCCATTCTCACTTTGAAAAGCTTTTTTGAAAAGCCATGTTTTAAGCTTTTTTTTGAAAAGTTTTAAATCTCTCAATCTTATTTCGGGTGGCATTGAGTTCCATAATATTGGGCCAGCTAATGATAATGCTCTTTCCCTTACTTGTGTCAGTTTCGCTGTCTTTACAGAGGGTATGGTCAGTAGAGCTTTATTTGCTGATCTGAGATTTCTTTGGGGAACATGTAGTCGTAATGCAGTGTTTAACCAATCAGTATTTTCTTCATTGATTAGCTTGTGGATTGTGCATAGTGTTTTAAATTGTACTCTTTGTTCGATTGGCAGCCAGTGTAATTCCGCAAGTGTTTTGAGTGATGTGATCCCTTCTGCTTTTTGCAGTTAGAATTCTGGCTGCAGAGTTCTGTAAGATTTGGAGTGGTCTTAGTGTTGTATATGGTAATCCAAGGAAGAGTGTGTTACAATAGTCTGTGCTAGCGAATATAAGCGCTTGTAGAACAGTTTGAAAGTGTACTTGGGTTAATAGGGGTTTTAGTTTTCTAAGGACCATTAGTTTGGCGTAGCCCTCTCTAACTTTCAATGATATGTGTTGTTTGAGGTTGATTTCATTGTCAATTATTACTCCTAGGTTTCGAGCTTTTTCGGTTAGTTCCACTATCTGATCGTTTTTAAGTTTGATGGGATTCTGGATTAATTCAGGGGTTTTTCGTTCAAGGTGTATGAATTCTGTTTTTTCAATATTAATTACTAGTTCCATTTGGCTTAGTAGTTGTTTAATTATATCTAGGTACAACATTGCTAGGTTCAACGTTTTTTCAATTGTTTCGTCTACTGGTAAAATTAGCTGAATATCGTCAGCATATATGTAATGTATAATACCTAGACCAGCCAAGAGGTGGCATAGGGGCAGCACGTAAATATTAAATAGAGTCGCCGAAAGTGCTGAACCCTGGGGGACCCCAGTTTTTAGCTTGATTT
This sequence comes from Rhinatrema bivittatum, assembly GCF_901001135.1. NCBI lineage: Eukaryota > Metazoa > Chordata > Amphibia > Gymnophiona > Rhinatrematidae > Rhinatrema > Rhinatrema bivittatum. Next base: position 9,613,823 of record NC_042616.1, on the reverse strand, counting down.
TGTCTGATATAATGTTTTTTTATCTGTACCTGAAAAATTCTATTGTTTAGGTAGGATCTGAACCATTCTATTTCTTTTAGCCTTTTTAGTAGTATGTTATGATTTACCGTGTCAAATGCTGCTGACAGGTCTAGTAATATGATGTAGTGTTTCCCGCTGTCAAACCCACGTAGTACATTATCTGTTAAAGAGATAAGTAATGTTTCAGTGCTACAGTGTTTTCTGAAGCCATGTTGTGAGGGGTAAAGTATGCTGTTGTTGTCTAGATGTTCGGCTAGTTGTTTTTGTATCGTTTTTTCTATTAATTTAGCAAGCATGGGTAGGTTTGAAACAGGTCTATAGTTACTCAAGATGTTTGGGTCACTGTTTTCTTTCTTCAGTATTGGTTTAATTACAGCACCTTTAAGAGAGTCCAGCATTAGGCCTTCACTAAGTGATAGGTTAATTATTTTTGCTCTAGTGAGGGAGGTTATGTCAGCTAGTTTTTTTATGTCCATGGTGGGAATGGAACAGTGGATTCCATCATGATAGTAGTTAGAGTTGTAGGGGACTCATGTCAGCTCTTGCCCATGGCACTACTTCTAGTGTGGACTACTTCTAGTGTGGACGCCATGAGGCTGAGGACTTGTAGATAGTCCCATGCTGTTCGCTCAACAGGGTTCGTAACTGGGTCATCAGTTTTGATCTCCTTGTCGATGTCAGGATGACCTTTGTCTTGTTTGGTGTCGAACCGGAATACCAAGTATTCTAGAGATTGGGAGGGCTGCAGGCAGCTCTTGTTTGTGTTGACCACCCACCCAAGGCTCTCCAGTAGAGTTTTGACTCTGTTGGTTGCCTGGTGGCTTTCCTCTGGGGATTTCGCCCTGATCAGCCAATCGTCTAGATAAGGGTGCACGCGGATTCCTTCCTTCCTCAGTGTTGCTGCCACCACCACTATAATCTTGGTGAACGTCATACATCACGTGACCCCTTCATTTAAATGTTTACATGGCTTCCTTGGGAAAGTTTATTCACTCTGTCAGAGCATCACGTGACCCCCTCATTTAAATGTTTACACGATTTTGTTTCCTATATTAATGCAGATGATATACAGGGGGCAGCACCACTGGGACAGAATAGACAACGTTATGGATCGGATGCTGCCTGTATATCAGCAGTGGGGGACTGGTTAAAACAGAGTGGACTGGTGTTTAATACCAAGAACACAGAAGTCTGACAGATAGGAAAAGGTGTGGAAAGGTGTACTTTGAAAATGGGTGGGGTTTTGGTGTTCATGGTTGAGGAGGTGAATTGATTGGGAGTCAGATTAGTGAGCTGAGTATGAAGAGTCATATTATTCCGGTAGTGCAATGTGCCCACCTGAGATCGGTGAGGCAGATAAAGTCATGTTTGGAGTTCCCTACATGGAAAGCAATGGTATATGTGTTGGTATTGCAGGGTTTTATATCTGGGACTCCTAAACTGGAATAAAGTCACAGTAAATCAGCCCCTGGGTCTGCTAAAAATGCAGATAACGCAATCCTTACCCAGGGAGAGCAGGGTCTCATAATTCTCCTTCATCACCTCCCTGTAAAGCTCCTTCTGCCCTTCATCTAAATACCCCCACTCCTCCTGGGAGAAAGAGACAGCGATGTCATCAAACGTCACCCGCACCTGAAACACAAACCAGAAACACTCAGAGACACGAGGAGGGGCTCAGTGTGCATTAGAGCTCAGCTGGATTTATTCTCATATTTATCTGAAGAAACTAAGAGAGGCCATGCTGGGTCAGATCAATCTTCCAATGAGCTCAGCCTCCTGCCTCTGACAGTGTCGGATCCATGTCACTTGGAAGACCCGGTGTTGTGCTTTGTGTAGTTCTGGGACAATTATTATTTTGTAAGTAACACAAGGGATAAGATTCCAGGTCCAACTCTATTGGCTGGAGATGGACTTTTGTTACAACTCATGCTAACTACAGAACTGACAAACATGGAAAAGGAAGCTGGAAAACTGCTGAAGAGCTGAGAACAGTGAAAGAGGAATTGTAAGATGTGCAGACCTCCAAGGACTCACAAAGACCTTTCCTTATTCACTGAACCAACAGCAACCGGAGACTCAGACCATTGTGAAGACGCAACAATGGCAGAGCATCTCCAACCAACAAGGCCAAGAGGAAAAGTTCAGAGAAATAACCCAGCGTACATCTACCTGGCTATACATCACTTGTATCCAGGGAGAAAAGATATAACAATCCCAGTCTGTGAGACTATGGAGGAGCCACCATCATCACAAAGCAAGCATGGGTGCAGACTGACCCCCTGGCCTCCCCGTCCATCTGATCCACGAGAAGCAGCCTGGCCAACTGCCAGCAAGTCCTGACGCACTGCTTGCAAGAATAATAAGGAGCAAACTTTGCTTTCTGGTTACCTATCCCATCTCCAACGATGCCTACTGAATGTAAAATATCTATATTCCTGCCTAATCACGTGCCAGCAGCTGATTAGGGCTATATTTGTACTATTTGTAGTTCTTATAATGAAATCTTAATTTATTTAGATAACTATCTAGTCTCTAAGAATTATTTGCAAGTCTGATTGCATATTCCAGCGTTCTTACCACCCAGAGCTAATTCCCCTACAAATCTGGCAACACCAGAAGATCCTAATGGGGAGATCCCTTCCCTGTTACTCACCCCCAGAAGCTGATCCTCAAACCCATCTGCCCTCCAGTAACTGGTCCAACCTTCTTTAAATCCATCTAGACACCTGACATTAATCACGACATCAGGCAACAAATCCCACAGTTCAATTGTGCATTGACTGATAGATTTTCTTGCGTTTATTTTAAGATTTTAATATGTACGTTTTATGGCATTTCAAATAACTGTCCTTTAGTTACCTGTCCCACTCCCCTCATGATTTTATAAAATGCATCATTTCCCCTCTCAGTCATCTCCTCTCCGTGCAGGAGACCCCTAACCCGTTTATCCTTCCTTCATGAGGAAGCTCTTCCATCACCGTAATCGTTATTGTCGCCTTTCTCTGTACCTTGTCTAGTTCTGCTGCATCTTTCTAGAGATGGGGGAAGCAGAACTGCACACGGCACTCAACGTGTGGTTGCACCATACATCTAAGAAGAAACATCAGGATCGCAGTTTTGCTCTTTATTCCTTTCAGTACAATTCCTAACATTTTATTTCATTATTGACCACAGCTGCACATAAGGTGAGGATTTCAACGTATTGTCAACAATGACTCCAAGATCCTTTTCCTGGGTGGTGACTCTTGATACAGAACCCAACCCTTAGTTGGGATTACTTTTCCCTCTCTCATCACTTTGCACGTGTCCATGTAAAATTTCATCTGCCACTGAGACGGAGAGTTCCCGAATCTGGCAAGATCCTCCTGCAAGGGCTCACACTCTGCGTTTAACTAACTTGAATAATTTTGTGCCATCTGCAGATTTAATCGCCTCACAGATCATCCCTTTTCAGATCCTTATTGTAAAAGGGAATGCCATGATCTCTCTCCCCAGGAAATGCCAGACTTGTTCCCCTGATTCCTCTGTGGCCCTCAGGGTCTGCAAGTGAGAAGATTCTCTAATATCAGAGGCACAGAATATCAAATGTCGCCGCCTGGATAAATCAGTGAATAATAAGGCTGCTCGCCCTGTAAAACTGTTGTTAGCAGTAATTTTGTTATAGGTTTGACAATTGCTTTGTTTTGATTGTAAATATTGCCACCCTTAACATAAGGCTTGGGGGTGGTTAGCATTGCGTGGCAGTTACTACCCTTATCACAAACATGAGGGTAACTACATGGAGCAGCAGATACTACCATAAAAAAAACTTGCTGGGCAGACTGGATGCACCATTTGGCCTTTTTCTACTATCATTACTATGTTATAAAACCTAAGCTGTAACAAAGCATTTCCCTGAACATCAGGTTTTATTACACCAGGAAAGCTCACTAAGAACATAAGAACATGCCATACTGGGTCAGACCAAGGGTCCATCAAGCCCAGCATCCTGTTTCCAACAGAGGCCAAACCAGGCCACAAGAACCTGGCAATTACCCAAACACCAAGAAGATCCCATGCTACTGATGCAATTAATAGCAGTGGCTATTCCCTAAGTCAACTTGATCAATAGCCGTTAATGGACTTCTCCTCCAAGAACTTATCCAAACCTTTGCACTCACCACATCCTCTGGCAACAAATTCCAGAGCTTAATTGTGCATTGAGTGAAAAAATCAGGTTTGCTTACCGTAAACGGTGTTTTCCGTAGATAGCAGATGAATTGGCCATGCTGTCTGGGTACATCCTCCGTTCCACTAGGTGGCGGAGCTCTCTAGGATCACCAAAGTCTTTCAGTGAGGTGCTCCCTCTTGTATCTTCCCACGTTTGCCTGAGGCTCCTCAGTCCATGTCAAAGCAAATTAGTATGCCATGTCGGAACTGTCCGGGGAGGCGGGAGGGTTAGCATGGCCAATTCATCTGCTATCTACAGAAAACACCATTTACAGTAAGCAAACCTGCTTTTTTCACATAGATAAGCAGCTGAATTAGCCATGCTGTCTGGGAGTCCCCAACTGTCGAATTGAGCTTATTGTTATGAGTACATTTCTCTCTCTTTTTTTTTTTTGCTCAATACGGTGACGTAGAGGCGGACAGTTCTTATGAAGGTGTTTTACCTTTTGAGTATGTGCCTTTCTGTAGAATAGTCCGCCCCATGTGTGCATCATCCGCAGCTTGTTTATCCAAACAGTAATGGGATGTGAAGGTATGTAGTGATGACCACGTGGCTGCCTCACCTATGTCCATGAGAGGCACCTCTTGGAGGTGGGCAACTGAAGCAGCCATTGCGCGGACTTGATGCGCTTTGGGCATCGCAGATAGTTGTTCTGAACGCTTTTGATAGCAGAATTGTATACAGTTGGATATCCAGGAGGAAAATGTTCTTTTTGATACTGGACGTCCTGGCGCGTTTGGATTGAAGGAGAGGAAGAGTTGTGATGCACTGTTGGGAGAATGGGTGCGTTTTTTGTAATAGGCAAGCGCTCATTTACAATCCATAGGTACCAGCAGGAGTTAGGATGCATTGGTATGTGGGCATATGCATCCTTCAAGTCCAGTGAACACATCCAATCGTTGGGTTGAAGGAAGGGAAGAATGGACTTGAGAGAAGTCATTTTGAATTTTTCTTTGTGAAGGTACTTGTTGAGTGAGTGTAGGTCCAAGATTGTACGTAGCCCTGACTTTTGGGAATAAGGAAATATTGTGAATAGAACCCGTGATGAAGTTGTGGGGAAGTTAATTCCCGAATGCACTTTTGTTGGAGGATTATTTTGATTTCCCGAAGGAGAGGTCCTCGATGTGCAGTCTGGTGTTTCTGAGGAACTAAGTGTGGGAGGTCGGAAAGGATTTGAAATTGAGGGAGTAACCCTCCTTTATTATAGTCAGGACCTATTGGTCTGATGTAATGTTGTCCCAGGCTGGGAGAAACCTGGACAACCTGCCCCCTACCAAAGATGTCTGAGCCGGTGGTGAGAGTATTTCTAAAAACCTTGCAGGATCTTTGAGGGTTGAGGATCAGTTTGTTGACGGGACTGGCGAGGGGCTCTGGGGTGCTGTCACGGTCCTTACTGCCAGTAAGGCTGCTGTCTGGTAGGTTGATAGGGCGGAGGCCTGTAAAAAGAATAAGCCTTGTACGTTTTGGGATATGTGGTTTTCCTGTAAGAAGAATACTGTCACCTAGATGATGAAGGCTGGTGAGAAGAGATTAGTGACAGTACTGCTGTGTCTTTTGTTCCTTAAGCTTTGTTACCATTTCGGTGAACTTATCTCCAAACAAATTGTCAGGTCAGCATGGAAGATTGGCTAATTTGTCATGGATCTGAGCCATGCAAGCCTCCTCGCCACTATAGTGTTCGCAGACGTTTTTGAGGAAATCTCAAACCCCTCAAACTGAGCGAAGGAGGTGTCTGAGACCTTCTTCCATATTATGATATTCTGCAGGCAAGTTGGTCTCTGAAGACCCCCTACTGTAAATGAGGCTTTAAAGCCTGTAGATTTTCAAACAGATATCGTGCTATGAAAAATTGATGATTTTGGATCTTAGCATTTAGCATGCTGGATTGAAACGCGTTCTTTGCGAAGTCATCCAGGGATCTTGCATCTCGAGCTGGTGGTGTGTTTGAGTGTAATCCTGACTTCCTTGCTTTATGCATCACAGATTCAACTACTATAGAAGTATGTGGGAATTGAACTGCTGAGTAAAGGGGGGAGTCCCTCATGCGGTATTTGAGGTCTATTTTCCTCCATGTCGGTGGAGTAGAGAGAGGGGTATTCCATGTCTTTTCCATTACTGCATTTAGCACAGAATGTTGTGGAAGTGCAATGAGCTCAATGGGACTGACCTCCGACATAAGGAAGGCTCTTGGCGGAAGTCCCCCAACTCCACAACGTTGTCCGATTACAAACGAATCATGCATCTTTACAGGATTTCTCTCCTACAAGCAAAAAAAAAACTATTACGCCAGCAGAATCCACGATATTCAATATGACGCCAGGGCCCTGTTTTCCTATGTATCTCAACTTTCTAAACCATCTGCTCCTTCCATTCCCGACAATCAGGCTCAATCCAAAGCCAATGAACTCGCACTCTTCTTTCAAGACAAAATTGCAAACACTCTAGCGCTTCTCCCTACTAAACCAACACCACTTTCTCTAAACCTCACCACCACAGGCTCCCCTAGTGCTACACTAGAGTCCTTCGAGCCCACCACCCCGTTGGAGATAGAATCAACACTCAAGAAGCTGAAACCATCCAGCCACCCATTGGACCACATCCCAACAAAACTTCTGCTCCTTATTCCAGGCACCATCTCCAGATCTTTGGCCGACATCATTAACTGCTCCCTTGCCCAAGGAATTTACCCGGATGACCTCAAAACAGCATCGATTAAACCCCTCTTGAAGAAACCCAGCCTAGACACTAACGAGCTCTCCAACTTCCGACCCATTTCCAACCTCCCGCTGCTAGCAAAACTCACCGAGAAGGTGGTGAACACACAGCTTTCGGACTACCTGGAGGAACACAAAATTTTATACCCCTCCCAGTATGGCTTCCGTAAGTCCTCCAGCACTGAAACCCTCCTCATCTCGCTAACAGACCACATCCTCATGGGCCTAGACAAAGGGATTTCATTCCTGCTAGTTCTCTTAGACATCTCTGCAGCGTTTGATACCGTGAACCATAGCATCCTCCTCAATCGTCTCTCAGACATTGGTTTATCTGGACACGCCCTCCAATGGTTCAGCTCATTCCTCAAAAACAGAAGCTCCAAGATCACCATCAACAATAAAGAATCTCCTATCTTCAAATCTACCCTAGGTGTTCCCCAAGGCTCCTCTCTATCCCCCACTCTCTTTAATATCTACCTACTGCCTCTCTGCCAGCTACTCACAAACCTCAACCTAACTCACTATTTATATGCTGACGACGTTCAGATCCTGATCCCTATAAAAGAATCCCTTCCAAAAACGCTCTCCTTCTGGGAAAACTGCCTCAAGTCCATCAACCACCTTCTCACCAGCCTGAACCTGGTCCTCAACGCAGCCAAAACAGAATTCCTTCTCATCTCCTCAGACCATTCTACTAGTCACGATCAGTCAACCTCTATTCCTCAGACCAATCAAGTTAGAGATTTAGGAGTCACCATTGATAACCATTTAAACCTAAAAAAATCTATCAACAATATTACGAAGGATTGTTTCTTTAAGCTACAAGTTATGAAAAGACTCAAACCCCTCCTCCACCTCCAGGACTTCAGAACAGTACTTCAGTCAACGATATTCTCCAAAACCGACTACTGCAACACTCTCCTAGGGCTCCCGATCTCTGCCATTAAACCACTACAGATGCTCCAGAACTCAGCAGCCAGGATATTAACCAACACTAACAGGAGATCTCACATCACCCCGATACTTAGAAACCTACACTGGTTACCTATTAAATACAGAATTTTGCACAAAGCACTCACTATTATCCACAAATCCATACACAATCAACTTCCTTTAGACCTTCAGTTACCACTCAAATTATACACATTGGCTAGACCCAACAGATCGGCACACAAAGGAACCCTTCAAGTTCCCCCAACTAAATCCACTTGTCTAACCTCCGCGAGAGAACGGGCACTTTCCACAGCTGGCCCCGTCATCTGGAACAACCTGCCGACTGATCTAAGACTGGAACCCTGCCTGATTACCTTCCGGAAAAAACTCAAGACTTGGCTTTTTGTCCAAGCCTTCCCTCAAGCCTAACATCGCACCAGAGCTTTCATTTAGCTCAATAGACTAAATGTCCAAACCAGTAACTGCATATTCATCCATGTTCATTCTCCAGTTTTTTCTGTCCTTTATTTCCTGGCTATTCTAGCCTCCAAGTTCCTTTCCCTGTTATTTGTACCTGCGCTTCGGCCTTCTTGTTATATGGTTTTTTTTGCTGAGTTAACCCCTAAGTTTGATGTAAACCGGCCTGATATGACGCTTGTCATGAAGTTCGGTATAGAAAAATGTTAAATAAATAAATAAATAAAATAAATAAAACATTTTAAGATCCTAACATTTCTTGACGGGGGTTTGGTATTTTCCTCGTTTCTATATTTAGCATTAACCCTACCTTTTCCAAGAATTGGGAATAGATAAGATCTTCTGGTGAAGAGGCGGGTTCAGGCAGGACCTCAGCTGGGTCTGAGGGATAGTCTGTTGATAAGTCTGCTGAGGAAAATCTGTCTAGGAGATCTTCCACTGGCAATGAGGCCTTTGTGGTTGGTCCTTTGGAGCTGGACCCAGGATAGAGTGGTCTTCTGGAACCACTGGTATTAAGGGTGGAATATGTAGTGGTGGCTCATGTGTCTGCTCCACTGATTGTAAGAATTGTGATAATATTGTGGTGATTTGGGAAATAGCTTGTGAAGCTAATCCTGAAGTAGGAGTGCACGTCAGGGCTTCTACAGGCGGTAGGGCGGCCAGTAGTATATCAATGTTTGGGTCCCTGGGATGCGTTACAATTGCTGGAGGTTGTACGACTTTTCGAGTAAGAGGGTCTTGGAAACGAGAATCAGTACATCGTAGAGAGACAGTAGAAAGACCCAAAAGCACCTCTGATGAAGATGACGTGCTGCCGGAGAACCTTGGCGGAGAGATATCTTGGTCAGAATCTACTACTAGTAGAGGTGACAGTTTTCTAGGTCTTTTATGACCCATTGAATGCTTTTTAGGCTTCGGCTGCATCGGTAGCGTCGTGGTAATAGGATCTGCACCAATGTGCATCAATGGCATAGGTGGTGCATTGGCAGGATGTGATTGCAACGCTTTCTCTTTGCTTCGGTGCGCCGATGCGTTGTGTCTCCGGAGGTGCGTCGATGCTTTGTATGAAAGCCGGAAAGATGGCCGTAGGTGCAGCATGCAGTCACGGTGTTACCGATGCATCCCCTGTGCTCTGCATCGATTTTTGACGGGGCATCGGCGGTGGGTGTTTTAACCCTGGGGGGGTCTACAGAAGATGCCTGTCGATGAGAGGGGGGTCTTCTTCCTTCTCTTTGGGCTGGAGAGGATCTTGTTGAGGCCTCAGAAGGGGCATAAGAGCCCGATGGTCCTGCTTTTAACTGTTGAATCCAGGTAGCTCACTGGCGCTGCACTCTTGGGGACATACGGCCGCAGTCACCACAGTTTGCCTGGTCATGGTCAAGACCGAAGCAGATATAGCAAGATCTGGGGCCATCAGTGACCGACATAATCTTGCCACAGGCACAGAACTTAAATCCTGGTCGAGGCATCCTGACTGGTATAGCCCTTTCCTGTGGTTTTTGATGGGTTTTTTTTTACCTCACAACTAAGAATTCTCTCAGAAGAGGAGAGCTCCGCATGCGATTAGTCGCACGGAAAAAAACAGACTGAGGAGCCTCAGGCAAACGCGGGAAGATACAACAGGGAGCACCTCACTGAAAGACTTTGGTGATCTTAGCGAGCTCCGTCACCTAGTGGCACTGAGGACGTACCCAGACAGCATGGCTAATTCAGCTGCTTATCTATGTGGAAAAGAATTTTCTCCAATTAGTCTTAAATGTACTACTTATTAACTTCATGGCGTGCCCCTAGTCCTTGTATTATCCGAAAGTGTGAATAACCACTTCACATCTACTCGTTCAAGACCTCTATCATATCCCCCCTTCTCCAAGCTGAACAGCCCTAATCTCTTCAGCCTTTCCTCATAGGAGAATTATTCCATCCCCTTTATCATTTTGGTCGCCCTTCTCTGTACCTTCTCCATCGCAACTATATCTTTTTTGAGCTGCAGCAACCAGAATTATGCACAGTATTCAAGGGTACAATATATTCCTAACAGGGCAGAAAGAGTTTTGTGTCCTGGGCCATAGTCTCTCATTTATAGTTACTTTCACTATCCATATGTCAGACATGTCAGGAAGCAGAAACTAAGAGCAGAGGAGCAGCTGCTCTGCAGGAGACGAAAAAAAGGAAGAGCCTGAAGGGCTGCATGGAATGGATTAAACAGGTGGGGGGATGGGCACAGTCCCAGGCTGCATCCCCTGCCCCCCTGCTGCCAGTCTCCTACCTGCTGAGCAGAAAGCCCTGCGGCCATTCTCCTGCCCCTTCTCCAGAGCAGGATTTCCAGCCCCGGCTCCCTCCCTGCACGTTCCCTGGGGTGGGGGATGGGATCAGTCCCAGGCTGCATCCCCTGCCCCCCTGCTGCCAGTCTCCTACCTGCTGAGCAGAAAGCCCTGCAGCCATTCTCCTGCCCCTTCTCCAGAGCAGGATCTCCAGCCCCGGCTCCCTCCCTGCACGGTCCCTGGGGTGGGGGATGGGATCAGTCCCAGGCTGCATCCCCTGCCCCCCCTCCTACCTGCTGAGCAGAAAGCCCTGCAGCCATTCTCCTGCCCCTTCTCCAGAGCAGGATTTCCAGCCCCGGCTCCCTCCCTGCACGGTCCCTGGGGTGGGGGATGGGATCAGTCCCAGGCTGCATCCCCTGCCCCCCCTCCTACCTGCTGAGCAGAAAGCCCTGCAGCCATTCTCCTGCCCCTTCTCCAGAGCAGGATTTCCAGCCCCGGCTCCCTCCCTGCACGGTCCCTGGGGTGGGGGATGGGATCAGTCCCAGGCTGCATCCCCTGCCCCCCTCCTACCTGCTGAGCAGAAAGCCCTGCAGCCATTCTCCTGCCCCTTCTCCAGAGCAGGATCTCCAGCCCTGGCTCCCTCCCTGCACCGTCCCTGGGGTGGGGGATGGGATCAGTCCCAGGCTGCATCCCCTGCCCCCCTCCTACCTGCTGAGCAGAAAGCCCTGCAGCCATTCTCCTGCCCCTTCTCCAGAGCAGGATTTCCAGCCCTGGCTCCCTCTCTGCACGAGCTCTGGGGCGGGGGGCAGCTTTGGCCTCTGCTGGCTCAAGCCGTTCCCCTTCTTTCCAATGTTGCCAGGTCTCAGCACTCCCAGCCCAGTAAACCCTGCATCCTTTCAGCAGGAAGTGACATCACTAAAGAGGGAACGGGAAGTGAGAGGAGCATCTGCTGGACAAAGCTCTGTGGTGAGGGATGCTGGGAATTGTGGGAAGTGTAGTTCCGAGGACTGAGAGGTTTGGGCTAGGCGGGCTCAAGAGCAGGAAGCAGAGGGAGCTGATACTCCTCCTCCTCTTCACCGCCAGAAGATTCTGACCAATCAGAACTAGAGGGGCGGATCCTCACTTCTGCCCACCCTCAGGAAGATTGTGACCAATCAGTGGCAGAGGGGCGGGATCTTCACGCCAGCTCTTAGGATTGACCAATCAGCGGCAGAGGGAGGGGTCTGGATGCTGAGCGCCCGCCCCCTGCCCGGTGAGAGCGCAGATTCCGATTCCGATAACTTTATTGGCAGGAGAATCCTACATCTGAGCCAATGCTCTGCTAATGCAGGGGGAGTTACAAACTGAGCCCACATTATAACTCGGGGCATGGGGGTCTCTGGCACAGGATTTATGGTAGCACAAGAGGAGGGCGGAGTGAAACACACACACACATATAGATAAATCACAAGAGGAAAATGTGGGGCATAAAGTGTACTGGACAATAACAATTTAACACCAAGCAATTACTTTTATGTTACATATGCACACTAGATAATGTGCACGAAGTTAAGTTTACAGTAATCAATAGTGTAAATGCGAAAGGACCCCCACACGCCCGTGTTTCGCATCAAGCTGCGTCAAAGGGACCGGAAAATTCTCAAATCTTAATGGTTGGAGAGTGAAAAAGCTTCTTAGAATTTAACTGGCAGCGTAAAGTTCAGAGTAGATCCTAAAAGCATCGCTGGAAACAGTGCTTCATGGCACCTGATGTTTGTAAGAAAAGAAACCTTCTTGAGAAGAATAAGGAACCGGGAGGGTCTCCTGATGAAGGTTGACTGAACGGTAAAACAGGCAGGTCTCTTAGGCCCAGTGCAGTTAAGAGATTTGCAAAATTTAAAGCACTGTCAGATTGGGCACGCGTGCCGGAACCGACAGGGGAAGAAAAGTTTTTAAACAACCCGATGTCTTGAAGGTAGTTTGTGCTGGCGAGATATCATTTTAGAACAGACCCCTTCAAGACATCTGAATTCTCTGATACACCACTAGGTCTCTCTTACATGAAAACGTTTTCTCACATTCTCTACATGGAAAGGGTCTCTCTCTAAAATAAGTTCTCCAAATGACCAGAAGGTGTCTCTTACAAATAAAGGGGTAGATTTTAAAAGGGTGCGTGTGGGCGCCGGGTGTGCGAGGGCTACCCGGCTCGCATAAACACCTGATTTTGTAACTGGGTCAGTGCACGCAAGGGGGTGCACAATTGTGCACCTTGCATACGCCGAGCCGCGCTGCCTTCCCCCGTTCCCTTCCCCCTAGCCTGACCCTCCCACCCCTTCCTCTAACCTTTCCCCCCCAGCCCTACTCTAACCCCCCCAAAAAAAGTTTTATCATACCTTTTGCGCCTGCCCGCACGCAATCCTTCAACATAGTGGCAATGGCCGCTGTGTCAGAGGCCTCTGGCCCCACCCCCTCCCATCCCCCAGAATTCCCCACCCCCGGACCGCCCTTTTTTGCAAGCCCCAGGACTTACACGCGTCCCAGGGCTTTACGCGCATCGCCAGGCCTTTTTAAAGTAGGCCCGGCGCGCGTAAGGCGATTTACGCATGTAACCTTTTGAAAATCCAGCCCAAAGCTTTTCTCGCACTCAGGACATGGAAAAAGTCTCTCTTGGGGCAGTTTCTCTAAATGGGTTTACTTTGCACACACCTTGATGGGCGTGTACCTCATTCATAAGTCGTGGCATGCTGGGGATGATCTCAGTCTCTCAAATTTACTACCAATGCTCTTCTTAGTAGTTTGAGAGAGAACCTCCTTCTGGAGTTCCTTAGGTGGAAACTTCATTGCACAAACAGACATCCAACATCTTTGCTACATTTTCTAGATCAGCTTCTCTATTTTTCCAAGCTATAGGTATTGCTCTTCTGTATTAAGTAACTGTGTTTGTTAATTTACAAAAGGCTGGTATCTACAAGAGTTATTTGTTCCTTCTCACCCTGCACCAGGGTGTTTTCTTCTTATTATATACCGTAGTTCTTCCAAGGACTTAAGTACCAACCTAACAACTTGTATATTAATCACTCTTAGTAGAATGTCTTTGATTCAGTGCAGCAATTGTGGTGCTTATGTCCCAAGGCCTGAATTTTGCAGAAAAAGGGATGTCCAATTGCCTGCAATGAAAAAGCAGCCGACTCATCTGAAAGTGGAACTGCTCGGGTTTCAGAAAACCTCCCCTTTCTGGCAGTATCCAGAATATCTCCCCCTGCTCCCGCAGAAGATTCAGAAACCCAGGAATAAATGGATTACAGTGGGCTCTGGCAGAATAAGGCCTGTGACGAAAAGACACCCACTCTCTCCCCACCGTAATACCTTTTCTGCCTCGGATAACGAAGAAGCTGCAGGAATAGAAAACGAGATGATGTCCTTAAAGGAAAGCAGTCACCCTGTGTACCCAGAACCCTTACACATTATCAAAGATCATAAAAGGAAGCGTCTGCTGGGAGGCTCAGTCATCAGAGGAACCAATGTGGGAAATAATTTTGATGGGGGACACAACAGTTAAATGCCTTCCAGGATCCTCAGCTAGTAGAAATGCCAACCAGAGAGTCAACACTGTTACAGAAGAAAGCAGAGAATCCAGTATGAATGTTATCATCCATCTGGAGACCAGCGACCTTGCTAGACATTGTGTCCTTGCAGTACAGAAAGAGTTCCAAAACCTAGGGAGAAAGATTAAACACGTGGCCTTTTCAGAAATATTACCTTTCATGAAAAGGGGAAGGAAAGGCTCTGCCAGAGAGATAACGTCAAGGTCTGGCTCATAACATGGTGTAAAGCAAGTGGCTTGGGCTACATTAATGGCTGGGGCCGTGTACGGAGCGATAGAAGGTTATACTATAAGGACGGCCTACATTTGTACTTGGCCAGAAAGAGGACGCCAAGCGAGAAATTCAGAGACTACATTTCGCCACAGATGAGCAGGCTGAATTAGCCATGCTCTCTGGGACGTCCCTCTGGGGCGGACGAGGCGGAGCTTCTTAGAAATGATAAGAGCTTTGCTCTGTGTGCGGCTACGCATCCTTTCCCGCCCAGCTCCATCGTTCTCCTCAGTCTGTTTTTTATCCGCGTTGCAGAGTGCACACAGAGCTTCATGTTTCCTCAGAGATTTGTTTTTTTCCCAGAGCGACTGCCTCACTGCAAACGATTGAAAATGCCGCCTCCCAGTCTGCCTGGTTTCAAGTTTTGCTAATTCATCCTGCTATCTATGGAAAATACCGTTTACGGTAAGCAAACTTGCTTTTATCAGGCATTTAAACTAGAAGGCACGGATGGCCAATGAAATTGCCATATCACCCCCAAGCAAGACAGGAATTGGGAAGAGAAAACAGAATCAATCAACTGAAAATAGCAGAGAAGGTGACTAGGAAAAGCAGCAACTCAAGGGAGAAAAGCTGGAAAACTAGGACCACAAATGCTGGTAGTCTGGGGCAATAAAATACCAGACCTGTAGGCCTTAATGGTGGAAGTGCATTTGGATATAGTTGCTGTTACAGACATGTGGTTCACTGAGTCTCATGATTGGGATTCGGCTATTCCAGGCTATAACTTGATAAGAAAGAACAGATGGGACAAAAAGGGGGAGTAGCTCTTTATGTCAAAAACAATATCCAAGCAACTGAAATGTGGGATGGGGAAGAAGCATTATGAGTTGTCCTAAAAAACAAAGGATGATGCTTCCATTTACATTGGTGTGGTCAACAGATCTCCAACTCAAACAGAAGAACTGGGCAGAGATCTGGTTGAAGGCATCCAAAATATGGATAGAATGGAGATGTCCTGCTCATTGGAGATTTTAATGTGCCAGATGTGGATTGACGTATCCCTTCTGTGGAACCTGCAAAATGTAGATAGAAAGTGGATGTCCTTTAAGAGGCTCTGTTTAAACGAATGATAATGGAGCCCACAAGGGAGGGTCTAGTGCTCACAAATGGGGATAAAGTCTCTGATGTCTGGGTAGGCGCCCACCTGAGCATCAGATCATCAGACGGTACTGTTTGCAAAGAAGTCACACAAAGACCCAAGTTGTGAATTTCAAAAATACACTTTCAAAATGGGGATGCTCCCAGAGGAAGAACCAGAAGATTGGGAGATAAAGAGTGAGGTGGAACAACAAAGGAACTACTACAAAGGCAACTAATCTGTATGTTAGGAAAGTAAAGAAGCGTAAGAGGGAAAAGAAAGTGATCGGGTTCTCAAAGGAGGTGGCTGAAAAAATTAAGGCAAAAAGAACAGCGTTCAGGAAGTATAAATGATCCCAAAAAGAGGAACACAGGGAAGAATACCTAATGAACTGAGAGAGACCAAGAAAGAAATCAGGAAAGCAAAAGGTCAAGCAGAAGAAAGGATGGACAAAGAGGTAAAGAGAGGTGACAAAACATTAATCAGGTACATCAGAGAAAGAAGGGAGGCCTGAAGTGGTATAGTGAAACTGAAAGGTGACGAGGAGCACTATATTGAGACAGACAAGGAAATGACAGAAATATTAAGCAAATACTTCAGTTTGGTGTTCCCTAAAGAGGACCCTGGAGAAGGACCGCTGCAGGTAAACAAAACCGGAGATAGGGATGGAAGAAAGAAAACTCCATTTATGGAACAGATTGTATGAGAAGAGCTAAGCAAGCTGAATGTGGACAAAGCCATGGGGCCGGATGAGATTCATCCCAGATGTGCTGGCGGCTCCGCTGAAGGACCTGATCCCTGGAAACGGGAGTGGTGCTGAGGCACTGGAGAAGAGCGGTGGTGGACCCGCTTCACAAGAGTGGGAGCCTGGAAACTACAGGCCGGTTAGCCTCACCTCGGCGCTAGGAAAATTAAATTCTTGATTGGGTGACTAAAGAATTGGATCACAGAAGAGCACTCGATGTAATCCACTTGGATTTCAGCAAAGCTTTTGATACGGTCCTGCATAGGAGGCTTGTGAATAAAATGAGAAGCTTAGGCATGAGCGCCAAGTGGTGGAATGGATTTTCAGAAGGCGTTTGACAAAGTCCCTCATGAGAGGCTTCTAAAAAAAAATAAAAAAGTCATGGGATAGGAGGCGATGTCCTTTCGTGGATTACAAACTGGTTAAAAGACAGGAAACAGAGAGTAGGATTAAATGGGCAATTTTCTCAGTGGAAGGGAGTGGACAGTGGAGTGCCTCAGGGATCTGTACTCAGACTGGTGCTTTTTATATTTAGAACTGTTTATTAAGAATTCACAATATCAAATGCCTGAAATACACGGTTCTGAAGCTTGCAAAGCAATACACAGTTCACAATCAACAAAACAGATTGACATTTTTACATTTTCCCCCACCCCACATCCAAACAATAAAAGGAATCACTATTTTACTATGAGATTTATAAATACCCACACCCCTATCCCCACCTCATAATAGTCACTGTGTAAAAAAAAAACAAAAACCCAACAGGATCTTACATGTGCCATAATCCACACAAAGATGTCACAAATCTAAGGGCTATTGATCACTTCATTCCTAGGTTGAGGAGACAGCTGACTGGGATATGGGTGCTAAGTGAGCTTACTTTTAATGGATCGTGGCATATGTTGGATTTCCATCTGCCTCAGACCATGAAATCGTTTCCCCGTAACCAAAAAGATGGGGGATCTCTCTCACACCAGTGCAATAAAATGGCCTTCTTAACAATCAGAAAAATACATGCATTTCCCCTGAAAACTACATAATCCTACACACAAAATCAGAGGTACTCAGCACATTTACATGCCACTCATATTTTATTATACAAAATTTAACTATAACATTTTATCACCCATATAATCTTTTATGCAGACCACATTGCACACATATGTGTTATATTACCAAAAAACTCTCCCAATATCATTTTTATTTATTTATTTAAAATTTTTATACACCGACATTCATCCAGGATATCACATCGGTTTACAGTGTAACACAAACAAACGCCAGGCATGGCGCTTTACATTGAACAAATAAAACAAGTTAACAAATGAATAAATAAGGGTGTGAACAAGGGGAAATTTGCATTAAATACTCAACTAGGTTTGTAATTATATACATATGTACAAAAGGAAGACACTAAGAGATAAACAATTTAGGAGTGCTAGAAGGAGAGGGGGGAGTGATGAGCAGAGGGAAGGGAACGAGGTGAGGGGGGGAGAAAAAGGTAGGAGAAGGGCGAAGTGAGGGGATGGAGGACCAGAAGAGGGGGGCAGAGGAGAGGAAGGGTGGGCAGTAGAGAGGAGGGAGAAATTAGGTGTATGCCTTGGTGAAGAGCCAGGTTTTGAGCTTCCGCTTGAACGATTTGATGCATTCCTCTTGCCGTAGTTCAACTGGCATTGTGTTCCAAAGGGTCGGCCCGGCTATCGATATGGCACGGGCTCTGGTAGAGCCATACATTCATTACCCTTCATTCATCCCAGTCACACCACTCATACACATTTTTCATCAAACAATACCCAGATTAAAATATTGGTCTTATTCTCAGTATCACTGCTATGGATCTGCTCCCCGAGCGGGGAGGAGCTAGCAATCTGTTATCGAACAGCTCCTCCCGAGGGGAGGAGCAGCAATCTGCTATGGATCTGCTCCCCGAGAGGGGAGGAGCTAGCAATCTGTTATCGAACAGCTCCTCCCGAGGGGAGGAGTAGCAATCTGCTATGGATCTGCTCCCCGAGAGGGGAGGAGCTAGCAATCTGTTATCGAACAGCTCCTCCTGAGGGGAGGAGTAGCAATCTGCTATGGATCTGCTTCCCCAGTGGGGAGGAGTTAGCAGAGATGTAGATCTGTTCCTCCAGAGAGGAGGAGTAGCAAATCTGTTATGGAATCTGCTCCCCCCGAGAAGAGTAGCCAGCAGTCCGTTGTACTCCGTAGACGGAGTTAGGGATCTTGTTGTGGGTTGGCTCCCCACAGAGTGGCAGTCTGTATGATACCTCTCTAGTAGTGTAAGGAATGAACACTTTAATGTAAATTGGTGAATCCTTGGGCTGATGGCAGATGACAGCGTCCCCAGGAGGATATCCTGAGAGGGACCACCGGTTAGGCTGGAGTATGGAAACAAACACAGATAGTTCTTTATTAGACAGGAAGTAGAACCACCAGAGGTGGCAGTAGTGAGCTGATGTGCCCGGCAGGGCTGAAGTCCCTCAGATATTGGAACTGCGATCTCTGGGTTGCTGAGCTGTAGAGAGAGACTATAGGTAGTGAGTAGACAGGATATGCTGGATACATAACCAGTAGTAGATGATACACTCACAATTGTAGATATCTGTAATGGCTTCTATGCAACAGAGTCTTCAGTATATTCAGGAACAGGAGCCATAGGCGAGCACAGAAAGTGCAGTCTGGAATAAGAAACTCACAATATCTGTGTATGAGATGGCTTCTGGAATAGAAGAGAGTCTTTGGAGGGTTTTAGGAACATAGGCCCTCGTAGAGCAAGAACCGGTTCCTATCTGCAATCTGTAGTAGTAATTCACAAGATATAGGTATGTGATAGCTTCTGAGATAGAAGAGAGTTTGTGAAGGGTTTTTGGAACATGGGCCCTCGTGGAGCGAGTACCAGTTCCTATCTGCAATCTGCAATAATAACTCATGATCTCCGTACCTGCGAGAACGTCTTAGACAGAAGAGAGTCTTCTGAGAATAGGAACATGGGCCCTCGTGGAGCGAGTACCGGTTCCTATCTGCAATCTACTATAATGACTCATGATCTCCGTACCTGCGATAATGTCTTAGACAGAAGGGAGTCTTCTGAGAATAGGAACATAGGCCCTCGTGGAGCGAGTACTGGTTCCTATCTGTAACAGAACTCACAGTGTTCACGTCTGCGATCGCTTCCAGGCAGTAAGGAGTCTTCTGAGCATTCAGGGACGTAGGCCCTCAAGGAGTGAGTACCGGATCCCATCTTAGCAATCTGAAATCAAGAAGAGAAAGCGGGGCCCCTGAGGAGCGGGTACCCCTAGGTAAGTTTGTGGAGGCAGAGCAGCGGAGAATGAAGTGGGTCGAGATGATCCCCGCAATCAAACCCCTGCTAACTCCATTTGTAGTTGGCAAGCAAAGACCTTTTAAGTTGGAAGCGGATGACGTCACTACGGGGGGACACCCCCGAGGTTCGCGCCCTTGCTGGTACAAACTCTGGATCGCGCGTGCGTCCTTACGTCATCAGGAACATGGTGGATCCGCAGCGACAGGCCAGCCCGGGGACTCCGGGGAGAAGCGGCGAGGAGAAGCCGCGGAAACATCTGTCTGTCAGAGCCGAAGGGAGTCGCCACCAAGGTAGAGAGGGTGGAGCGGGGGCGAGAACAGGCACGAACACAACAATCACACAATACTTTAGATACAAAATCTCAAACAATTAATATATCATATATACAATTGTCATTTTACATAGTAATGTTGTAACTAATTCATTACCTTCATGCTGTACATTCATCCGACGAGTGCCTCGTTTCACCCTGGAGTACAGGGGCTTCTTCAGGGACCTGTAATACTCAATTGTTTCTTCATGTATCAACTTCAAAGCCACTCTCTCAATCAGCAAAATTTTTTGATACAACGTGGTCTACTATGTCACAACAATGTCTGCAAGAACAGATATCAATCTACTGTCAAATCTCTCATCCAGTGATATCTACACACATACTATTGTGCTCAAACTATTTGTGAACCACCACCATCACTATTAAAGTAGTACCAGCTTGTTGAAATCACTTCCACACGGTCATATTTCTCCATCAAATGGAATATCTTTACTGCATAAAGTTGCTCGATACTGTGCCGGGTTTCAGCCTTATTCTAAATTGAAAGTATTGTGTGATATTGAGAATAAGACCAATATTTTAATCTGGGTATTGTTTGATGAAAGATGTGTATGAGTGGTGAGACCGGGATGAATGAAGGGTAATGAATGTGTGATATTGGGGGAGTTTTTAGGTAATGTAACATATGTGTGCAATGTGGTCTGCATAAAAGATTATATGGGTGATAAAATGGTATAGTTACATTTTGTATAATAAAATATGAGTGGCATGTAAATGGGCCGAGTACTTCTTAAACTATCAAAGCAAAAACTGTTTTCCTTTCCCCTGAATTTGAAGAGAGGACGCGCTGCAACACAAAGGTCTCCTTCGGTGGTAAAAACGACTCTTTGTCTCACTAAAAAAGACAAATACTTGCAAATTTTCTCCCCCCAAAAAACTGAATGACAAGACAAACCTAAAATCTGTACCCCAAAGTACCACTGGTTGGACCGGTGCTTTTTAATATAATTATAAATGATCTGGAAAGAGGTCCGACGAGTAAGGTGATCAAATATGCAGATGATTATTCAGAGTAGTTAAATCACAAGCAGATTGTGATAAATTGCAGGAGATCTTACAAGACTGGAAGATTGGGCATCCAAATGGCAGATGAAATTTAATGTGGACAAGTGCAAGGTGATGCATATAGGGAAAAATAACCCGAGAATTGAACGTGTAAATATGAAAGGTCATTTACTCTTGGATAATACAAGGACTAGGGGGCACTCCATGAAGTTAGCAAGAAGTACATTTAAAACAAATCAGAGAAAATTCTTTTTCACTCAATGCACAATTAAGCTCTGGAATTCACTGCCAGAGGATGTCATTAAGGTAATTAATGTAGCTGGGTTTAAAAAAGGTTTGGATATGTTCCTGGAGAAGTCCATAAATTGCTATTAGTCAACATGAAATAGCCACTGCTTGTGGCTGGCACTAGTACGATGGCATCTATTTAATGTATGGGTACTTGTGTCTTGGGATTGGACAATGCTGGAGACAGGGTACTGGATTTGATGGACCCTTGGTCTGAACTGGTATGGCATATCTTATATTTATTTATTTGCTATCTAATGTTTTTTTTTTATCAGTTTGTTCGCTATCTTTCCTTGGTTCACTAATGTTCCCCCCCCCCCCCCAAGTTACTTTCTCCTGTTATGATGTAATTTCCGATCTTTCGTTAATACGTGAACCGGTGTGATGTCCCCACTAACGCCGGTATAAAAAATTTCTTAAATAAAATAAATAAATTTATTAGCTTTTATATACCGACATTCGTGGGTACATCATGCCGGTTTACAATATAACTGAAGGAGGAAATTACAAAAAACCAGGGTGGGGGGAGAGGGAGCAGATAGGAAGAGAGAAGGGGCAAGAGAAGAGGGGAAAAAAGAGGAAGAGGAGAATAAGAACAGTACTTGATGGAAAACAACAGAAAACATAATAAGTAGCATTGCAAATTATACACTCACTAAGGGACTGTGGATAACCTTATATAAATTATACACTCCACAAAGTATTATATACAAGAATATACATTATCTTTATCTAGTACATACAGGAGACACTATATATGACATTACAAATTATACGTTCAGAAAGGCAACTATATATAGTCTAGCAGGGGTTGCTAATGGGAAAGGTACGGTTTAAGGACAGGGGAAGGTGTATATAAGGAGGTGCAGAGATATAGGAAATAAATCACAGTACAATTAAAGGAATAAAGGAGAAGGCTATAAGTACGGGAATGACAGGGCTCTTTCTCTGAAGGAGTAGAGGGAGCAGGGGGACGACGTAGGATCCGAGACAGGGTAGGCCATTTTAAAGAGCCATGTTTTATCCCCTGTTTTGAATTTCCGAATGCATGGTTCTAGTCGGAGCTCAAGTGGCATAGTGTTCCAGCGGGAGGGGCCTGCAATGGATAGGGCTCTTTCTCTGGTGGAAGTGTGGTGAGCACATTTAAGGGAAGGGGAGTGGAGGGTTCCTGAGAGTGCGGTTCTAGTAGGACGATTGGAGGAGCGGAATCGAAGAGCATCCTCAAGCCAGGAGTGATTGTGGTTGTGCAGGGAGTTGTGAATAATGGTGAGGGTTTTGTATCTGATGCGGGAGGAGATGGGAAGCCAATGGAGTTCCTTAAGAATAGGGGTGATGTGGTCAGCTTTGCGGGTATTTGTAAGGATTCTTGCCATAGCATTCTGTAACATTTGCAGGGGTCTAATAGTAAAGTAGGGGAGGCCTAGAAGTAAGGAATTGCAGTAATCCATTTTTGATAGTATTGTCGCTTGCTGGAGACAGGGTACTGGAATTATGGACCCTTGGTCTGACCTGGTATGGCATATCTTATGTTCTTATGTTATGACCATTAGGAGACAGTGTGTAATGGTAAATGGAACCTACTCTGAAGAGAGAGCAGTGTTAAGTGGAGTGCCACAGGGATCGGTATTGGAACCAGTTCTGTTCAAAATCTTTGTGACCAACATTGCAGAAGGGATAGAAGGTAAAGTTTGACTATTTGCGGATGATACTAAGATCTGCAACAGGCTAGACACACCTGAAGAAATAAAGAGAATGAAAAGTAATTTAAGAAAGACTTGAAGAGTGGTGGAAGATTCAGTGCCAAGAAATGCAGAGACCTGCACCTGGGGTGTGGTAATCCATAAGAGCTATTTGTGATGGGGCAGAGGATCTTGGAGTAATAGTGTCTGGTGATCTGAAGGCAGCGAAGCAATGTGACAAAGAGATAGCTAAAACCAGAAGAACACTGGCCTGGATAGAGAGGAATAATCAGAAAGAAATAAAGAGGTGATGATGCCCCTGTACAGGACCCTGGTGAAGCCTCACCTGCAGCACTGTGTTCAGTTCCAGAGACCATATCTCAAAAAGGATAGAGATAGGATAGAGGTCTGCTGACGCTGGCTCAGTTTTGTAATTCTGCACCATTTTGGCATTGGTTGAGGCCGTTAACTATTCCCGAAGGTCTATTACGGTAGCTCTATACGTGCAATTTCAATAAGGCCCATCTCTAGGGATGTAGAACCTCAGTATAAATCACCTGATGGACGAGGAGAAGCTTTCTTTTATAACATCCAATTCTTCAAGATTTGTATGAGGCCAGTCTACTATTGCAAAACTGTAAGATAACACAGGCACTGCAAGCTCATTAACAGCTTGCATCTTATTTCCTGCTGTTAAAAGCACTCCTCAATATCAGCTTCACTTTCCTTTAGTATTCTTTACTGATTTTTCTCGCTGTACTTTATGGTGAATTTTTCCACCTTCCTGCTACAGTTCCTTTATATTGCAATCTGCAGACAGGGAGATGTTTTCAGTTTTGCTTAAATTTCTTTTAAAAAACTCAATACATAAAGGGGCAGATTTTTAATCCTACGCGCGCGGGGTACATTTGTGCGCGCTACCCGGCGCGCACAAATATACACCCGATTTTATAACAGCACGTGCATGTTATAAAATCCAGGGTCGGTGCGCACAAGGGGGTGCACACTTGTGCACCTTGCACGCGCCGAGCCTAGGGGAGGCCCGATGGCTTTCCCTGTTTCCTCCGAGGCCTCTCCGAAATCCGAGGAGCCTTGGAGGGAAGTTTCCTTTCGCTCCCCCCCACCTTCCCCTATCTAACCCACCCCCAGCCCTACCTAAATCCTCCCCACCTTTGTTGTCTAAGTTACACCTGCCCGAGGCAGGCGTAACTTGCGCGTGCCGGCCCGCTGTGCCGGAGGACTCGGGACCGCCCCCAGACCGCCGTCCCACCCCTTTTTCAATGCCCTAGGAATTACGCGCGTCCCGGGGCTTGCGTGCGTCGTTGAGCCTATGCAAAATAGGCTCGGCGCACGGGGAGGGGGGGGGGGTTTAAAGGGTTACGCGCGCCGAGCTCTTTGATATATCAAAGAGCATATATAAAAAAAATATATAAAAGTTTTTATTTGTTTCAAAAAAATTTCAATAAATCAAAATATTGGACACGCAATTTGGTGACCAGTGCTCCACTTGTTGAACACTGGCGATTGCACCAACACTCTGTGGATGAGCTACGTTTTTTTGTCTTGCAACAGCTTATTAGCAGACGCAGTGGGGATATTAATAAAATGCTATTGAGAGCAAACCAGCGTTGGGCCTTTAACTTGAAGACCACAGCACCGGCTGGTTTAAACGAAAATATTGATTGGTTGTCGTGTCTCTAGTTTTGAATTTTTACGTTTCTGATTGGTTCCCTCCTGGTATATATACCCTAATTGGTAATATAAAGCATCTGACTTTTTGATTAAGATGGCGATTCCCTGATGGCAAACGTTTGCACGCTGGATCTCTGATGCTCTTTTGGTAGGTTTCAATCTGTCTCATTTAATTTCTTTGTGGTATTTGTATGTCTGTAAGATATTGCTTTGTTTACTATTTCTGTTTTTTGTCTTAGAGCACATATACATTACTGCATCTGAAAAAATACTGAAGCGGTCATGTTGATTTGACTGAATATAGATAGCGGTGGACTATACGTTTGTATAAAATGAGAAGGTTTGTTCTCTTTAATATATCTATTTTTTGTTTTTTTGTAGTGAAATATTAGCTCTTTAAATCTTGGTTGTTCCTTTAGAACAGCCGGGACAATATGATATAGTTGATTTAGTTGAGCATGCTGGGAGATCGTTACTCCTTTTAATGTCATCAATGTTGACTCTCCTTCAATGAAGATAAATTCTGCAGTCAAGTCTTAAATTATTGAATTGTATCCACTTCTTTGACACTTGAAGATAGTTTATGTTCCTCCCCCCTGAAGAAGCTTTTGTCAAGCGAAACATATTGGGAGGTGGTTCTTTTGTATTTTTTATATCGTATGTATGAATCTGTGTGATTGAATGAATGTGGCTTTTTAGATTATAATAAGTGGATAGTGTGGGAGGAATTTGTATATTTTGCATATTTTGATTTATTGAAATTTTTGGAAACAAAAACTTTATACATTTTTTAATATGTTTTTTGATATTTTGTTTTATGTATTGAATTGTTTTTTTGTGTATGATATATATTATTTTTTCCTTTAATTTGAAAGTGATCCTTTAAATTTCCTTTAAGGAAAGTGGCCTTAGCACATTTGTCCAAGCCTAATGGCATCCTGATGTCATTTGAGAAACTCTTTACCGCATTAATTTGTTCTGCTAAATGAGCATCACAAGAGCTGTAGAGTTTCAATTCAACAAATAAAAAAGTGAGATACCTTCATTAAAGGACTGGTGTCACGGGGATCTGGCAAAGGTCAGGAGCTGGAGAAAAGTAGGAGGCACACATGGAACAGGCTACAAATGCAAGAAACTTGGAACAGGATAGCTAGATTAGAAGAAGGCTCTGAAGTCAGGAAAACAACAGATATCACTTCCACGAGGCGGATGCCAAGAGGGAAGCTGGGCCAGTCCTGTGTGCCTTCTGAGCATGCCTTATATACTGCTGGGAATATAGGGTTCACCCACTGCTGGTTCCATATGGGAGACCGCAGGGGTATATTTGACTCTCCCAGGATTTATGGCAGGTTCTTAGCTCAGACGTTCAAGGGTCGCAGGTTGAAACCCTGTTGACCCTGTCAGAATGCCCCCTTCTCCAGCGGGCTCCCAGATCCAACCCATGAAGGCCCAGTCTTGACCAGTTGACGTGGTCTGGAATGAAGTCATCGAAGGGAGCTGATTTGTGGCAGGAGCTCACCCGGTGTGAAGCAGGGTCATGGCAGGAACTGGTTCAGCTTGGAATGGAGTTGTGGCAGGAACTGGCTCAGTATGGACAGTTGGCACTGGACCTGTCTTAGCCTGTATAGCCAGGACTGGATTGGCTGGAGCTGACCTTCAGCCCGGAAGTCTGACCATGCTGTGAATGCAGTCTTTGAATCAGCAGCCTGAGTCTCTTCTACTGCTATGGGAGAAGCAACCTGGGAAAAAGATGTGTGAGAAGTTTCCTGGAGCTAAGTCTCTAGTGCGGATGTAGGCCTGCAGCTGAATCTGTGAGTCTCTTGTGGGAACAGCCTGAAGTAGAGTGTTTGGAGGCACTACGACGAGCGCAGCCTGGAAAGAAGTCCTGAGCGCTGTGACGGGTGCAGCCTTCGGTAGTCTGTGGAATTGCTGTGAGAGCAGCCTGGACTGGAGTCTTATGTTGTGGGCGAGAACCTATTCAGAAACCTGGAGTGCAGAAAGGAATCATGCATGAGCGAGGGTTTCTATTCACCTCTGCATAGCTGCTGATCATATCCTACAGGCCTAGCAGAACAGGCTCCTCTATACAGACATAGGAAAAGAATCCACAATCCGTCTTTTCTGAATGGGACATTTTGAAACAGGATAGAGAGCTCACAGAGAAAACAAAATCTCTGGGCAACCTTGCCTCTGGTTTGGGCTGTTCCAAACTGTCACGGGGGTCTGGGCTTGGCAATCAGGGCTGCCCCGGAAGGACGTTGCCGTACCCGAGAGGCAAGGTGGAGATAAGGTTGAAAAGTTCAGGAGCTGGAGAAGATACACAGGACCCTGGAACTCGACAAAGGCAGCACGCTGGAGCCTGAACTGTGACGCAGGAAGGTTTATATGCAGGAATGCTGAACACACATACAATTGTAGGAATCTTGAAAAATGAATACAATTGTAGGAATCTAGAAGCAGGATACTTTGACTAAAACAAGGCTTGGAAATCAGGAACCAAACGCATAGCACTTCCTTAGAGCGGACGCCAAGTGAGCTGTTGGTCCTTCTGAGCAGGTCTTATGTATTGCTAGAATAAGGGGCACACCCAGTGCTGGTCCAATCGGCTAGTGTGGGGGCAGGTCTGACTTCCCCAGAAAAGAGGACAAATATACCAAGATTCCCAGGAAAGCCAGCAGCCTCCTCAGCAGTTTATTATCCTAAGAGTGTGAGATGCTATCAAAGGCTTCTTATAATCAATCCATGCCACATAATGAGTTTCAACTATACATGCAGCTGGTCCTTATAGCTTTTTTTTTTTTTTAGCATCAGCTGGTCTCTCTCCACTGTGGGTTCTCTGATGCACCACTAGGTTTCGCTTACAAGGAAAGCTTTTCTCACATTCAATACATGAAAAGGG
The DNA here is from genome assembly GCF_901001135.1 of Rhinatrema bivittatum. Lineage (NCBI taxonomy): Eukaryota > Metazoa > Chordata > Amphibia > Gymnophiona > Rhinatrematidae > Rhinatrema > Rhinatrema bivittatum. Next base: position 9,586,305 of record NC_042616.1, on the reverse strand, counting down.
CCTCTCTCCGGTATGGGTTCTCTCATGTATTATCAGGCCTGCCTTACTAGGAAATCTTTTTTCACATTCAGAACATGGAAAGGGCTTCTCTCCGGTATGTGTTCTCTCATGTATTATTAGGCCTGCCTTAGTAGCAAATCTTTTCCCACATTCCATACAGGGAAATGGCCTCTCTCCTGTATGGATTCTCTGATGTATTATTAGATATCTCCTGCGAGCAAAACTTTTCTCACATTCAGTACATGGAAAGGGTCTCTCTCCGGTATGTGTTCTCTCATGTATTATTAGGCTTCTCTTGCTGGCAAAACTTTTCCCACATTCAGAACATGGAAAGGGTCTCTCTCCAGTATGTGTTCTCACATGCATTATTAGATTTCCCTTGTGGGCAAAACTTTTCCCACATTCCATACACGGAAATGGTCTCTCTCCTGCATGTGTTCTTTGATGTATTACTAGATATCTCCTGCGAGCAAAACTTTTCCCACATTTAATACATGGAAAGGGTCTCTCTCCTGTATGTGTCCTCGCATGCATTATTAGGTTATCCCTGCGAGTAAAACTTTTCCCACATGCAGTACATGCAAAGGATCTCTCTACCATATGTGTTCTCTCATGTTTTATTAGGTTTCCCTTGTGAGCAAAACCTTTCCCATTTTCAGCACATGGAAAGGGTCTCACTCTTGCATGTCTTCTTTGATGAATTACTAGGTATCTCCTGCGAGCAAAACTTCTGCCACATTCAGTGCATGGAAAGGGTCTTTCTCCGGAATGTGTTCTCGCATGCATTATTAGGTTATCCTTGCGAGTAAAGGTTTTCCCACATTCAGTACATGGAAAGGAATTCTCTCCCATATGTGTTCTCACATGTTTTATTAGGCTTCCCTTGTGAGCAAAGCAATTACCACATTCAGTACATGGAAATGGTCTCTCTCCTGCATGTGTTTTTTGATGTATTACTTGGTATCTCCTGCGAGCAAAATTTCTCCCACATTCAGCACATGGAAAGAGTCTCTCTCCCATATGTGTTCTCTCATGTTTTATTAGGCTTCCCTTGTGAGCAAAACATTTCCCACATTCAGCACATGGAAAGGGACTCTCTCCTGCATGTGTTCTTTGATGTATTGCTAGGTATCTCCTGCGAGCAAAACTTCTCCCACATTCAGTGCATGGAAAGGGTCTCTCTCCGGTATGTGTTCTCGCATGCATTGTTAGGCTATCCTTACGAGTAAATCTTCTCCCACATTCAGTACATGGAAATGGTCTCTCTCCTGTATGGGTTCTCTGGTGCATCACTAGGTCTCTCTTATAAGAAAAGCTTTTCTCACACTCAGTACATGAAAACAATCTCTCTCTTGTGTGGATTAACAGATGCATTACAAGGTCTCGCTTGTAAAAAAAGCTTTTCTCGCATTCTGTACATGAAAAGGGTTTCTCTCCAGTATGGGTTCTCTGATGCCTTACTAGATCTGTCTTGTGAGCAAAACTTTTCCCGCATTTCATGCATGGAAAGGGTTTCTCCCCTGTGTGGATTCTCTGATGTATTTTTAGACGCTCCTTGCGATCAAATCTTTTTCCACAATCAGAGCATTGAAAAGGTTTCACATTTGTGTGGGTTCCTTGGTGTCTTATTAGATTCGTTTTGCGTCTAAACCTTTTCCCACATTCAGTACATGGAAAAGGTCTCTCCCCTGTATGGATTCTCTGATGCGTTACTAGATACGACTTGTAAGCAAAACATTTCCCACATTCAGAACATGGAAAGGGTCTCTCGCCTGTGTGGATTCGTTGATGTTTTTTTAGATTTTCCTTGCAATTAAATCTTTTTCCACAATCAAGGCATTGGAAAGGCTTCACTTCTGTGTGGTTTCGTTGATGTGATATTAGATTACCTTTACTTGTAAAACATTTCCCACATTCAGAACATGAAAAAGGTCTCTCCCCTGTGTGGATTCGTTGATGTATTTTTAGACCTTCCTTGCGATTAAATCTTTTTCCACAATCCAGGCACTGGAAAGCTTTCACTTCTATATGGTTTCCTTGGTGTGATATTAGATTACCTTTACTCGTAAAGCTTTTCCCACATTCAGTACATGAAAAGGGTTTCACTTCTGCATGACTTATTTGATGTGTAGTTAGATTACGCTTGCTTTTGAAGCACTTCCCACATTTAGTGCACGGAAAGGGTCTCTCCCCTGTGTGGATTCTCCGATGCATTACTAGACAGGACCTATGAGCAAAACGTTTCCCACATTCAGTACATGGAAAGGGTCTCTCCCCCGTGTGGATTCTCTGATGCATTACTAGATAGGACTTGTGAGCAAAACGTTTCCCACATTCAGTACATGGAAAAGGTCTCTCCCCTGTGTGAATTCTCTGATGCAGTATTAATTGTGATTTCTTTGTCCAGCATTTTCCACAGGTATCGCACACAAAGGGTTTCTTCACTTTCCCTTCTCTCTGGTGGAGCTCAGAAGTCATTTGATCACTGTCATTATTTTGGAAGGGTTTCTCTGCTCTCAGGTCTCTTTGATGGAGGTCAGAAGTCATGTGATCACTGTTATTACTTTGGAAGAGTTTCTCTGCTTTCTGATGTCTCTGGTGCTCAGGGATGTCTGTGAGCTCCCTGTCACTTCTCTCACACTCAGTGCATCCATCCGGCAAGGCTCCTGCAGGGTCTCTCGGCTTCTCCTCTAATTCCAGACTACGTTTTCCAATTTCTCTCTTCTCAGTCCCCTGGGAAATATTCTCACAGATATTTCCTGATCGTCTTGGGATCTGTTCCAGTTCTTTAGGACATTCTTCTCGATTCTTCTCCTTCTTCCTTTCCTGTCTGACTTCAGCATCTGCTGGATATAAAAAGAAAACAATTGTATATTAATGAGTAAAAATAGTGTCCAGTAACCAGGGAAACAGTGACCACATAGGAATCTCTGATGTTTAGAGAATTGCAGGTCTGAGCACTGGATTGATGAAAAGATTCTAACAAGTCATGTGTAAAGTCTTATTTTGTGGCTTGGCAGCTTCCCTCTCCTACTTTGGACTTCCAACTCAATCAGAACTGGCCACCATTGGGCTAAAAGGTGCCACGAGCCTTCATTCCCAGCCACTGTGGCTCCCAAGTGAGACCAGGCATCACGGTGATAAGAGTCCTTGGCTATGAACTACAAACCAAGCCACCTCCAGCTAATGTGGACCCTTTCTCTGACCACTAGGTGTCACCATTTCATGACGACTGGGGCTCCTTTCCCTAGGAGCTGTGAGTGCTGCCTGTGCAGTGGCCCTGCGAAGCAAGAGATCTGACCTGAGAATCAAACCCAGGTCCATCAGCCTGCAGAACCTGCCACTAATTTAGCTCTATCTGTGTAAAGTCTTTTTTTTTTTTTTACATTTTTTATTTATTGAATTTTCAACGTAAAAATATACTTATCTCTATACACCAATATACAGCGGCAAAGGTATCTAAGGTAGAATTTGGCTCCCCTGTTCACAATCTCATTTCTCATTGTTAGAAAATCTTTTCTTTTCTCTTGTATTTTCCTCGTAATATCTGGGAAGACTCGAACTTGGAAACCATAGAAAAGTTCAGATTGCTTTTTAAAGGATCTCTTTAGAACTTCATCCCTTTCTGATGTTTGGAGAAAAGTTATAAATACTGTTGCCCTCTCTTCAATTTTAGCTTCAAAAGACTTTTCCAGAAACTCTGTTAGGTTATCTCTAGGAGAGATATTTTCCATTAATTCCTCCTGTTATCTAGTCTTCCTGGCAAATAATACCATTTAGACATTGATGATTATGTCATTTCTGTATACGCCAGAATATTTGTAAAATAACTCTTAATCAACTCTTTCAATGGCATCCATCTTGTTTTCGGGAAATTCAATATTCTGTGATGCAGTACGACCTGGCCGGGGGCAGAAACAGCCTGGATATAGAAAAGCAGAAGCGGGCAGTACCAAACCTATCCACCGGAGGGCGCTGAGGAAAGCAACAAAGACTACACTTCCCAGGTTCCCTGAACCGGCACCTGACCCCTGGCTGGAGGGTGAGCAGGAACAGGTGGAGGAAATAGGGACTGATCCCTATGACTCAGCAGAACCCATGGAAGCTGAGGAAGAGGGCGTGCCACCGTGGTGGAGCTGGCCACAAAAGCCCGGCTCCTCAGAGTCAGAGGAGGAGGAGGAGATGGAGGTAAGCTGGGGAGAGGAAAGCTCCAGCTGTTCCTCTATGGAGGTGGAATAACCAGGAGGTTGGGGGATGGTAAATCCTGTGTTGGTAAATGATGTATGAGAAAGGTGGGAAGGGAATTGTGGTTTTAAAAGCTGTTTAACTCTGGGCTTGTTAAGGAGAACCTAAGCGGTTAGGCTTGGGGCTTGTAAGGACAACCAGGCATTGTTACAGGACTGCAGCCGGTGAGGCTACAGGATCACATTAAACCCTTGTGTGATAAAGACCTTTTTCTGTGTACTGTTTGGGAGTGCCAGGACTAGAGACTAGGCCGAGTCCATACAGCGGCGTGCAGGAGCTGTACGAGTGGACAGACAGTGGGATATGAGCGGAGAAGGAGTCCTGAGGCCCAGCAAAGCCCACACAGAGGGCTGAGCGGAGGGGCGTGATCGTGACAATTCTTAAATTGTTTCTCCTTAATTGGTTTTCCAAAAAGTCAATCTTCCTTTCAACATAAGATTCTGATTTTATAAGATTAACCTGTACCTCTTTGATATCTTCAATTTCTTTCTTAATTCCTATCATAGATTTTTCAACAGTTAGTACTTCAGTCTCCAAAAGATTAGTCTTTTCCATGTTCTGCTTTACAACATTTGTCAAATCTATTATAGCCATATTCATTGTGGTCAGGGCCTTCCAAATTTCTTCAAATGTTATTTTTTCAGATACTTTTAAGGGATAGTTCAATACTACATGTATTCCTTGTTTCTCCCCTCCTTTGTCTAGAAGGCCTTCCTCGCCCAGCTCGACACACCCGATTTCTGCCTCTCCCCCCCTGGAGTCTGAATTAACCGAAGTAGGTCTGGAATCCATACCTCTTCTCTGGGGGTCTTTCGATTTTTCAGGTGGCAGAATCGGCGTCTCCTGTAGCAGCTGTTCCGCCTCCGCTCCAGTCAGAGGTCTATAGGGCAAGGAGGGGGTTGTCGGCTCACCGGGGCTGAGAGATATTTCTTCGGCCAGGGTGAGAGACGGCCGCTCTCCGCCATCTTCACCAGCGGCCCCGCTCTCCGGCAAACACTGCACACCACGGAATGCTTCCTCGATTCGCGTCTGGCAATAGGAACTCTCAGGCGTTGAAGCAAGGACCTCACGGATCCTTGCTTTACGTTTTGTATGCGGCATAGAAAGAGGAAATAAGCCTATAAGGAAAAAAAATTTACAAATTCTCAAAAGAAAAGACGCGGAGCTCGGTCGCTTCCGTGCTCACGGTGTGGCAGCCATCTTGGGTCTTGTGTAAAGTCTTAAAGGGGAAACAAACAGCAACTTGTTGGTAAAAAGACAGCTGGAGAAATTACTTACTTGATAATTTCGTTTTCCTTAGTGTAGACAGATGGACTAGGACCAGTGGATTTAAGCTCCCCTGCCAGCAGATGGAGACGGAGCAAACCGACGTCACAGTACACACACTCCCACAGTGACGTCAGCCTGCCAATATTCTCTTCAAAAGCAACTGTGGACAGACTAGCAAAAAAAACGATTAAAAACAGTCAGCTATGACTGTACTTAACCAGCATAAGTAACCCAATCTATGGAAAGGATGAGCATTTATCAGGAATCCCTGGGAACCCATAGCCCCATAAGAGGACTACTCACACAATCATTTGGCAGCCAAGGGTGAGAAGCTGAGTCCATCTGTCTACACTAAGGAAAACAAAATTATCAGGTAAGTCATTTCTCCATTTCCTAGCGTGTAGACGGACTCAGGGCCAGTGGGATGTACCAAAGCTACTCCCAAACAGGGTGGGAGGCTGCCCTCAGTCCAGTCAACAGCGCACGTGCAAAAGCTGCGTCCTCCTGGGCCTGCGCATCCAGACAATAAAACCTGGAAAAAGTGTGTAAGGAGCACCACATCGCAGCTCAGCAGATATTGACAGGAGACAACAATTTAACCTCTGCCCATGACACTGCCTGAGCCCTAGTGGAATGAGCCCGAACCTGAGTAGGCAATGTCTTTCCAACATCCACATAAGCGGACGTGACCACCTTCTTAATCCAACGAGCTATTGTAGCCCGCAAAGCTGGTTCACCCTGTTTCCTCCCACCATGGGGGACAAAGGTTCAGAAACTCCAGATATCATCTGACAAGTCTCTTGATATCCAAAGGACCTAGGAGACAATACTCCTCTGCATCCCTGCTCTTATCCAGGGACGGCAAGGAAATGGACTGATTCAAATGAAACTCCAAGACCACCTTAGGCAAGAAGGATGGAACAGTATGCAGCTTCAACGTCCCTGGAGTCACCCGAAGGAACGACTCCCAGCAAGACAAGGTCTGCAACTTGGAAATGTGACGCGCAGAACATATAGCCACCAGGAATACTGTCTTCAAGGTTAATAACTGCAGCGGTCGAAACGTAGGGCCTGCCAAAAAATCCAGCACCAAATTAAGAGTCCACAAGGGAACCAGTAACCTCAAGGAAGGCCGAAGAAGCTTCACTCCCTTCAAGAAACGGGCCACATCAGGATGGGACGATAAGGAAACACCATTCACTGGGCTTCTGAAATAGGCAAGAGCTGCAAAAAATCCAGAATAAGCGGGATCCTAACTGAACAAAGAAGAAACCTGCGCTTCTCGCATCAGACCTTTCACACTCTCCAAACCCGCACATATGCTACAGAAGTGGAGAACTTCAGAGCGCGGAGTAAGGTGGCATTCACTGCAGAAGAATATCCATGCTTCAATAGGCGAGCCCTTTCAAGGTCCAAACTGTAAGACAGAACAGAGTCGGATCCTCATGAAAAACCGGACCCTGCTGCAACAGATCCATGAGTGGCGTAAGACGAGGGATGTCTCCACCAGTAGTCTTCGCAGATCTACATACCACAGTCTCCTGGGCAGTCCAGTGCCACCAGGAGTATCAGCCCCCTGTGGTCTTCGATCTTGCGAACTATCCTGCTCAACAAGGGCCACGGAGGAAAGGCATACAGCAACTTGTCTTCCAGTCAGACCTGTACCTGCATCTATGCCCAGGGACCACGTATTTCTCCTGCGACTGAAGAATCGAGGAAACTCTCATTTAATTGTTCGGGAGAATATCTTGCATCCTGCAGCTCTATCAGACATTTATGAGATGGAGGGAGTGGATTTTCTTGAATATGCCCAAATTCGGCACTTCCTTGCAAACCAACAAAGAGCCTCTACCATCCAACAGCGCAAGTCGATGTTTAAAAACTATTGTGATCAAGCTGACAATACGAAGGGCAGATTTCCAAAATAGATTGTCTTCCTAATGGGCATATAGTTGATACCTACCCGCACATTAAAGCATGGAAATTGGATTTGGGTATTATTTTGATTCCCAAAGATTGGGACTCAAGTGTACAAGCAAATGTTCCATTTATGCAGCTCTCCAGGAAAATTGTTTTAAATTATTGTATCGTTGGTATCTAACCCCTGCTAGATTACACCACATTTATCTCGCTATTAGCGATCAATGTTGGCGAAATTGCGGGGCCATGGGCACCTTCATGAACTTAAGAACCTGCCATCCTGGGTCAGACCAAGGGTCCATCAAGCCCAGCATCCTGATTCCAACAGTGGCCAATCCAGGCCATAACAACCTGGCACGTACCCAAAAACAGTGCCACCCATGCATTTATGGCGGCACTGTAAGGAGATATCACCCTTCTGACACCAACTTACTGATTGGTTATCCAATCTCCTGGGAATAGGGGATATTTTTAATGCTCGTTATGTTTTACTTACCTTACCGATTCCGGGAGTAACTAAATTTCAGCAACGATTCTGCCAACGAGTATTTATAACAGCACGCTGTGAACTGGCTTTCTGGTGGAAACATAAATATGAAGTGATGCCCTATGGCATCACTTCATATTTATTTCCTGCCTTATCTTCTTTCCAGCTTGTTGCAAGCTTCCAAGTTCTCTTCCCTGTTGATTGTAACTTTTTGACTCATTCCTAGTTACTGTTTATCTTTCGTTTACTTGAATAGTTACCCCAGTTTTTTATTCTTGTTAATTGTAAACCGATCCGATATGGTTATTTAATATGAAGGTCGGTATATAAAACTGTTAAATAAATAAATAAAATATTGAGGTACCTTCTTTTCAACGACTTATGCATTGACTGTCTAATCATTACTGACTGGCTTACCTAACCACCTTACTCCATAACAGCTTGGCTGTTTTTGAGAAAACATGGGAGTCTTATGTTAAACGGCAGACACCCCAGGGGTAGATTGTCTAATGCTTTGCCAATATGTGATTCTTTTGTCTGGTAATTTCTATTTACCTTTTCTTTTCTCTTCTTTCATTGATGGCCTGCATATCTTTGGTTCAGTCGGATTTACGCGCGCAGGGCTTTTAAAATCTGCCCCTTAACCAATAAGCCTGATACTACGCTTCTGATGCAACTCCAATATTGCTCTCCGCTTCAACGGCGGGGGGGGGGGGGGGGGGAGGAATTTGGACTCAAACGGTAACCAACAAGAGCCCTGATCTGGGCGGTCTGAGTAACTGATAAGTAAAGGAAACTCACAACTATGGGGGTTTGCTGGGTAGACTGGATGGGCCGTAGGTCACTTCTATGTTTCTATGTATTTTTGCTACCCGGGCTTTTGGTTTTTGATATGTGCAGTTTTGTATTGTATTGTTTCGGTTTTTTATGACGAATGCTGACAGGGTGGGAGGGTTGGCGATTTCACTATATAGGAAACTATGGATGTTTGCTTGTACGGTGTGTGTTTCTGTCACTGTTTAGTTTTATTGTATACATCCAATAAAAAATTTGACTGAAAAAAAAAAAAGAAAAAAAGATGGGACAGAATTGTGACTTAACGCCACAGATTTGTTCAGTTTCCTACCACAATTTCTAAGTTCAAAAATTCATTTTATCTTATTATTTATATCTGGCATGGTTAATATGTCACTATATCCAAGTTAAATAGTTAAATTATACAGATTATATTACATAATTTTATTAATTACAATGTTAAACTATACTATATTATTTATTATCATTATGTTAAATTGTCATCCAGTTATTGTTCCATATGTGCCACTGTTCTATGTAAAGCCCCTTATCTCTGTTGGGCAGTTTATCGTTATATGTAAACCGGAGTGATTTGTAGTCTCTATAAGAACCTCGGTATATAAAAATTAAAAATAAAATAAATAAAATAAAGGAAAAACTAAAAAAAAAATAATGAAGGAAGTCTCTTTTTTGTTGTCAGATTTCATGCACTCCAGAAGGGGAGGCTGCATGGTAATGCGCCGGTTCACATCTTGGCTGCATCACGGGCCACAGGCCAAGATCAAGCAGATGGAGGGGAAAACCGTGCCAGGACTCGGTACTTACCGACAGTGAACAGGACCAGTGGGGAACAGCCCGGCCGGGAGGGAGGAGGAGATTGTACGGTTTTCCTCCTAAGGACTCCCGATTCAGGGACCTGGGACTCCCAGGTCCAACCTGGGCCGCTCGGCCCATCGGGCCAGACATGGGGGGCTTCGGACAGGTCAGCCGCTGGGCGCACAGTTTTCCCTAGCACGGCAGGTCATTTAACTATGACCTCGGGTGACCGGCGGCGAGGACCGAGCGCCTGCTTTCCACCTGCCGACGCTGCATCGGCCTATCCCGGGCGGATTCTGGGTTTGTTTTGTTTTTTACAGCTAAATCTTTTTTTAATTTTCTAAAGCTCTGCTTCTGAAGTAGTTTTTTGTTCTGTGTTTATATACATCGAGGTCTGTCCTGTTCGCTGGCTTAAGGAAAGTCACAAAAAAACCCCCCAAATTCCTGAAAATCCTGGCTCTTCACCTACCTTGTTTGTAAGACCAAAAAGAAAAAGCCAATGAGGCTTTTCTCTCTCTCTCTCTCTTTTTATTTTTTAATATAGGACTGTTAAGAAAACCACTTTTTGACTTTTCTGAAAACTATTTATATTTTACGCAATTCTGGTGCTGCTTTTTCTCCGAGATCTTTGTATTTTGCACTTAAAGAGACGGCATTTCTCGGGGGCCTGCTCTCTGCACTGTGCTGCAGTGCGTACAGGGTGGGGCTATGAAAACCTCCGTCACTTTCCTCTAGGCTCCAAAAATCAAACACCGGGAAATACTTAGGGAGAGCATTTTTTGCAACAACAACAACAACAAAAAAATTACTAAATGCACAGCCTGGGCTCAAACTTGGGTCTTCCGAGGTTGAAATCTAACGCTCTAGAGACGCGGGCCTTTAAAACCCGGGAAATACTTTTTCTTTCAGTACCCGATCATTTTAAAAAAAAAAAAAGAGCTGTGCGCATGCTCAGCCCGTGACGTCGTTCCCTCAAACATGGCGGCCTCCCTGAAATGGAAACTCCAAGAAACCAGACTGTGTATTAACAATGGAAAAACAGAACCACCATTCCTCATAAAACACATAAAATCAAGAAACATAAAGCATCAGTTATAATAGTAAAACCATACTAATAAAGAATATTTCAAAAGAATTGACAAACAGAACCACATCTCTTAAAGCCATATACATTTCTTTAAAATTTCCCCAGCACCCATAAAATATTTCAAAACAGCATATGTCAAATAACACCCAATAATTAAAACTAATAAGGATTTTTTAAAAAGCCCCTGCTGTCCATGCCTGGGAACTTGATTTCCAGTCACCCTGAGATTGTTGAGGATTAAAGGGCTAGGGGGGCCCCCAAACTTTATCCTCTCTCGCTCACACACACATACATGCTTTCATACATACCCACATACACAGGCTCTAAGTCCCTCTCCCTCCCCCATGTACACAAAAGCTCTTACTCCCCCAGATTCCCTCATACACACTCAGGCTCTCACCTACACAGACCGACCCCCAGGCAGGGACCCATTCTCTCTCACACACTCACACACACAGATCCCGAGGCAAGCACCCATTCTCTCTCACACACTCATCAACCCCCAGGCAAGGACCCATTCTCTCTCACACACTCATCAACCTCCAGGCAGGGACCCATTCTCTCTCACACACTCAGATCCCGAGGCAAGCACCCATTCTCTCTCACACACTCACACACACAGATCCCGAGGCAAGCACCCATTCTCTCTCACACACTCATCAACCCCAAGGCAGGTACCCATTCTCTCTCACACACTCATCAACCCCCAGGCAGGGACCCATTCTCTCTCACACACTCATCAACCCCCCCAGGCAGGTACCCATTCTCTCTCACACACTCATCAACCCCCCCAGGCAGGTACCCATTCTCTCTCACACACTCACACACACAGATCCCGAGGCAAGCACCCATTCTCTCTCACACACTCATCAACCCCAAGGCAGGTACCCATTCTCTCTCACACACTCATCAACCCCCAGGCAGGTACCCATTCTCTCACACACACTCATCAACCCCCACACAGGGACCCATTCTCTCTCACACACTCATCAACCCCCAGGCAGGGACCCATTCTCTCTCACACAATCATCAACCCCCAGGCAGGTATCCATTCTCTCTCACACACTCATCAACCCCCAGGCAGGGACCCATTCTCTCTCACACACTCATCAACCCCCCCAGGCAGGGACCCATTCTCTCTCACACACTCATCAACCCCCCCAGGCAGGTACCCATTCTCTCTCACACACTCACACACACAGATCCCGAGGCAAGCACCCATTTTCTCTCACATACTCATCAACCCCCAGGCAGGGACCCATTCTCTCTCACACAATCATCAACCCCCAGGCAGGTATCCATTCTCTCTCACACACTCATCAACCCCCAGGCAGGGACCCATTCTCTCTCACACACTCATCAACCCCCCCAGGCAGGTACCCATTCTCTCTCACACACTCACACACACAGATCCCGAGGCAAGCACCCATTCTCTCTCACACACTCATCAACCCCAAGGCAGGTACCCATTCTCTCTCACACACTCATCAACCCCCAGGCAGGTACCCATTCTCTCACACACACTCATCAACCCCCACACAGGGACCCATTCTCTCTCACACACTCATCAACCCCCAGGCAGGGACCCATTCTCACTCACACACACAGATCCCGAGGCAAGCACCCATTTTCTCTCACATACTCATCAACCCCCAGGCAGGGACCCATTCTCTCTCACACAATCATCAACCCCCAGGCAGGTATCCATTCTCTCTCACACACTCATCAACCCCCAGGCAGGTATCCAGTCTCTCTCTCACACACACACACACACACACACACACACACAGATTCCAAGGCAAGCACTCATTCTCTCACACACACACACAAGCTCTCATTCATAGACATACACACACTGAAGGCAGGCCTCCTCTCTTTGTTTTCCTGGCAGCCTCAGAGCCTCTGTCATTCCTGCTGCCGCTGTCACTACCACTGCGTGACTGTTAGGGAAGAGCCTATCCCTCGTTGCTGCTTCTAGCACTGCCCATTCTCCTTCTCTGTGTAGGCACTGTGATCTTAAAAATTGGCGGGACTTAGCACTTCCTCCATGCTGATCTCGTGCACCTTGAAATCAGCATAAAGGAAGTGCTACTCTCGTGAGTTCCAATACCGCTGGCCTGCACAGATGGGAAGGATGTCCTTCTCCGCTGAGCCTCTCTCTCTGTTTCTCGGCCACTGGTGGGATCGGGTCCACCGCTGACTGCATGCACCTTCCCCCAAGGTACGACATTCGCAGCCCCCTGGAAGCTCGTTTGTGGTCCCCATGGGGAAGCACACCCACCCACTATGGACTAGACCCTCGGATTCGCAGCATATAAAATCTAAAAATGAATAAAATAAATATAAAATAGGCTCAAAGTATCTCCCCTTTATGAATAACCACAAAAGGTGGCCCTCCGTTCTGTTTTATTGGACCCATGCAGTGGGCTTTTTCCACCATCAGCGGGCCGTTAAGTAGAGTACAGGCCGAGATCTCATGGCAGCCATGTGTCCATCAAGGACACCCACTCACCCTCTGGAACTGACTGAGGGATGCCCATCAGCCTCAGACTGTTTCTCCTAGACCTGTTTCCAGGCCCTTGACGTTCCCCAATAATGCATTCTTGGTGGACTTGCGTTGCTCCAGACCTGCCTCCAGCATGTGCAAACAATCTTGCAGGCTCGCAATCCGGGATTCAGTCTCAGTTAAACTCCACTAGAAATCTATGAATTTAAAATTTATTTCATCCATCTAACCACATAATTTATTAAGAACATAAGAAATTGCCATACTGGGTCAGACCAAGGGTCCATCAAGCCCAGCATCCTGTTTCCAACAGAGGTCAATCCAGGCCATAAGAACCTGGAAAGTACCAAAAATTAAGTCTATTCCATGTTACCGTTGCTAGTAATAGCAGTGACTATTTTCTAAGTCAACCTAATTAATAGCAGGTAATGGACTTCTCCTCCAAGAACCCATCCAATCATTTTTTAAACACAGCTGCACTAACTACATCCCCAGCAACAAATTCCAGAGCTTTATTGCACGTTGAATGAAAAAGAACTTTCTCCGATTAGTCTTAAATGTGCTACTTGCTAATTTCATGGAGTGCCCCCTAGTCCTTCTATTATCCAAAAGTGTAAATAACTGAGTCACATCTACTCGTTCAAGACCTCTCATGATCTTAAAGACCTCTATCATATCCCCCCTCAGCCGTCTCTTCTCCAAGCTGAACAGTCCTAACCTCTTTAGTCTTTCCTCATAGGGAAGCTGTTCCATCCCCTTTATCATTTTGGTTGCCCTTCTCTGTACCTTCTCCATCGCAACTATATCTTTTTTGAGATGCGGTGAACAGAATTGTACACAGTATTCAAGGTGCGGTCTCACCATGGAGCGATAGAGAGGCATTATGACATTTTCCGTTTTATTAACCATTCCCTTCCTAATAATTCCTAAGATTGTTTGCTTTTTCGACTGCTGCAGCACACTGAGCCGACGATTTTAAAGTATTATCCACTAAGACACCTAGATCTTTTTCCTGGGTGGTAGCTCCTAATATGGAACCTAACATCGTGTAACTACAGCAAGGGTTATTTTTCCCTATATGCAGCACCTTGCACTTGTCCACATTAAATTTCATCTGCCATTTGGATGCCCAATCTTTCAGTCTTGCAATGTCCTCCTGTAATGTATCACAATCAGCTTGTGATTTAACTACTCTGAATAATTTTGTATCATCCGCAAATTTGATAACCTCACGCATCGTATTCCTTTCCAGATCATTTATATATATATTGAAAAGCACCGGTCCAAATAGAGATCCCTGAGGCACTCCACTGTTTACCCTTTTCCACTGAGAAAATTGACCCCCCCCTGGACCACCAGGGAATTTAGGCAAGTCTTGGGGGGGGGGGGGGGGAGTCAGGAGGGTGGTGGGGGGGGGTGTTTAAAATTGCTATTTCGACGTTGTATTCGTGGGAAATCGCGATACGTTTCACGATGCAACGAATACAACGAATCCGGCCATATACGTTGTGGATTTGCAATTTGTTGCAAACAAATGCACACCCCTACAATATAGTAAAAATCTTGATAAGTGATTTTGTATGCTACGGTAAAAAGATATGTTTTTAAAGCTTTTTTAAATTCTTTAGTGTTTGCCATTAAGCGAATTTCCTCTGGAAGCGCGTCCTAGAGGATTGATCTGGCAACTGAAAAAGCACGTTTACGTGTTAATTCCAAGTGTGCTAGTTTTACTGACGGTATTTCCAGAATGCATTTGTCCACTGAACGTAGTTGCCTAGTTGGTTTGCAAATTCTCAGAAGAGTGCAAAGCCATACTGATTTAGTGTTATGTAATAAATTATGTATTATTGTGAGAATTTTATATGTAATGCGGTAATATACTGGTAACCAGTGTAAGTGTTGCAAGACTGGGGTGATGTGATCTCTACGTGGAATATTATACAATACATGGGCAGTGGCATTTTGAACAAGTTGTAAAGGGTGAGTAGTAGAAATTGGTAAACCTAAATACAGAGCATTACAATAATCTAAACTTGTTAAAATTAGAGACTGGGTCACGGAGCGGAAGTCTGAAGGTAATAATAGTGGTTTTAACTTTTTGAACACGTGGAGCTTAAAAAATGATTTTTTTTTTTTTTTTTTTACTAAAGCCGATATATTTTTTGGGTTAATGTGAATCAGTTATTTACTCTTTCGGATAGTAGAAGGACTAGGGGGCACTCCATGAAGTTAGCATGGGGCACATTTAAAACTAATCGGAGAAAGTTCTTTTTTACTCAACGCACAATTAAACTCTGGAATTTGTTGCCAGAGGATGTGGTTAGTGCAGTTAGTGTAGCTGGGTTTAAAAAAGGATTGGATAAGTTCTTGGAGGAGAAGTCCATTACCTGCTATTAAGTTCACTTAGAGAATAGCCACTGACATTAGCAATGGTTACATGGAATAGACTTAGTTTTTGGGTACTTGCCAGGTTCTTATGGCCTGGATTGGCCACTGTTGGAAACAGGATGCTGGGCTTGATGGACCCTTGGTCTGATCCAGTATGGCATGTTCTCAATCCTACTCTCTGTTTCCTGTCTTTTAACCAGTTTGTAATCCACGAAAGGACAAAACCTCCTATCCCATTTTAGTTTTCCTAGAAGCCTCTCATGAGGAACTTTGTCAAACGCCTTCTGAAAATCCAAATACACTACATCTACCGGTTCACCTTTATCCACATGTTTATTAACCCCTTCAAAAAACTGAAGCAGATTTGTTAGGCAAGACTTCCCTTGGGTAAATCCATGTTGACTGTGTTCCATTAAACCATGTCTTTCTATATGCTCTACGATTTTGATCTTGAGAATAGTTTCCACTATTTTTCCCGGCACTGAAGTTAGGCTCACTGGTCTATAGTTACCTGGATCGCCCCGGAGCCTTTTCTAAATATTGGGGTTACACTGGCCACCCTCCAGTCTTCAGGTACAATGGATGATTTTAATGATAGGTTATAAATTTTAACTAATAGATCAGAAATTTCATATTTGAGTTCCTTCAGTACCCTAGGATGCATACCATCCGGTCCAGGTGATTTGCTACTCTTTAGTTTGTCAATCTGTCCTACTACATCTTCCAGGTTCACAGTGATTTCGTTCAGTTCGTCTGAGTCATCACCCCTGAAAACCATCTCCGGAACTGGTATCTCCCCAACATCCTCATTAATAAACACGGAGGCAAAGAATTCATTAAGTCTTTCTGCAATGGCCTTATCTTCCCTAAGAGCCCCTTTAACCCCTCTGTCATCTAATGGTCCAACCACCTCCCTCACAGGTTTCTTGCTTTGGATATATTTAAAAAAGTTTTTATTATGAATCTTTGCCTCTATGGCCAACTTCATTTCAAATTCTCTCTTCGCCTGTCTTATCAATGTTTTACACTTAACTTGACAATGCTTATGTTTTATCCTATTTTCTTCAGGTCAGTTTCCAGCGCCCTTCTTCAGAGCCATCACCATCTCAACCACAGCAAGAAGGTTGTTTCCGGGTTGGAATCGGACATGGCGGGGTCCATCATTTTCAGATCCCCTGCCTTAGCCTTGTCTTTATCTTTCTGCAGTGACTTTGTCACCTTCCCGCTGCTCAGTCACCCAGAAATTTCACCACAAGCAGGTTAAGGGCAATCGTCACCCTTAGCAAAGGCTTCACTGGGCCGTTTAGAAATTCATGCTGCAGATTAACTGAAGTAAAGAAGAGGGTTCCCAGAAAACAAGCCCAAAGTGTCCGCACTCTCGTAGTGCAACACGTGACCCCCTCATTTAAATGTTTACATGGCTTCCTTGGGAAAGCTTATTCACCCTGTCAGCGCATCACGTGACCCCTTCATTTAAATGTTTACATGGCTTCCTTGGGAAAGCTTATTCACTCTGTCAGCGCATCACGTGACCCCCTCATTTAAATGTTTACATGGCTTCCTTGGGAAAGCTTATTCACCCTGTCAGCGCATCACGTGACCCCCTCATTTAAATGTTTACATGGCTTCCTTGGGAAAGCTTATTCACTCTGTCAGCGCATCACGTGACCCCCTCATTTAAATGTTTACATGGCTTCCTTGGGAAAGCTTATTCACCCTGTCAGCGCATCACGTGACCCCCTCATTTAAATGTTTACATGGCTTCCTTGGGAAAGCTTATTCACTCTGTCAGCGCATCACGTGTCTCCTTCATTTAAATGTTTACATGGCTTCCTTGGGAAAGCTTATTCACCCTGTCAGAGCATCACGTGACCCCCTCATTTAAATGTTTACATGGCTTCCTTGGGAAAGCTTATTCACCCTGTCAGCGCATCACGTGACCCCTTCATTTAAATGTTTACATGGCTTCCTTGGGAAAGCTTATTCACTCTGTCAGCGCATCACGTGACCCCCTCATTTAAATGTTTACATGGCTTCCTTGGGAAAGCTTATTCACCCTGTCAGCGCATCACGTGACCCCCTCATTTAAATGTTTACATGGCTTCCTTGGGAAAGCTTATTCACTCTGTCAGCGCATCACGTGACCCCCTCATTTAAATGTTTACATGGCTTCCTTGGGAAAGCTTATTCACCCTGTCAGCGCATCACGTGACCCCCTCATTTAAATGTTTACATGGCTTCCTTGGGAAAGCTTATTCACTCTGTCAGCGCATCACGTGTCTCCTTCATTTAAATGTTTACATGGCTTCCTTGGGAAAGCTTATTCACCCTGTCAGAGCATCACGTGACCCCCTCATTTAAATGTTTACATGGCTTCCTTGGGAAAGCTTATTCACCCTGTCAGCGCATCACGTGACCCCCTCATTTAAATGTTTACATGGCTTCCTTGGGAAAGCTTATTCACTCTGTCAGCGCATCACGTGACCCCCTCATTTAAATGTTTACATGGCTTCCTTGGGAAAGCTTATTCACCCTGTCAGCGCATCACGTGACCCCCCTCATTTAAATGTTTACATGGCTTCCTTGGGAAAGCTTATTCACTCTGTCAGCGCATCACGTGTCTCCTTCATTTAAATGTTTACATGGCTTCCTTGGGAAAGCTTATTCACTCTCTCAGCGCATCACGTGACCCCTTCATTTAAATGTTTACATGGCTTCCTTGGGAAAGCTTATTCACTCTGTCAGCGCATCACGTGACCCCCCTCATTTAAATGTTTACATGGCTTCCTTGGGAAAGCTTATTCACTCTGTCAATCATCACATGAGTCCTTCATTTAAATGTTTACATGGCTTCCTAGGGAAAGCTTATTCACTCTGTCAGTGCATCACGTGACCCCCTCATTTAAATGTTTACATGGCTTCCTTGGGAAAGCTTATTCACTCTGTCAGTGCAACACGTGACCCCTTCATTTAAATGTTTACATGGCTTCCTTGGGAAAGCTTATTCACTCTGTCAGAGCATCACGTGACCCCTCATTTAAATGTTTACATGGCTTCCTTGGGAAAGCTTATTCACTCTGTCAGTGAATCACGTGACCCCCTTCATTTAAATGTTTACATGGCTTCCTTGGGAAAGCTTATTCACTCTGTCAGCGCATCACGTGACCCCCTTCATTTAAATGTTTACATGGCTTCCTTGGGAAAGCTTATTCACTCTGTCAGCGCATCACGTGACCCCTTCATTTAAATGTTTACATGGCTTCCTTGGGAAAGCTTATTCACTCTGTCAGCGCATCACGTGACTCCTTCATTTAAATGTTTACATGGCTTCCTTGGGAAAGCTTATTCACTCTGTCAGTGCATCACGTGACCCCTTCATTTAAATGTTTACATGGCTTCCTAGGGAAAGCTTATTCACTCTGTCAATCATCACGTGAGTCCTTCATTTAAATGTTTACATGGCTTCCTAGGGAAAGCTTATTCACTCTGTCAGTGCATCACGTGACTCCTTCATTTAAATGTTTACATGGCTTCCTTGGGAAAGCTTATTCACTCTGTCAGTGCATCACGTGACCCCCTCATTTAAATGTTTACATGGCTTCCTTGGGAAAGCTTATTCACCCTGTCAGAGCATCACGTGACTCCTTCATTTAAATGTTTACATGGCTTCCTTGGGAAAGCTTATTCACGCTGTCAGCGCATCACGTGACCCCCTCATTTAAATGTTTACATGGCTTCCTTGGGAAAGCTTATTCACTCTCTCAGCGCATCACGTGACCCCTTCATTTAAATGTTTACATGGCTTCCTTGGGAAAGCTTATTCACTCTGTCAGCGCATCACGTGACCCCCCTCATTTAAATGTTTACATGGCTTCCTTGGGAAAGCTTATTCACTCTGTCAATCATCACATGAGTCCTTCATTTAAATGTTTACATGGCTTCCTAGGGAAAGCTTATTCACTCTGTCAGTGCATCACGTGACCCCCTCATTTAAATGTTTACATGGCTTCCTTGGGAAAGCTTATTCACTCTGTCAGTGCAACACGTGACCCCTTCATTTAAATGTTTACATGGCTTCCTTGGGAAAGCTTATTCACTCTGTCAGAGCATCACGTGACCCCTCATTTAAATGTTTACATGGCTTCCTTGGGAAAGCTTATTCACTCTGTCAGGGAATCACGTGACCCCCTTCATTTAAATGTTTACATGGCTTCCTTGGGAAAGCTTATTCACTCTGTCAGCGCATCACGTGACCCCCTTCATTTAAATGTTTACATGGCTTCCTTGGGAAAGCTTATTCACTCTGTCAGCGCATCACGTGACCCCTTCATTTAAATGTTTACATGGCTTCCTTGGGAAAGCTTATTCACTCTGTCAGCGCATCACGTGACTCCTTCATTTAAATGTTTACATGGCTTCCTTGGGAAAGCTTATTCACTCTGTCAGTGCATCACGTGACCCCTTCATTTAAATGTTTACATGGCTTCCTAGGGAAAGCTTATTCACTCTGTCAATCATCACGTGAGTCCTTCATTTAAATGTTTACATGGCTTCCTAGGGAAAGCTTATTCACTCTGTCAGTGCATCACGTGACTCCTTCATTTAAATGTTTACATGGCTTCCTAGGGAAAGCTTATTCACTCTGTCAATCATCACGTGAGTCCTTCATTTAAATGTTTACATGGCTTCCTAGGGAAAGCTTATTCACTCTGTCAGTGCATCACGTGACCCCCTCATTTAAATGTTTACATGGCTTCCTTGGGAAAGCTTATTCACTCTGTCAGCGCATCACGTGACTCCTTCATTTAAATGTTTACATGGCTTCCTTGGGAAAGCTTATTCACTCTGTCAGCGCATCACGTGACCCCCTCATTTAAATGTTTACATGGCTTCCTTGGGAAAGCTTATTCACTCTGTCAGCGCATCACGTGACCCCTTCATTTAAATGTTTACATGGCTTCCTTTGGAAAGTTAATTCGATCTTTTGGTTTTATTTCATATATTATTGCAGATGAAATACAGGGATATGGCCAGTATATCAGCAGTGGAGGACTGGTTAAAAAGGTGGACTGGGGTTTAATAAAAAAAAAACACAGATCTGACAGTTAGGAAAAGGTGTGGAAAGATGGCGTTTTGATGTTGACAGTTGAGGAGGCAAATTCTTTGGGAGTCAGATTAGATAGTGACCTGAGTATGAAGAGTCCTAGCACTCAGGAAGTGCTTAGTACACATCTGCATCTGAGATCAGTTAGGTAGATGAAGCCATTGAAAGCAGTGGTATACGTGTTGGTATTATCTGTTTTTATATCTGGGGCTCTCGAGTAGGAAGAAAGTCACAAATGACCCTCAGTATATCAGGCCCTGTGTCTGATAAAGATTCAGATAACGCAATCCTTACCCAGGGAGAGCAGGGTCTCATAATTCTCCTTCATCACCTCCCTGTAAAGCTCCTTCTGCCCTTCATCTAAATACTCCCACTCCTCCTGGGAGAAAGAGACAGCGATGTCCTCAAACGTCACCGGCACCTGAAACACAAACCAGAAACACTCAGAGACACGAGGAGGGGCTCAGCGTGCATTAGAGCTCAGCTGGATTTATTCTCATATTTATCTGAAGAAACCTAAGAGAGGCCATGCTGGGTCAGACCAATCTTCCAATGAGCTCAGCCTCCTGCCTCTGACAGTGTCGGATCCATGTCACTTGGAAGACCCGGTGTTGTGCTTTGTGTAGTTCTGGGACAATTATTATTTTGCGAGTAATACAAGGGATAAGATTCCAGGTCCAACTCTATTGGCTGGAGATGGACTTTTGTTACAACTCATGCTAAGTACAGAACTGACAAACATGGAAAAGGAAGCTGGGAAACTGCTGAAGAGCTGAGAACAGTGAAAGAGGACTTGTAAGATGTGTAAGATGTGCAGACCTCCAAGGACTCACAAAGACCTTTCCTTATTCACTGAACCAACAGCAACCGGAGACTCAGACCATTGTGAAGACGCAACAATGGCAGAGCATCTCCAACCAACAAGGCCAAGAGGAAAAGTTAAGAGAAATAGCCCAGCGTACGCCTCCCCTGGCTATACATCACTTGTAACCAGGGAGAAAAGACTGTGAGACTATGGAGGAGCCACCATCATCAGAAAGCAAGCATGGGTGCAGACTGACCCCTGACCTCCTCGTCCATCTGATCCACGAGAAGCAGTCTGGCCAACTGCCAGCAAGGCCTGACGCACTGCTTGCAAGAATAATAAGGAACAAACTTTGCTTCTGGTTACCCATCCCATCTCTAACGATCCCTACTGAATGTAAAATATCTATATTCCTGCCTAATCACGTGCCAGCATCTGATTAGGGCTGTAATTTGTATATTTCTAATCCTTATAATAAAATATTAGCTTATGTAGGTGACTTTCTCGTCTCCAGAAATTATTTGGTTTCATTTGCAAGTCTGATTGCATATTCCAGCGTTCTTACCACCCAGAGCTAATTCCCCTACAAATCTGGCAACACCAGAAGATCCTAATGGGGAGATCCCTTCCCTGTTGCTCACTCCCAGAAGCCGATCCTCAAACCCATCCAACCTTCTTCAAATCCACCTATGCCACTGGTATTAATCACATCTTCAGGCAACAAATCCCACAATTAAATTCTGCATTGACTGAAAAAGATTTCTTTACATTTGTTTTAAATCTTTTACTTTTATGGAGAGTCAAATAACTTTCCCTAGCTACTTGTTCTACGCCATTCCTGATTTTATAAAATCTATCATTTCCCCTCTCAGCCATCTCCTCTCCACGCAGGAGACCCCTAAGCTCTTCAGCCTTTCTTCGTGAGGGAGCTGCTCCATCACCGAATTAATGTGTCGCCTTTCTCAGTACTTTTTCTGGTTCTGCTGCATCTTTCTAGAGATGGGGGAGGAAGCAGAACTGAATACAGTAATCAAGCTGTGTTCACACCATCTATCTAAGAAGAAACATCAGGACTGCAGTTTTGTTCTGCATTCCTTTCAGAATAATTCCTAACATTTTATTTCCTTTATTACTGCCCACAGCTGCACATAAGGTGAGGATTTCAGCGCATTGTCCGCAATCACTCCAAGATCCCATTCCTGTCTGATGACTGCTGACACAGACCCACCTTGTATTTAGGATTATTGTTCCCTCTCTGCATCACTTTGCAGGTGTCCACATTACATTTAATCTGCCATGGAGATGCCCCAGTCCCCGAGTCTGGCAAAGTCCTCCTGCAATTCCTCACACTCTGCATTTGTTTAACCAAAGTGAATAATTTTGTGCCACCTGCAGATTTAATCGCCTCACACATCATATCCCTTTTCTAGATCCTTATTGGAAAAGGGAATGCCAGGCCTTCTCTCCCCAGGAAATGGCAGACTTGTTCCCCTCTGTTTGTGCTCCGAAAGTCAGATTCCTCCGTGGCCCTCGGGGTCTGCAAGTGAGAAGATTCTCTAACACCAGAGAGACAGAATATCAAATGTTGCCGCCTGGATAAACCAGAGAATAATGAAACCTGAGCTGTAACAAAGCATTTCCCAGAACATCAGGAGCATCTGCTTCTGTTACCACCAGGTAACATTTTCCTAAGCCGTACTGGGAGCCACCTCTCCTGGGCACTCGATGCCGAGGAGGCGCTAGGGATGCACAATTTTCTCTAGAATCTCCTTTTTAGTGCGACCCCTCATTTAAATATTGGATTGCGGGCCCAGTGGAGGTGGCTGGGCGCACATCGAGAACGTGGATGCTCAGCATGAGCACCTGTTTTCTATGCACCCGTATTGCATCGGCCTGTCAGGCCGATACAGTACAGTGCACTCCGGCGGAGCGCACTGTTAACCCGCAACTGGACGCGCGTTTTCGACACGCTAGCTTTACCCCTTATTTAGTAAAATGTGCGGCTTGGCTGCACATTTTACTTTCTGTATCACGCAGGAATGACTAATGTAGAGATTACTTACCTGATAATCTCGTTTTCCTTAGTGTAGACAGATGGACTCAGAACAAGTGGGTATAGTGTGCTCGTGCTAGCAGTTGGAGACGGATCTGACGTCAGCACGGGTACATGTACCCCCACAGGAAGTGAAGCAATTCAGTAACCTTCCTTGCAAAGCTGTCATAGCTCCATGAGTACTGACCGATCGATTAATTAAACAGGATTACCCTGACCGGTTGATAGTAGCTGGAGACCGCCAGGATTCTCAACCGGAAGGCGTCGACACCCGGCAGGGTGGATGCCCTATGTAATAAAACATGGCTTACCTTGAGCCTGTGAAATCCCATGAAATATTGGCAGCAGGGCGGGATGCTGAGTCCATCTGCATACACTAAGGAAAACGAGATTATCAGGTAAGTAATCTCTACATTTCCTAGCGTGTAGCAGATGGACTCAAAACAAGTGGGATGTACAAAAGCTACTCCTGGACTGGGCGGGAGGCTGCCCGAGGTCTGTGTAGGATTGCCCTCGCAAATGCTGTGTCCTCCCTGGTCTGGACATCCAGACGGTAAAATCTGGAGAAGGTATGGAGGGAGGACCACTTTGCCGCTTTACATATCTCTGCAGGCGACAGCATCCTCGTTTCTGCCCAAGAGGCCGCTTGCCCTTTGGTAGAGTGAGCCTTGACCTGTAGAGGCGGAGGTTTACCCGCGTCTACATAGGCTGCCTTGATAACTTCTTTGACCCTGCGGGCGATAGTTGCCCGTGAGGCCGCTTCCCCTTGCTTCTTCCCGCTGTGCAGAACGAACAGATGGTCCGTCTTTCGTATTGCTTCGGACACTTCCAGGTATCTGGGCAGTAGCCTGCTTATGTCGAGATGGCGTAGAACTCGACCTTCTTTTGACTTCTTCAAACCGTCTGTGGTAGGTAAGAAGATGGTTTGGTTGAGGTGGAAGTGGGACACTACTTTGGGTAAGAAGGAAGGAACTGTGCAAAGATGGATGGCTTCTGGCGTGATTCGGAGAAACGGATCACGGCAAGACAGTGCTTGTAGCTCAGAGACACAGCGCGCAGAGCAAACAGCCAGCAGGAACACCATCTTCAAGGTTAACAAACGGAGGGACAGGCCTCGAAGTGGACGGAAGGCGTGTCCCGCTAGAAAGTCCAAAACTAGGTTGAGGTTCCACAGAGGTATGGGCCACTTCAGTGGCGGCCGAATGTGTTTGACTCCCTTCAGGAAACGTGAAACGTCTGGGTGTGTGGCAATGCTATTGCTGTCACTCCGTGGACCGTAGCAGGAAAGTGCTGCCACTTGGACCTTGATGGAATTGAGGGACAGACCCTTCTGAAGCCCATCTTGCAGGAAGTCCAAAATGATAGGAATCTTAGCGGCATGAGGATTGGCGCTATGAGCTTCGCACCAAGCTTCAAACACTCTCCAGATCCTTATATAAGTTAGCGATGTGGAGAACTTGCGTGCTCTGAGGAGCGTATCTATTACCGGTCCCGAATATCCTCGGGATTTCAGTCTAGCCCTCTCAATGGCCAGACTGTAAGAGAGAATTGAGCCGGATCCTCGTGGAGGATGGGACCTTGGCGCAGCAGGTCCCTGTGCGGAGGCAGGGGTAATGGGTTCCCTGCCAGTAGTCTTCTCATGTCTGCGTACCAGGGTCTTCTTGGCCAGTCCGGGGCCACTAGAAGAACTAGGCCTTTGTGCCGCTGAATCCTGTGTATAATGGCACCCAGCAGGGGCCATGGCGGAAAAGCGTACAGCAGAATCCCCTGGGGCCATGGTTGCACCAGGGCATCGATCCCCTGAGACCGAGGATCCCGCCTGCGGCTGAAATATCTGGGTACTTGAGCGTTGGACCTGTCCGCTAGGAGGTCCATGCCCGGGGTCCCCCACTGATTCACAATCATCTGGAACGCCGTGGGTGACAGTTGCCAATCCCCGGGATGTAGACTTTCTCTGCTGAGGAAGTCCGCCGCGGCGTTGTCCTTCCCGGCGATGTCGACGGCGGAGATGTCCTGGAGATTCGCTTCTGCCCAAGTCATCAGGGGAGCTATTTCCAGTGATACTTGTTGGCGTTTGGTTCCGCCCTTTCGGTTGATGTATGCCACCGTGGTGGCGTTGTCTGACATCACTCTGACTGCTCTGTGTCGTAGTCTGTGGGCAAGTCGTAGGCACGCTAGCCTGACTGCCCGTGCCTCTAGTCAGTTGATGTTCCACCCCGACTCTTCTCTGCTCCATCGCCCTTGGGCGGTGAGTCCTTCGCAATGTGCGCCCCAGCTGCTCAGGCTGGCGTCTGTTGTAAGCAGGGTCCAGGTTGGAGCGGACATCCTGGACCCCCGGCTCCTGTGGCATTGCTGCAGCCACCATCGCAGCTGATTTCGTACCCTGGCTGGCAGAGGTAGGCGTACGGTGTAAGTTTGTGATCGCGGGCTCCACCTGGATAGGAGTGCGCATTGTAACGGCCTCATACGCGCCCGTGCCATGGTATCACCTCCAGAGTGGATGCCATCAGGCCGAGGACTTGTAGGTAATCCCAAGCTGTGGGCCGGACGGCGCACAGCAGTGCCTGCAGATGACTCTTGAACTTTTCTCTTCTTTTGGGAGTCAAGCTGACCCTGTCTGCCTGAGTGTCGAATAGGACTCCTAGGTATTCCTTCGACTGAGACGGCTGTAGGGAACTCTTGTTTAAGTTTACTACCCAGCCTAGGTTCTCTAGTAGAGCAATCACTCGGCTGGTTGCTCGATGGCTTTCTTCTGGCGATTTTGCCCTGATCAACCAATCGTGCAGGTAGGGATGGACGAGAATTCCCTCCTTCCTTAGGGCCGTCGCCATTACTACTATGACCTTGGTAAAGATCCGCGGCGCTGTGGCTAACCCGAAGGGTAACGCCCGAAACTGAAAGTGTTGGTTCAAGACTTTGAAACGTAGGTAGCACTGATGATCCCGATGGATTGGGATATGCAGGTAGGCTTCTGACAGATCTAGGGATGTGAGAAACTCACCTGGCTGTACTGAACTTTTGACCGATCGCAGGGTTTCCATGCGAAAGCTGGGTACCCGTAGGTAGCGGTTGACTGACTTGAGGTCCAGGACGGGCCGGAAAGTGCCCTCCTTTTTGGGCACTATGAAATAAATGGAATAATGCCCAGAATTTATCTCCCCTGCAGGCACTGGAATAATGGCCTTGAGGGAGAGAAGCCTCTGTAGGGTAACATCTAGCGCCGCCCTCTTGAGGGGTGAACAAGGAGATTCCACAAACTTGTCCGGCGGGAGCTGAAGAAAGTCCAGGTAGTACCCTTCTCGGATGACGGCGAGGACCCACTGGTCCGAGGTAATCGCGGCCCACCTGCGGTAAAAGAGGGTCAGCCTGCCCCCTATGGCTGCTACCCCCGGATGGGCCGCCTGATTGTCATTGTGGGGTACGGCCGGGGCCAGAACCTGAGCCGGCTCCCCTCTTATTGCGCCTGGGCCGAAAGGACTGGTTCCTGGCTTGCGACCGAGGTGCCTGGTAGCGAGTCCCGTAAGGGTTGAAGCGCTGAGAGGTTCTACCTCTGGGTGGTCTAGAAGACGGGCGCTGCCTCCTCCGTGGTCTGTCTTCTGGTAGACGAGGTAAAGGCGAGGCGCCCCATTTATTGGCCAGCTTCTCCAGGTCGCTGCCGAACAGGAGAGATCCCTCGAAGGGCATTCTCGTGAGATGAGTCTTGGAAGAGGAGTCGGCCAACCAGTTACGTAGCCAGAGCTGCCACTGAGGATGACACTCTCTTGGCTGCCGTACGGACGAGGTCGGAGGCTGTCTCAGTAAGGAATGAGAGAGCTGATTCCATCCCTTCTCCCGGGGCGTTGTTCCGAGCCTGAGATAAGCAGGAACGCGTCACCACCGTGCAGCAGGTCGCAATTCGCAGAGACATGGCTGCCACCTCAAAGGCCTGCTTCAGGATGGCGTCCAAATGCCGGTCATGTGTATCCTTGAGGGCCGTCCCTCCTTCCACCGGGATGGTGGTGCGCTTCACAATTGCGCTGACAATGGCGTCTACCTGCGGGCACGCCAACATGTCCTTAGTTGCCGGGGCTAAGGGGTACATGCCAGCCAAGGCCCAACCCCCCTTGAATGGAGCCTCCAGTGCAGCCCATTCCAGATCGATTAGCTGCTGTGCCACTTGTAGGAGGGGAAAGTGGTGAGAAGTTTGGCGCAGGCCCTCCCAACAGGGGGTTCACTCTAGGTTCCCCTGGGGTGTCATGGCCCAGAAGGGCCAGTTCCGACAGGCACTGCGAGATCAGGTCTGGGAGATCCGCTCTGGGAAAGAAGCGCCGCATGGTCCGATAAGGTTCTACCCCCGAGGGAAGCTCTCCCTCCTCGGGGGGCTCATCTTCTTCTGCCAGGTAGTCTGAATCCCCATAATTGGGGCTATCAGGTGGCGAGTGGCGGCGCCTAGGCCGCGAGGGTCCAGGGGCCGGGTCATTCTGGACGTATGGAGCGGGTCGGGGAGCTGACTGCATCGCGACAAAGGTATGAATCCCTTTGAATAATTCCACCCAGGAGATCAAAGCCATATCCGGCCGCGTGGGAACCAGGCCCCCCTGGTTCACTGGCTGCTCCTTGCTGCTAGCTGGTTCCGGGGTGTTCCCTGAGGAACCGGCAAGAACGCTGGGCTGTGACCGGCCCTGGCCCGAGACTCCCAGGGCCTCTTCACACCGGGCACATAGGGAGTCTGCATCCTCATTCTGTGTGGCCCTGAGATTGCATGCAGAGCAGAGATTGATGCCTGATTCTGGAGGTGCTGGCACTGCCGAAGCCTGGTCACTCTTATTCTCCATGCCGCCCGTGAACTCAAGAAGAGTCTGCGCTGTGCGCGAAAGCAGGCTCCTGACACCAGCGCTCAGCAACGCGCGCTTAACAATGAGCGCCTATTACGGGCGCCTAACAATGTGCGGCTATAGCAGGGCGCCTATAACGGGCGCCTATGGACTTGCGCTCAGTAATGTGCGCCTATAACGGGCGCCTAAGGACTTGCGCTCAGTAATGTGCGCCTATTAACGGGCGCCTAGCAACATGCGCCTAACAATGTGCGGCTATAGCAGTGCGCCTATAACGGGCGCCTATAATCGGGCGCCTAAGGACTTGCGCTCAGTAATGTGCGCCTATGAACGGGCACCTAACAACATGCGCCGAACAATGTGCGGCTATAACAGTGCACCTACAAACGGGGCCTATCGCGCCTATGCGCCGCTTGCCGTGCACGTAGCAACGGACGCCTATCGCCGTGTGCGTAGAATAGGCGGGACGCTTTTAGATAGAAGATAATGGCGGGTAGGCAGACGAAATGGCAGCCTACTTAACTGGCCGCCCCAGCGGCACACTCTGCTTCTCCTCGGATCCTCGGAGACCAATAAGTAAATATATATATAAGCCTTACCTTGTCTTCGGCGCTTCCCGGCTGCAACCCGGGTGGTCTCCGGCTGCATGGGGAGAGGGGGGTTACCTTCACCGCCGCGCTTGAGGAGGTGCACCAGCTGCCTCTAGGCCGCGCCCGAACTCGTCTCGCTCGGGGGCCAAGTCCACGCCGGGACCGAGGCTGCCTCTAGGCCGCGCCCGAGCCCTGCTCGCTCGGGGGCAGGTCCCTGCCGCGCGTCGGCCACCGGACCAAGGCTCTTACCTCCGAAGGACCACGAAAATTACCTCGGGAAACTCAACCGGGGGAGGGACTGACTGGTATCACCGCAGGAGTGCGGGGCTCGTCGTCTAGTGAATTTAGTAGTTAGAATTTGGAAGAACGCTCAGCGAGCGTGAAGGAGCTCCAAACTGCTTTGGAGACGGAAATTACTGAATTGCTTCACTTCCTTACTGAATAAGGGGTAAAGCTAGCCCTATTAGTCATTCCTGCGCGATACAGAAAGTAAAATGTGTAGCCAAGCCGCACATTTTATTTTCAGAAATTAGCGCCTACCCAAAGGTAGGCATTAATTTCTGCAGGCACCGGGAAAGTGCACAGAAAACTGCTTTCCTGTTCACCCTCCGACTTAATATCATGGCAATATTAAGTCGGAGGTCCCGAAAGTTAAAAAAAAAAATTTTAAATGGGCCCGCGGCTTGAAAACCGGACGCTCAATTTTGCCGGCGTCCGGTTTCCGAACCCGTGGCTGTCAGCGGGCTCGAGAACCGACACCAGCAAAATTGAGCGTCGGCTGTCAAACCCGCTGACAGCAGCCGCTCCTGTCCAAAAAGAGGGACTAGGAATGCGCTAGTGTCCCTAGCGCCTCTTTTTGCTGCGGACCCTAATTTAAATAAATTAGTTTTCTGTATCATGCGCACAGGAGAGTGGCCTGTGCGCTCTCCCGCAATTTTTACTGTATCGGCCCGTGTGTGTGGAGTGGGAGGATGGGAGCAGTCCCAGACTGCATCCTCTGCCAGTGTCCTACCTGCTGAGCAGAAAGCCCTGCAGCCATTCTCCTGCCCCTTCTCCAGAGCAGGATTTCCAGCCCTGGCTCCCTCCCTGCACGGTCCCTGGGGTGGGGGGATGGGATCAATCCCAGGCTGCATCCCCTGCCCCCCTCCTGCCAGTCTCCTACCTGCTGAGCAGAAAGCCCTGCAGCCATTCTCCTGCCCCTTCTCCAGAGCAGGATTTCCAGCCCTGGCTCCCTCCCTGCACGGTCCCTGGGGTGGGGGGATGGGATCAATCCCAGGCTGCATCCCCTGCCCCCCTCCTACCTGCTGAGCAGAAAGCCCTGCAGCCATTCTCCTGCCCCTTCTCCAGAGCAGGATTTCCAGCCCTGGCTCCCTCTCTGCACGAGCTCTGGAGTGGGGGCAGCTTTGGCCTCTGCTGGCTCAAGAGCTCCGCTTCTTTCCAGTGATGCCGGGATAAGCATCCCCAGCCCAGTTTACAGGAAGTGACATCACCAAAAAGGGGAAGGGGAGTGAGAGGGACAGCTGATGAACAAAGCTCTGTGGTGAGGGATCCTGAGAATTGTGGGAAGTGTAGTCCCGAGGACTGGGAGGTTTGGGCTTGGCTAGCTCAAGGCGCTCAAGAGCAGGAAGCAGTGGGAGCTGATACTCCCTCCTTCTCTCCACCCCCCAGATGATCGTAACCAATCATAACCAGCCAATGGATTTTCTCCTCCGTGCGGCCTCAGAATTATGACCAATCAGTACCAGAAGGAGGGGACCTTGTCCTGTCTCTCAAGAGAAACTTGACTAATCAGAGACAGAGGGTGGGGTCTGGGTGCTGAGTGCCCGCCCCCTGCTCGGTGAGAGCGCAGATTCAGACTCCGATAACTTTATTGGCAGAACAATCCGACATCTGTTGCCATAGAAACGCAGAGAAGGATTGAAATAAAAAGGTGAAGCCCAGGAAAGAATTAGAAAATCCGCCCGCGGGGAGTGAGGGGCACCCCCTCACTCCCCGCGGGCGGATTTTCTAATTCTTTCCCGGGGACGGAGGGAGGGAGCTCCCGGCATCGGCGCGGCCCCTCGCTCCCCGCGGGCGGATTTTCTAATTCTTTCCCGGGGACGGAGGGAGGGAGCTCCCGGCATCGGCGCGGCCCCTCGCTCCCCGCGGGCGGATTTT
Source organism: Rhinatrema bivittatum (assembly GCF_901001135.1). Lineage (NCBI taxonomy): Eukaryota > Metazoa > Chordata > Amphibia > Gymnophiona > Rhinatrematidae > Rhinatrema > Rhinatrema bivittatum. The sequence goes on along the minus strand of NC_042616.1, from coordinate 9,555,269 downwards.
CTAATTCTTTCCCGGGGACGGAGGGAGGGAGCTCCCGGCATCGGCGCGGCCCCTCGCTCCCCGCGGGCGGATTTTCTAATTCTTTCCCGGGGACGGAGGGAGGGAGCTCCCGGCATCGGCGCGGCCCCTCGCTCCCCGCGGGCGGATTTTCTAATTCTTTCCCGGGGACGGAGGGAGGGAGCTCCCGGCATCGGCGCGGCCCCTCGCTCCCCGCGGGCAGATTTTCTAATTCTTTCCCGGGCTTCTCCTTTTTATTTCAATCCTTCTCTGCGTTTCTATGGCAACAGATGTAGGATTGTCCTCCCAATAAAGTTATCGGAGTCTGAATCTGCGCTCTCACCGAGCAGGGGGCGGGCACTCAGCACCCAGACCCCGCCCTCTGCTGCTGAATGGTCACAATCTTCCTCAGGGTTAGCAGAAGGATCCGCCCCTCTAGCTCTGATTGGTCAGAATCCCCCTGAGAGTGAAGACACGAAAAGCACCCGCAGTGCTTTTCTGGCAGTGATTGGGTGGGAACCTCGGAGCAGGAGGAGGAGGGTCTGCTGAGCAGACCCTCCTCCTCCTGCTCCTCTTCCACCATTAGAAACGGAGGCCTTTCTCCCAGTCCTCGGGACTACACTTCCCACAATTCCCAGCATCCCAGTTCTTTGTCGACTAACTGCAACTCTCACGTCTTCGTCCCTCTTTGATGATGTCATTTCATGTCGTAAACGGGTGGGATTAGCCGTGCCATGTGGTGTTGAGACTCGGAGAAACTGGAGAGAACCTGAGCGGCTTCACCCAGCGCAGTTCAAAGTGTCCCCACCCCAGGGACCGTGCAGGGAGGGAGCCGGGGCTGGAAATCCTGCTCTGGAGAAGGGGCAGGAGAATGGCTGCAGGGCTTTCTGCTCAGCAGGTAGGAGACTGGCAGGAGGGGGGCAGGGGATGCAGCCTGGGACTGATCCCATCCCCCACCCCAGGGACCGTGCAGGGAGGGAGCCAGGACTGGAAATCCTGCTCTGGAGAAGGGGCAGGAGAATGGCTGCAGGGCTTTCTGCTCAGCAGGTAGGAGACTGGCAGGAGGGGGCAGGGGATACAGCCCGGACTGTTCCCATCCCCGCACCCACTCAATCCATTCCGTGCAGCCCCTCAGGCTCTTCTTCCTACTTCTCCTGCCTTGCACAGCAGCAGCTCCCCTGCTCTCAGTTTCTGCTTCCTGACATGTCTGACAATGGATGGTAACAGTATCTATACATGGGATACTGTGTCTAGGACACAAAACTCTTCCTGCCCTGTTAGAAGCTCATTGTACCCAGTGAGTTCGCCCTGTGTAACAGAACCAGATGTTCCTGATGTGTTGGGAAACACTTTGATACAGCTCAGGCTTTATTATTCACTGATTTATCCAGGTGGTGATATTTAATATTCTGAGTTGTGCTGACATTTAAGAACATGACATAAGAATAAGCTATACTGGGGGGGGGGGCGCTGACGTCACCGAAGGAAATGGCTGCCTGAAGCGATAGCCTCCTGCGACGTTTCTTTTACAAACCCCAAAAAGCACGATATTTCTTGATTTATCAGCTAATAACACCCTAGGATTTCGCCTGAAGTCACAGAGATGGCATCGAAACGTAAAAATACGGATCTTACGCAATTTTCTTATGTTAAACCGCCTGATCCCTCAGCGGACATGCCGGCGGAGCAGGCCTCAAATGCGTCCCCGGAGCTCGATTCTGACCATGCTGCACCCGCGTCACTTTCAGAGCTTACCACCCGCACGGAACTCAGAGAGTGGTTTATAGATCTCAGACGAGACCTCAAACAGCACAAACAAGATCTGCTGACCTCTATCTCTGAGGTAAGAGAGGAGCTAGCGGCGGTGGGGCAACGCGTGGATGATTTAGATACCCGCGTAGATCAGCACGAGGAAGAATTACGTAAAATGGCGGATGACTCAAAGCAAAATCGGGCTACTCTCCAGTCCCTACATGAAAAAGTAGAGGATTTAGAAAACAGGTCCCGCCAAAATAACATCCGCATCAGAGGTGTCCCTGAGCTCCCCGAATATATTAACTGCACGGAGGTAGTTACAAAAATTTTTAACGCTATACTGCGGGTCGAGGACGGAGGAGAGCTGGAGCCGGCGCCAGGGGCAGAAACTTTTCATATTGAGAGGGCACATCGGGTACAGGGTCCCCGCAACACCGAAAGACCCAGGGATATATTAACATGCCTCCAAACTTTCCAAGAAAAATCACTTATCTATACTGCATCCAGGAAACAAAAAGAGTGGTTATGGGAAAACCATAAATTGAATATTTTCAATGACCTGGCTGCCTTGACCATACGTAAAAGGTTTGACTTGCGGCCGGCTACCACTATACTTCAGGACAAAAATATCCGCTATCGGTGGACTTTTCCATTTGGTTTATTATTTGTGGTGGATGGTGCAACATACCGGGTCCGGGACATGGAGGAAGCGTCTGTAGCCTTTGGCAAAGCCAATTTACCTCTACCGGTACTGACAGCCACTTCCCCATCTAAAATCAGCAGACCACCTATTACACCAAGATGGCAGCGGGCCGGTAACTCTAAACGGCTGGAACGCCAGAGAGGACCTACTAGACCCTCACAAGCACCGGTGCGCTGATTGGTGCGCTAACAGCTTCTTTAAGACTTTATTTCACTTGCACTGAGTGCTGATCAGATGCTGGGTGTTTATTAGCCATTTATGTGAACTGGGCTTTGCCTATATTTTTTGTACTTGACAGCCGCAGGGAAGGCGGCTTCTTCCAATGGTGACTAAGACCCCTGAGATGGGAGGTATCCTGGTGGAGGATGCAAGAGATTTGGGTTGGGGTTGGGAAAGGGGAATTTCAATCCATGTGCCACCACTTGGAGAACTTAGATTTTTACGTGAAACTATTATGGGGATGTTTAAACCTTTCCTACTAATTGGGGATATAGGGGAGAATCCTATTTGATGAGTCATGGCTTTAAAAGTATGGTCCCTAAATGTCAAGGGGCTCAATTCACCTCCAAAACGTCACTTTTTAGCCCGCGATCTGTTAACAAATCATGTCGATGTTGCTCTTATTCAAGAAACCCATATTCGTAAACGGCATGAACACCTTTTACGATTTCCCAACTTTCCGACTGTATTTCTTGCAGCTAGCACTCTGAACTCCAAGTATGCCGGAGTGGGTATCTTGATTTCCAACAAAGTGACTTTTACACTAAAAGGTCACCTGGCTGACCCCTTGGGACGTTATCAGTTTTTAAAAATCATATGTGACACCACCACTATAACCATTGTCAACATTTATGCACCCAACGTGGGACAGGATCTTTTCTTAAAGTCTGTACATGAGAAACTGGTGACTTTTGCTGAAGGACATGTTATCTGGGGAGGTGATCACAACCTGGTAAGGAACCCAAGATTAGATACATCTAACAGGCAATCGTCAGTGGGATGGAAAGCCTCTTCTCACTTATCTCAATTGATGCACACCTGGAGTCTTGTTGACATCTGGAAGCAACGCCATCCCACTGAACAGACATACACCTTCTACTCAAATCCTCACAATATGTACTCTAGACTGGACTTCTTGTTGTTTGACAAATCTCTGCAAAATTTGGTGATTGAAGCAGATATAGGTACCATTACGTGGTCCGACCACGCACCAATCTGGGTCATACTGGATGTTACTGACTCTGACTCAGGTTTACACTTCTGGCGCCTCCGGGAAGACCTTCTCAAGCCTAAGGATCATCTTCTTACCATACAAGAGGCTCTCCGCGACTACTTTGTTCTCAATCAAGGTTCGGTAACGAAGGCCAGTTCGATATGGGAATGTTCCAAACTGGTTATTCGAGGGCGTCTTATTTCCCTGGCTGCAGCGTTAAAGAAACAGCGAGAAAAAAAACGCTCGGATCTGCTTCATTTGATTTCTTCCTTAACGCATCAACATGCTCGATCTCAGGTCCCTTCACTCCTTAAACGAATTCAGGCAGCTCGTTCTGAATTAAAAATTATCGATTCTACGCAAATCGCACATGATCTAGACAGACTTAAGCAACGACACTTTGAAGGCAACAACAAGGCGGGACGGGTTTTGGCCCGAAAGCTCAAGCAACGCCAGCTCATGAATAGCATTGCAAAAATCAAGGACAAACAGGGACACATCCTAACTACCAGCAATGACATCAGAAGCAGTTTTACAACATTTTATGCTACGCTATACAGCAAAGCGGCTGACATCACACAAGAGGACATTAACCAATACCTTCTACCTCTTAACTTACCAGGAATTTTGGATGAACAGCAATCTTATTTGGACGCTCCGATCACCATGATAGAAGTACAGACTGCTATTACGGACTTGAAACATGGGAAATCACCAGGCCTCGATGGCTTCACGGGAGCATATTATAAACAATGCCAAGCGCAATTACTGGAACCATTGGTGGACGTTTTCAACAGTCTATCAGAAGATGATCATCTCCTCCTTCATTCTAACGTCGCTGGAATAACAGTCATAGCAAAACCGGGAAGAGATCCTACGCAGTGCGGATCTTACCGCCGTATTTCTTTATTGAACATTGATCTTAAATTGTTTGCTAAGGTCTTAGCTAATCGTTTAAATGTAATTCTTGCGCAGTTAGTTCATAAGGATCAAGTGGGTTTTATACCTCAAAGAACAGCAGCAGATAATGTACGTAAAGTGATTGATATTTTATGGTGGGCTAAACATGAACGATCTCCCTTAGTTTTATTAGCTGTTGACGCCGAAAAGGCTTTTGATCTGGTCCATTGGGACTTTTTATTTGCTACCTTAATCAAAATGCGTTTTGGGCAGAGATTTTTAGGCTGGATAAAATGTTTATATCACAATCCGGGGGCCAGAATAAAAGTCAATGGGCGATATGGCAATCTCTTTCCTGTACAGCGGGGTACGAGGCAGGGGTGTCCCTTGTCGCCATTACTGTTTGCCCTCTTCCTGGAACCGCTTACTACACGCATCCGCGCCTCTCCACAGATTGAGGGTGTTCCTGTTGACAATGGTAGTTTGAAAATGTCCTTATTTGCAGATGACATACTCTTGACACTCACCAACCCTCTCCATTCCTTACAGGGAGTTACAGATGAGATCACAGCTTTTAGCGCAGTATCCGGTTTCAAAATTAATTTAGATAAAACTGAACTCTTAAATGTTTCGGCGGATCCAGCTATTATCTCGACTATAAAACAGACGTATCCATTCAAGATTGCACAAAAATCAATTAAATATCTCGGGGTTCAAATTGGCCCTGACCTCCAAAACCTGTTCCACCTTAACTATAAACCCTTAGTGGACAAAATGAAAACTGATATGCAAACATGGGATAGAGATTTTTTTCTTGGTTGGGAAGAATAGCGATTGTAAAGATGAATATTTTCCCGAAATTTCTGTATCTGTTAAATACTCTACCTCTTTTTATAAGTAGCGCCATATTACGATCCTGGCAAAAGATACTATTTGACTTCATTTGGAGGAGGCGCCCCCCTAGGGTGGCCAGACGGATATTACAGCAACCGTGGTTAAGGGGCGGCTTAGGGGTGCCAAATATAGAGCACTACTATATAGCTGCGCAACTTACTGCAGTTACGGATATATATAGGAGGACATATGTAAAGCAATGGGTTAAGTTTGAAGAATTCCTAATAGGTGGATACCCTCTTAAAGCGTTATTCTGGCAGCCCCGGGATACTTGGCCTCCCTTTCGGGCACTTCCTATGGCCTTAGGTACCACTATTAAAATTTGGAACAAATGGAAAGTGCGTTTTGTAGGTAATAGGGCGTACTTTTACTCCACCCGTCTCTATTATAACTCTCGTTTTCCTGCGGGACAAAGTAATAATGCCTTTCAGCACTGGCATCGACAAGGCATTGTTAAGATGGAGAACTTACTTAGTGGGGGCACTCTTATGTCATGGGCGGATCTGCAATCCAGGTACAATCTTCCTTGGAGAGATTTTTTAGTGGGTAGTCAGATCCTTGACTTTATGAGGACTCCTGCCATAACTAAGGACTTGGCGTTAGGCAAAACCCTTATTGAGCATCTGTGTGAACATGTGGATAAAGAGGGATGATATCCAAATTATATGACTTACTTCGGGGGACCACAACTCCAACCTTTAATTATATGTTGCAATGGGAAACGGACCTGGGTTGTTCTATTAGTCCTGATTCTTGGGCCCAAATTTACGCTCATGCACACAAATGTTCAGTTTCTGTCACACTGCAGGAGAACTGTTATAAGCTTATTACCCGCTGGCACCTCACCCCAAGTGCAATCCATAAACGTTATCCCCATATAAGTGACCATTGTTGGAGAGGATGTGGTCAAGTGGGCACCTTCTTCCATACTTGGTGGTTATGTGATAAGGTACCGCCACTGTGGCGGCTTGTAGCCCACTGGTTAGAGCACATATTGGATTTACAGGGTCTTTTTGATCCAGGCTTCATGCTACTACTACATCCACACATTCCGCTGAAAAAATCACATATGGCCTTTTGTCATCAAGTTTTTATTGCTACTCGTTTAACTATAGCCAGCTACTGGAAACAGAACACGACACCTTCTCTAACTATTGTACAACACAAAACACATTATTTTTGCAAAATGGCGGCTATTACAGCGGAATTACATAATTCTTCACATAAATTCCAGGAAGCATGGTCTCCCTACTTACGGTGGGAAATCAGGCAAGCAGAGCAGTGACCTATTACCCTTGTAATGTTTACTCCCTGTAGCTAAAAAGGTGACCCGGACTCTACTCTCCTGACATCCCTAATTCAAGGGTCCATCAAGCCCAGCATCCTGTTTCCAACAGAGGCCAAAACCAGGCCACAAGAACCTGGCAAGTACCCAAACACTAAGTCTATTCCATGTTACCATTGCTAATGGCAGTGGCTATTCTCTAAGTGAACTTAATAGCAGGTAATGGACTTCTCCTCCAAGAACTTATCCAATCCTTTTTTAAACACAGCTATACTAACTGCACTAACCACATCCTCTGGCAACAAATTCCAGAGTTTAATTGTGCGTTGAGTAAAAAAGAACTTTCTCCGATTAGTTTTAAATGTGCCCCATGCTAACTTCATGGAGTGTCCCCTAGTCCTTCTACTATCCGAAAGAGTAAATAACCGATTCACATCTACCCGTTCTAGACCTCTCATGATTTTAAACACCTCTATCATATCCCCCCTCAGCCATCTCTTCTCCAAGCTGAAAAGTCCTAACCTCTTTAGTCTTTCCTCATAGGGGAGCTGTTCCATTCCCCTTATCATTTTGGTAGCCCTTGTCTGTACCTTCTCTATCGCAATTATATCTTTTTTGAGATGCGGCAACCAGAATTGTACACAATATTCAAGATGCGGTCTCACCATGGAGCGATACAGAGGCATTATGACATTTCCCATTTTATTCACCATTCCCTTTCTAATAGTTCCCAGCATTCTGTTTGCTTTTTTGACTGCCGCAGCACACTGCACCGACGATTTCAGTGTGTTATCCACTATGACACCTAGATCTCTTTCTTGGTTTGTAGCACCTAATATGGAACCCAACATTGTGTAACTATAGCATGGGTTATTTTTCCCTATATGCATCACCTTGCACTTATCCACATTAAATTTCATCTGCCATTTGGATGCCCAATTTTCCAGTCTCACAAGGTCTTCCTGCAATTTATCACAATCTGCTTGTGATTTAACTACTCTGAACAATTTTGTGTCATCTGCAAATTTGATTATCTCACTCGTCGTATTTCTTTCCAGATCATTTATAAATATATTGAACAGTAAGGGTCCCAATACAGATCCCTGAGGCACTCCACTGTCCACTCCCTTCCACTGAGAAAATTGCCCATTTAATCCTACTCTCTGTTTCCTGTCTTTTAGCCAGTTTGCAATCCACGAAAGCACATCGCCACCTATCCCATGACTTTTTACTTTTCCTAGAAGCCTCTGATGAGGAACTTTGTCAAACGCCTTCTGAAAATCCAAGTATACTATATCTACCGGTTCAATTAACTCCTTCAAAAAAGTGAAGCAGATTTGTGAGGCAAGACTTGCCCTGGGTAAAGCCATGCTGACTTTGTTCCATTAAACCATGTCTTTCTATATGTTCTGTGATTTTGATGTTTAGAACACGTTCCATTATTTTTCCTGGCACTGAAGTGTGTCTCTGGTGTTAGAGAATCTTTTCACTTGCAGACCCTGAGGTCCACAGAGGAATCTGACTTGAGGAGCACACATAGGGGGAAATGAGTTTGGCAGTTCCTGGGGGAGAGAGGTCTTGCATTCCCTTTTTGGAATAAGGATCTGGAATAAGGTGTGAAGTGTGAGGTGATTAGATTTGCAGATGGTACAAAATTATTTAAATTAGTTAAAGGAGGAATTTCCTAGTGTGTAGCAGATGGACTCAGGACCAATGGGTTTGGTGTACTCCTGATAGCAGTTGGAGACGGATCAGATTTCAATCTGACGTCAGCCCCTAGTACATATACCCCTGCAGGAAGTGCAGCTCTTCAGTATTTTCCGTCTCCATAGCAGTTAGGGACTATCTGCTCGCTCTCAAGCGTTCGAACCAAAATCTAAAGAAGAAAACCAAAATTTAGCGAAGAAACCTACCTGAAGACGAGCCCCGCTCTCCTGCGGTGATACCCTCGGGTCCCTCCCCCAGTTGAGATTCCGGAGGTGATTTCCATGGTCCCTCAGAGGTGAGCCTCGGTCTGGCGGCCGATTCGCGGCGAGGACCTAGCCTCGGGCGCGGCTGAGAGGCAGCGAGTGCACCCTCGAGCGCGGCGGTGAAGGCATTTGCCCTCTCCACCAGCAGCCGGAGACCGCCTGGGACGAAACCGGGACGCGCCGAAGACAAGGTAAGGTAGAAATCTTCACTTTAATCCGGTCTCCGAGGGTCGAGGAAGAGCGCAGGTCACCAACCGAGACCAGCGCCACCGGGTTGATCCGCCCTAGCAGGGCCAGGCCCCGGCTATTTCCGAGGGTCTACCCACATGGAGACCCTCCGAGGGGGTCGCCATATAGTCCGCGTGCTCGCCGTCGCCATCTTGGCCTGTTCGCCATGCCACTCACCACTCAGTCCGAGCACACAAACCGAGCTAAGCACACAAAGCACATGTGCGCATAGTTTTACGCGCACATCCCCTTGTGCATATAACTTGCGCACATAAGCGCCGCGCACCCAAGAATACGCGCGCCCTGCACGCCTTCCGAACTGTGCGCATATCGACGGCTGGACGCACAACTGCGTGCACAAGAGTTATGCAACAATAACCATGGCACCACCAGAATCAGGGATAAAAGCTCAAGGCCTCTGCCCAGCATGCCACATCAGAGCCGCACAAAGCGAGGAGGCAGACGCCCTGTGCACACATTGTGAGTAGGCCCTGGGAGATCCAGTTAATGGCCAGCCCCTCCCAGGGCTGAGCTCCAGGTCATCAGGGGGTACCCCAGACCTAGCAGAGCCCAGAGGACCCCCCACACATACAGACGGGGACCCCCAGAGAACCAGCGCCCCTCAGCTTGGATACTGCGTCCATCTCATGGGTGGAGTTCTTCAAAGGGATTCACACCTTTGTTCGAATGCAAGCCGAACCCCTGGATGATCAATTACATGCTCCGCTGGAGGACTCTTACACACCAGGCCCTTCAAGACCTAGGCACAGGCCTCCACTACCCAGAAGCCCCACCTCCGGGGACACGGGATCTCGGAAGAGGAAACCGGACCCCTAGAAGAGGGGGAGCTCCCCTCGGGGACAGAGCCTCACTGAACCATGAGACGCTTCTTCACAAAGGAAGGGCTCCCGGACCTGGTCAACCAATGTCTGTCGGAGCTCGCTATCCCGGGCCCAAGCACTTCGGGGGAACATAAACCAAACTCCCTGCTGGAGAGTCTTCGCCAGACGTCTCGCCATTTTCCCCTGCTACAAGCGGCACAACAGCTGATTGACCTGGAATAGAATGCCCCGGAGTCCACCTTCAAAGGGGGACGAGCCTTGACAGCCATGTACCCCCTGGACCCGGCGACCAAAGATCTCCTCGCATGCCCAAGAGTTGATGCCATGGTTTGCGCGGTCACTAAGCGCACCACTATCTCAGTAGAGGGAGGAGCAGCGCTCAAGGATGCACGTGACCGGCGCCTGGAATCCATCCTTAAACAGTCATTTGACGTAGCTGCTATGTCCCTACAAATTGCGGCCTGCTGCACCGTGATAACACGTGCCTGCTTATCCCAAATCAGAAGTAACACCCCATGAGAAGTCATGGAACCAGCAGTATCGTTCCTCGCGGACGCTGCCTCCGACCTAGTGCGTACAGCGGCCAGAGGCGTGTCATCTGCTATGGCGGCCAGAAGGCAACTCTGGCTCCGTAGCTGGTCTACCGACGCATCTTCCAAAACGCTTCTCACGAGGATGCCCTTCAAAGGATCCCTCCTATTCTGCAGCGAGCTAGAGAAACTGGCTGACAAATGGGGCGAGTCCCTATTGCTGCGCCTGCCTGAGGATAAGACAAAGAAACCAGCGTCCCTTCTTCATGCCCTCCAGGGGCAGGAGCTCTCAGCGCTTCAATCCTTACGGGAGCAACTATCAAGCGCCCTGACCTACAGGCAGGAACCAGTCCTTTCGGAACAAGCACAACAAGAGGGGAACCAGCTCGGGTACAGGCCCCAGCCGCACCCCACAATGAGATTCCGCCGAACCGTCCAAGGGAAGAAGCAATAGGGGGCAGACTAGCCCTATTCTACCGCAGATGGGTCGAGATAACTTAGGACAAGCGGGGTCCTAGCCATCATTTGGGAGGGGTACTACCTGGATTTCCTGAGAACCTCTCCGGACAAGTTCATGGAGTCGTCCTGACATGACCCCTCCAAGAAGGGTGGCAGTGGAAGCCACACTGACCAGACTACTGGCCCTCGAGGCCATAACCCTGGTACCTCCACAAGAAATAAATACTGGGCACTATTCCATTCAGGACCTCAAGTCGGTCATGGAAACCCTACGATCCGTAATAAGGGCCATTCAGCCGGGAGAGTTCCTCACATCCCTGGATCTTTCGGAAGCCTACCTACACATCCCAATTCATCAGGAACACCAGCGCTACCTACGCTTCAAAGTCCTGGACTGCCACTACCAGTTCCGGGCATTACCCTTCGGGTTAGCCACAGCACCCCAGACGTTCACCAAGGTATTAGTAGTGGTGGCGGCAACTCTGAGGAAGGAAACATAAAAACATAGAAGTGACGGCAGAAGAAAACCAAATGGCCCATCCAGTCTGCCCAGCAAGCCATGCACTTTTTTTCTTTTTTTTATTTCTCTCATACTTCTGTTACTCTTGGCTCTTAGTAACCTTTTGGTTTCATTTCCCTTCCACCCACACCACTAATGCAGCGAGCAGTGTTGGAACTGCATCCAAGTGAATATCTACCATAGTTAGGGGTAGTAACCACCGCAACAAGCAAGCCACACCCATGCCTTTGTTTACCCAGACTATGTAACTCAGTCCTTGTTGGTTATTGTCTGCATATAGATCCACCTCTCTACGTTCCCCCTGCCGTTTAAGCAGAGAGCTATGTTGGATATGCATTGAAAGTAAAGTATGTGGCTTATTTAGTTTGGGGTAGTAACCGCCGTAACAAGCAAGCTGCTCCGCGCTTTTTGTAAATGCAAATCTTTTTTTTCACATTTCCTCTTGCCGTTAAAGCTTAGAGCAATGTTGGAGTCGCATTAACCGTGTGTATGTTTATTGAATAAGGGTATAATCTCCAGGCAGTAGCCTTCATTCCTGTGAGCCACCCACTCTTCATTCATGTCCTCTATACTTGATGGATCCACAGTGTTTATCCCACGCCCCTTTGAAGTCCTTCACAGTTTTGGTCTTCACAACTTCCTCCGGAAGGGCATTCCAGGCATCCACCACCCTCTCCGTGAAGAAATACTTCCTGACATTGGTTCTGAGTCTTCCTCCTTGGAACTTCAACTCGTGACCCCTGGTTCTGCTGATTTTTTTTTCCGACGGAAAAGGTTTGTCATTGTCTTTCGATCGTTAAAACCTTTCAAGTATCTGAAAGTCTGTATCATATCACCCCTGCTCCTCCTTTCTTCCAGGGTGTACATATTTAGATTCTTCAATCTCTTCTCATAAGTCATTCGATGAAGACCCTCCACCTTTCTGGTCGCCCTTCTCTGGACCTCTTCCATCTTGTCTCTGCTCTTCGGAGATACGGTCTCCAGAACTGAACACAGTACTCCAGGTGAGGCCTCACCAAGGACCTATACAAGGGGATAATCACGTCCCTTTTCTTACGTTATATTCCTCACTCAATGCAGCCCAGCAATCTTCTGGCTTTTGCTATTGCCTTGTCACATTGTTTCGCCGACTTCAGATCATTAGACACCATCACCCCAAGGTCTCTCTCCTGCTCCGTGCACATTAGCCTCCCCCCCCCCCCCCCCCCCCCATCGAATACAGTTCATTCGGATTTCCTCTCCCCATATGCATGACTTTGCACTTCTTGGCATTGAATCTCAGCTGCCATATCTTCGACCACTCTTCCAGCTTCCTTAAATCCCGTCTCATTCTCTCCACACCTTCCGGCGTGTCCACTCTATTGCAGATCTTAGTGTTTTCTGCAAAAAGACAAATTTTACCTTCTATCCCATCCGCAATGTCGCTCACAAGGATATTGAACAACATTGGTCCCAACACTGATCCTTACGGTACACCGCTTAAAACCGCTCTCTCTTCAGAGAGAGTTCCATTTACCATCACACATTTGTCTTCTGTCCGTCAACCAGTTTGCAATCCAGGCCACCACCTCGGCACTCACTCCTAAGCTTCTCATTTTATTCACCAGTCTCCTGTGCAGAACCATATCAAAAGCTTTGCTAAAATCCAAATAGATGACTTCGAGCGCTCTTCCTTGATCCAATTCCTTGGTTACCCAGTCAAAAAAGTCAATCAGATTTGTCTGACAGGATCTTCCCCTGGTGAATCCATGTTGCCTCAGGTCCAGCAATTCTCCGGACTGTAGATATTCACTATTCTCTCTTTCAACAGTGACTCCATTACTTTTCCCACCACCAAAGTGAGGCTAACCGGTCTGTAGTTACCAGCCTCTTCTCTGTTCCCACTCTAGTGAGGCAGGACCAGCACCGCTCTTCTCCAATCACTTGGCACCACTCCCGTTTCTAGGGATCTATTGAACAGGTCCCACAGCGGACCGGCCAGCACGTCTCTGAGTTCCCTCAGTATCCTGGGATGAACCACATCAGGCCCCATGGCTTTGTCCACTTTCAGATTCTTCAGCTTTTCCCATACCTTTTCTACTGTAAATGGAGTTTCATCTATTCCACTCCCCTCTAGTTTCTTGTTAAGTAGAGATGGTCCTTCTCCAGGGTCTTCTTTAGTGAACACAGAACTGAAGTATTCATTTAATATTTCTGCCATTTCCTCGTCTTTCTCCACACATTGATCCTTTCCACCTTTCAATTTCACTATACCACTTTGAACTTTTCTCTTTTCACTGATGTATCTGAAAAATGTTTTGTTACCATTCTTTATCTCCTTGGCAATCCTCTCTTCTGCTTGACTTTTTGCCATCTTGATTAATTTCTTTGTCTCCCTCAGTTCTACCAAATATTTTTCTTTGTGCTCCTCCCTTTGGGATCTTTTATATTTCTTGAACGCAGTTCTTTTAGCCTTTATTTTATCAGCCACTTCCTTTGAGAACCAGATAGGTTTAATTTTTCTTTTGCTTTTCTTTACTTTTCTAACATATCGATTAGTTGCCATGGTAATTGCTCCTTTTAGATTGGTCCACTGCTGATCCACATCTCTCTCGTTCTCCCAGCCTTTTAGTTCTTCCTCCAGATACTTCCCCATTTCATCAAAGTCCGTGTTTTTGAACTGCAAAACTTGGGTCTTTGTGTTTCTTTTCTGTATCCTTTTAGTGATATTAAACCATACCGTTTGATCACTGGTGTTGAGGTGGGCGCCCACCTGGACATCAGAGACGTTATCTCCATTAGTGAACACTAAGTCGAGTATAGCTCCTTCTCTCGTGGGTTCTGCGGTAATAAAAAAATATTGGGGCCATCTGTTCAATACAGATGCATTATTTCAGGTCCAGGGGGCACTGCTGACTTGTAAATCAAGATAGTCTGCCTCTCTTTCTCTTGATAAATAAAAGAAAGGATGTATCTTTTGAAGTGCATATTCCCAGGAAAAGAGCTGTAAAACACAGATATCGTCAAGGTTAGGTAATTTCTCAGGGCGCTGAGAAATTGTTTGAAGTAACAAATGTCCAAACAAATGTTTCTCGTAACCTTGTGACCCTAAATCAAAGGAGTGTTGTTTTAATTATTGCAGAAAACGCTATTTAAGAATGACCAATTCAAGCACAAGTCAAGTCAGTCTTTTACTAGCTTCCTTGTGCGCACAAGTAATAAAGGCTATTATTCATAAGATATACATTGTCTATGTTGTCCTCTGTGTGCTTGGTAAACTTTTTTATTGCAGTTCCATAACCATTTGTTTGAACAAAGCTACTTGCATGGCATCCACTATCTCTCTACTATTAATAGATTCTGCAGATGGGATTCTCCAGTCTACATCCGGCAAATTAAAGTCTCCAATGATCACCACTTCTCCCTTCTTTCCCATCTTTTGGATGTCTTCAACCAGATCTCTGTCCAGCTCTTCCTTTTGGTTTGGAGGCCTGGAAACCACTCCAATAAAAATGGATGCCCCGTCATCTTTTTTTAGGTCGGCCCATAGTGCTTTTCCATTTCCCCATCTTCCTTGCAGCTCAGATGCTTGGATATTGTTTCTGACATAAAGAGCCACACCTCCCCCTTTTCTATCCACTCTCTCCTTCCTTAACAAGTTATAGCCCGGTATTGCTGTAACCCAATCATGAGATTCTGTGAACCATGTCTCTGTGATAGCAACAACGTCCAAGTCTGCCTGCACCATTAGGGCCTGCAGATCTGGGATTTTATTGCCCAAACTATGAGCATTTGTTGTCATAGCTTTCCAGCTTTTCTCGTTAAGGTTACTGCTTTTCCTGGACTCCTTTTGAGACTTTAGATGAGTTTTGTTATTCACTTCACTCTTTCCCTTTGCAGTTGTGCCACTGATGACAGAGTCATCCATCACAATGGGCTTTTTCCTTTAGTTATGGATCTGGAATTTCTGCATGCATTGGGTTTTATTTCTCTTTTCAGGTAACACTTCGATGTTTTTCTCAAGAACTTCTTCAGTGTTTAATATAGAGAAGGCTTTTTGTACTTGTTGCACTTGATACTGTGTGTGTCTCCTCCTCACAGGTCTAATTCTACCAGAGCCCATTGTAATCCTGGGTTTTATTGAGTTCCTTAATGTCCTGTTTGAGTGGGGGGGGTAAACTTGTGGGCTGCCCATCTGTCAAGAAAGGAAGGAATCCTCGTTCACCCTTACTTAGACGATTGACTGAACAGGGCCAAGTCACCAGAGGAAAACCACCAAGCAACCAGCAGAGTCATCACTCTACTGGAGAGTCTAGGATGGGTGGTCAACACAAACAAGAGTTTCCTACAGCCATCACAGTCCTTGGAATACCTAGGAGTCTGTTTCAACACCAAAGAGGACAAAGTCAACCTGACCCCCACAAGGAGATCAAAACTGTGGAAGCGGTTGCAAACCTTGCTGAACGATCCTCGTCCCACAGCATGGGATTACCTGCAAGTCCTCGGACTGATGGCATCACACTGGAAGTTGTGCCATGGGTGCGAACCCACACGAGACCCCTACAGCGCTCACTCCTATCACGGTGGAGTCCACGGTCCCAGAACTACACCATACATCTGTCACTCCCGGGCAGAGTCCGGACCCAGCTACGGTGGTGGCGGCAGGCCAACCACATGAACCAGGGATCAAGACTATCCTCCCCAACCTGGACCCTTCTCACCACGGATGCCAGTCTACGAGGATGGGGAGCACACTGCGAGGAATTAACTGCCCAGGGGCAGTGGAACGCAGAAGAGGCGGGATAGAACATCAATTGCCTAGAAGCGCGGGCAGTCACACTAGCCTGTCTGCGGTTCGCTCACAGACTCCGAAACAAAGCAGTCAGAGTAATGTTGGACAACGCCACAACAGTGGCCTACATCAACTGACAGGGAGGAACCAGAAGTCAACAGGTGTCCCTAGAAATAGACCCCCTGATGCTGTGGGTGGAAGCAAATCTTCAAGAGATCTCCACGGTACACATCGCCGGGAAAGACAACATCACGGCGGACTACCTCAGCAGGGAAAGTCTAGACCCAGGAGAATGGAGGCTGTCGCCCGCAGCCTTCCAAATGATAGTGAATCGGTGGGGGACACCGGACATGGACCTTCTGGCAAACAGCTTCAAAGCCCAAGTACCCAGATACTTCAGCCGCCGGCGAGAGCCTCAGTCTCAGGGGATCGACACCTTGGTGCAGTCCTGGCCACAGGGGACCCTGTTATACGCCTTCCCACCATGGCCCCTACTGGGTGCAATC
The DNA here is from genome assembly GCF_901001135.1 of Rhinatrema bivittatum. Taxonomy (NCBI): domain Eukaryota; kingdom Metazoa; phylum Chordata; class Amphibia; order Gymnophiona; family Rhinatrematidae; genus Rhinatrema; species Rhinatrema bivittatum. The sequence continues at coordinate 9,538,696 of NC_042616.1, read as the reverse complement.
ATTCACAAGATACAGCTGCACAGGGGACTAGTTCTTCTGGTGGCTCCGGATTGGCCAAGAAGACCGTGTACGCAGACATGAGAAGTCTTCTGGTAGGGAATCCACACCCTTCTCCGAGCATGCAAGTTCTCCACATCATTAACGTACATAAGGATTTGGAGGGTATATGAAGCCTGGTGCGAAGACCACAACATCAACCCACGCTCATTTAAAGTTCCCGTGATCCTGGAATTCTTACATAAGGGACTGTCCCTAAACTCCATCAAGGTACAGGTGGCCACATTGTCATGCTACGGCTCCAAGAGCGAGGGCGACAGTATAGCTTCTCACCCGGACGTGTCACGCTTCTTGAAAGGAGTCAAACACATTCGCCCACCACTAAAGTGGCCCTTACCTCTGTGGAACCTCAATCTCGTTTTGGATTTCCTGGCGGGAACCGCCTTCAGACCCCTCCGAGGCCTGTCCCTCCGCCTGTTAACCTTAAAGACAGTGTTTTTGCTTGCAGTCTGTTCAGCCCGCCACATCTCGGAACTACAAGCACTGTCCTGCCGTGAGCCGTTCCTCAGGTTCACCCCGGGATCCATCCAACTACGCATGGTTCCCTCCTTCCTTCCCAAAGTGGTCTCACACTTCCACCTTAACCAGACCATCTCGCTGCCAGTGGCGGATGGCTCGAAGAATTCAGAAGAAGCCCGTAGTTTATGCCACCTCAACATCGTCAGACTCCTATCCAGATACCTGGAAATGTCAGAACCCGTACGAAAAATGGACCACCTTTTTGTCCTTCACAGCGGAAAGAGACAAGGGGAATCGGCCTCGCGGGCACCCATAGCCCGCTGGATCAAGGAAGTTATCAAGGCGGCCTACGTAGAGGCTGGCAAGCCTCCGCCTCTACAGGTCAAGGCCCACTCTACCAGAGCTCAGTCAGTATCCTGGGCAGAAACTAGAATGCTGTCACCCACAGAGATCTGCAGGGCGGCGACATGGTCCTCCATCCATACCTTCGCCAGATTTTACCATCTGGATGTTCAGGCTCGGGAGGACACGGCATTTGCAAGGGCAGTACTAAGTGGGTCAGGCCCATCCTGGACCTCAAGTCGGTTAACCGCCCCCTGAGGATTCCCTGCTTTCGCATGGAAAACCCTACGCTCGGTAATAAGGGCGATACAACCGGGAGAGTTCCTCACATCCCTAGATCTGTCGGAAGCCTACCTACACATTCCAATCCATCAGGAACATCAGCACTTCCTTCGCTTCAAAATACTGGACCATCACTACCAGTTCCGGGCATTACCCTTCGTGTTAGCCACAGCACCCCAGACGTTCACCAAGATTGTAGTGGTGGTGGCGGCAACACTGAGGAAGGAAGGAATCCTCTTACACCCTTACCTAGGCGATTGGTTGATCAGGGTGAAATCCCCAGAGGAAAGTCGCCAGGCAACCAGCAGAGTCAAGACTCTACCGGAGAGCCTTGGATGGGTGGTCAACATAAACAAGAGCTGTCTGCAGCCCTCACAGACTCTAGAATACTTAGGAGTCCGATTCAACACCAAGGAAGACAAGGTCATCCTGACACCGAGGAGATTAAAACTGATGAACCAGTTACGGACCCTGCTGAGCGAACCTCACCCCACAGCATGGGATTACCTACAAGTCCTCGGTCTCATGGCATCTACGCTGGAAGTAGTACCATGGGCATGAGTTCATATGAGGCCCCTCCAGCGCTCACTCTTATCGCGAAGGAGCCCACTGTCTCAGAACTATGCCGCGCGTCTACAGCTCCAGGGCAGAGTTCGGACCCAGCTACAATGGTGGCTGCAGGACAGCCACCTGAGCCAGGGAAAGAGACTATCCTCGCCGACCTGGATCCTGCTCACCATGGACGCCAGCCTATGAGGATGGGATGCACACTGTGAAGAGCTAACCGCCCAAGGGCAGTGGAACGCAGAAGAGTCGGAATGGAACATCAATCGCCTAGAAGCCCAGGCAGTCAGACTAGCCTGCCTATGGTTCGGTCACAGACTTCGAGTCAAAGCGGTCAGGGTAATGTCGGACAATGCCACAACAGTGGCCTACATCAACCGTCAGGAAGGAACCAGAAGCCAACAGGTGTCCCTGGAAATAGACCCCCTAATGTCTTGGGCGGAAGAGAACCTCCAGGACATCTCGGCTTCCGCATCACGGCGGAATAGCTCAGCAGAGAAAGTCTAGACCCAGGAGAATGGAAGCTGTTGACCACAGCGTTCCAACCGATAGTGAACCTTTGGGGACATAAGAACATGCCATACTGGGTCAGACCAAGGGTCCATCAAGCCCAACATTCTGTTTCCAACAGTGGCCAATCCAGGCCATAAGATTTGGCAAGTACCCAAAAACTAAGTCTATTCCATGTTTACCCTTGCTAGTAATAGCAGTGGCTATTTTCTAAGTCAACTTAATTAATAGCAAGTAATGGACTTCTCCTCCAAGAACCTATCCAATCCTTTTTTAAACACAGCTATACTAACTGCACTAACCACATCTGCTGGTAACAAATTCCAGAGTTTAATTGTGCGTTGAGTAAAAAAAGAACTTTCTCCAATTAGTTTTAAATGTGCCCCATGCTAACTTCATGGAGTGCCCCCTAGTCTTTCTATTATCCAAAAGAGTAAATAACCGATTCACATCTACCCGTTCTAGACCTCTCATGATTTTAAACACCTTTATCATATCCCCCCTCATCCATCTCTTTTCCAAGCTGAAAAGTCCTAACCTCTTTAGTCTTTCCTCATAGGGAAGCTGTTCCATCCCTTTTATCATTTTGGTAGCCCTTCTCTATATCTTCTCCATCGCAATTATATCTTTTTTGAGATGCGGCGACCAGATTTGTACACAGTATTCAAGGTGTGGTCTCACCATGGAGCGATACAGAGGCATTATGACGTTTTCTGTTTTATTCTCCATTCCCTTTCTAATAATTCCCAACCATGGACCTCCTGGCAAACCAGTCCAACGCCCAAATACCCAGTTACTTCATCCGCAGACGGGAACCCTAGTCCCAGGGCATCGATACCCTGATACAGACATGGCCACAGGAGACTCTGCTATATGCCTTCCCACTGTGACCACTACTAGGCGCGATCATTCACAAGATAAGTCTACACAGGGGACCGGTACTTCTTGTGGCCCCAGACTGGCCAAGAAGACCATGGTACACAGACATGCGGAGATTACTGACAGGGAACACCCTGCCACTGCCGCCACATAGAGACCTGCTCCAACAGGGACCGATCATCCACGATATTTGTGAATGATTACTAGGGCTGATGTCAGATTGAAATCTGATCTGTCTCCAACTGCTAACAGGAGTACACTATACCCATTGGTCCTGAGTCCTTCTGTCTACACTAAGGAAAACGAAATTATCAGGTAAGTAATTTCTCCAATACGTTTTTATTATGAGTTTTTGCCTCTGCAGCCAACTTGATTTCAAATTCTCTCTTCGCCTGTCTTATCAATGTTTTACACTTAACTAGACAATGTTTATGCTTTCGTATTTTCTTCAGATGGATCCTTGGCCTAATTTTTGAAGGTTTTTTTTTTTTTTTTTTTTTAAATAAAATAGCCTCTCTCACCTCACCTTTTAACCATGCTAATAAATGTTTTGCATTCCTTCCACCTTTCTTAATGCATGGAATATATCTGGACTCTCTTCTAAAATGGTATTTTTAAACAATGTTCAGACTGTTGCACATTCTTTACCTTTGTTTCTTCTTCTTTTTTTTTTTTTTAACCATTTTCTCATTTTGTCACCGTTTCCCTTTTGAAAGTTTAGTGCTAGAGCTGTGTATTTACCTACTGTCCCCTTTCTTGTCATTAAATCAAATTTGATCATATTATGATCACTATTGCCAAGCGGCCCCACCACTTTTACATCTCTCACCAAATCCTGTGCTCCACTGAGAATTAGATCTAAAATAGCTCCCTCTCTTGTTGGTTCCTGAACCAATTGCTCCGTCCATCCAGGAACTTTATCTCTCTAGTGTGTCCCGATGATACATTTCCCCAGTCAATATTGGGGTAATAGAAATCTCCCATTATTACTGCACTACCAGTTTGGTTAGCTTCCCTGATTTATCTTAGCATTTCACTATCCACTCCCCACTTGGCCATATGGACAGTAGTATACCCCTATCACTATACTCTTCCCCGACACACAAGGGATTTCTACCCATAAAGATTCGATTGTACATTTAGTCTCATGCAGGATGTTTATCCTGTTGGACTCTATACTATCCTGGACATAAAGCTCCACACCGCCTCCAGGATGCTCCTCTCTGTCATTGCGATATAATTTGTACCCCGATATAGCACTGTTCCATTGGTTATCTTCCTTCCACCATGTCTCTGAGATGCCAATTACGTCTGTCATCATTCACTGCTAGACACTCTAATTCTCGCATCTCACTTCTTATACTTCTGGCAGTAGCATACACATATTTCACCTGCAGTAGTGGTTACAAGTGGATCATTTAAGAAAGGGGGTTTCCCTAAGATCCCAGGACTGGCTAGTACTCACGACAGATGCGAGCCTCCAGGGTTGGAGAGCTCATTGTCAGGGGCTGACAGCGCAAGAGCGTTAGAATACAGAAGAGTCTCTCTGGAGCATCAGTCGGCTGGAAGCCCGTGTGGTCTGGTTGGCAGGCTTGCAATTCGGTGACCGATTGCAGAGTTGAGCGATCCAGATAATGTCAGACAATGCAACAACAGTGGCTTACATCAGTTGGCAGGGAGGAACCAAGAGCCAGCAAGTGTCGCAGGAAATAGCCCAACTTGAGGAGATCTCAACCTCACACATTGCAGGAAAAGACAATGTGAGAGCCGAACTCATCAGACAGTTTGGATCCAGAAGAATGGGAATTGCCAAACAAGGCATTCCAGCTAGTAGTGGATCGCTGGGGCCTTACGTTTCTGGATCTGCTGTTGACTGCTCGCAATGCGAATGTTCCTCGCTTCTTCAGATGCAGGAGAGATGAAACGTCCTTGGGCATCGATGTCTTGCTGCCACAAGGCTGGTCTCATAATAAGAGCTGAAAAAGTAGTCCCATGCAGCATATGACATTCTATTAAATGACTCCTGCTGCCAGCAATGAGGATGGGAGGGTAAGTATCGCCAAACTGTAGGAAGCATATGCAGCTGGGGGCTGCCTGCTTGCACTGGTACTGGCAGCAGTCTGTGTCTCTCTTCATCTGCTATTCAATGCCATGCTGTGCTGCCGTGCTCCCAAAAATAGCTTTGCATGCCTTTAATGACATCTGTGCCTTAGGTTGCCGACCCCTGATGTAGTGGGACTAGAAAAGGTACAGAGAAAGGCAACAATAATGATTACAGTGATGGAAGAGCTTCCTCATGAAGGAAGGATAAACGGGTTAGGGGTCTCCTGCACGGAGAGGAGATGACTGAGAGGAGAAATGAGAAATTGTATAAAACCATGAGGGGGAGTGGGACAGGTAACGAGGGGATCGTTATTTACCCTTTCAAATAGTACAAGCAGCAGGAGACTTGCCTTGAAAAGATTTCTTTACATTAAAACAAATGGAAAGAAATCTTTTTCAGTCAATGCTGAATTTAACTGTGGAATTTGTTGCCTGAAGATGTGATTAATACCAGTGGAATAGGTGGATTTGAAGAAGGTTGGATGGGTTTGAGGATCGGCTTCTGGGGGTGAGCAACAGGGAAGGGATCTCCCCATTAGGAACTTCTGGTGTTGCCAGATTTGTAGGGGAATTAGCTCTGGGTGGTAAGAACGCTGGAATATGCCATCAGACTTGCAAATGAAATCAAATAATTTTTGGAGACGAGAAAGTCACCTACATAAGCTAATATTTTATTTTAAGGATTAGAAATATACAAATTACAGCCCTAATCAGCTGCTGGCAGGTGATTAGGCAGGAATATAGATATTTTACATTCAGTAGGGATTGTTAGAGATGGGATAGGTAACCAGAAAGCAAAGTTTGCTCCTTATTATTCTTGCAAGCAGTGCGTCAGGCCTTGCTGGCTGTTGGCCAGACTGCTTCTCGGGGATCAGATGGACGGGGAGGCCAGGGGGTCAGTCTGCACCCATGCTTGCTTCGTGATGATGGTGGCTCCTCCATAGTCTCATAGACTGGGATTGTTATATTTTTTCTCCCTGGTTACAAGTGATGTATAGCCAGGTAGGTGTACGCTGGGCTATTTCTCTGAACTTTTCCTCTTGGCCTTGTTGGTTGGAGATGCTCTGCCATTGTTGCATCTTCACAATGGTCTAAGTCTCCAGTTGTTGGTTCAGTGAATGATAAGGCATTCAACCTACTACAAGGAGTCCCCCAAGGATCTTCCCTATCTTCCACCCTTTTGAACATTTACCTTCTCCCCCTCTGCAACCTCCTCTCAGATCTGGGCCTCACACACTACATATACGCAGATGACGTACAAATCGTCATGCCAATCAGACTTCTTACCTAAAGCCATCAAAATATGGGAGACCTCTCTTGCTGCCATCAGCAATCTCCTCTCTAGTCTCAACCTTGTGCTCAACACCACAAAAACAGAAATCTTGATAACACCTCTACACAAACCTTTCATCCCTAATCAACACACCACTCCCCTAAATTCAATTCTCACTTCACAACACGCAAAGAATCTAGGAGTCGTCATAGATCAACTCAACCACAGAAAATTCATTAACACCCTAAAGGAATGCTACTACAAGCTGCAAACCCTAAAAAAAACTCAAACCACTCCTACACTTCAATGATTTCCGAACGATATTACAATCTACAATATTCGCTAAAATAGACTATTGCAACTCACTGCTCCTTGGCCTTCCAAAAAGTACCATCTCCCCCCTCCAAATGCTACAGAACGCAGTTGCACACATCCTCACCAACACGCGTAGGAACGAGCACATCACCCCAGTCTACCTTGCTGGGCAGACTGGATGGGCCGTTTGGTCTTCTTCTGCCGTCATTTCTATGTTTCTATGTTTCTATGTTTCTATACCTATCCAACAACGCATACATTATAAAACGCTCACAATAACATACAAATCCCTACACAACCCAGATATGAAATGGCTGCATAACGCCGTCACCGTCCGCAACACAAACAGACCCACCTGATCACGCCAACTAGCCACCCTAAACATTCCCACACCCAAGCTTACCCACTACAGTGCCACTAAAGACCGCACCCTAGCCATTGCTGGCCCCTCCCTCTGGAATTCTGTGCCCGCTGATATACGCCAAGAACACTGCATACACAATTTAAAGAAAAACTAAAAACTTGGCTGTTCACACAAGCTTACTCGTGATCTCAAGGACACTACGCTGCATCCTGCGCCACCCTAACCCCCCGCCCACACAATATCTTACTCCCCATCCACTTACCGTAACACCTCACCACGCAGTAACCTCACCTCACGGAAATTACTAAACCTTACGCAAATATGACCTGCTTTCCGTACCAGAGTTTAATACACTGAAAACGTCCAAATCCACATACCCACTTATACTTTTATGACTTTATTTATATTAGTTAAATATATTTATATGTATCCTGCTGCTTATAAATCTGTTACATCTGCTCTGAACAATTGTAACCTGCTTATTTGCTCTTTTAAACTGTGATTATAATTTACTCTGTAAAAGTTGTTATATTGGTTACTTCTGCTCTAAACAAGTTTACCTGCTTAGTTGCTCTGTTAAACTGATTATAGTTACTCTGTAAAGGTTGGTACGTTGGTTACACTGTAAAGCTCTGTTGCTGATTCCCTGTTTGCCTGTAAACCGATATGATGTCCAACAACGAATGTCGGTGTAGAAAAAACCTTAAATAAGGAAAGGTCTTTGAGTTCTTGGAGGTCTGCACATCTTTCACAGCTGGCATTTCAGATATTGGTAACAATTGCTCTCTCACTGTTCTCAGCTCTTCAGCAGCTTCCCAGCTTCCTTTTCCATGTTTGTCAGTTCTGTACTTAGCATGAGTTGTAACAAAAGTCCATTTCCAGCCAATAGAGTTGGACCTGAATCTTATCCCTTGTGTTACTTACAAAATAATAATTGTCCCAGAACTACACAAAGCACAACACTGGGTCTTCCAAGTGACATGGATCCAACACTGTCGGAGGCAGGAGGCTGAGCTCATTGGAAGATCGGTCTGACCCAGCATGGCCCCTCATAGTTTCTTCAGATAAATATGAGAATAAATCCAGCTGAGATCTGATGCACACTGAGCCCCTCCTCGTGTCTCTGAGTGTTTCTGGTTTGTATTTCAGGTGCGGGTGACGTTTGAGGACATCGCTGTCTCTTTCTCCCAGGAGGAGTGGGAGTATTTAGATGAAGGGCAGAAGGAGCTTTACAGGGAGGTGATGAAGGAGAATTATGAGACCCTGCTCTCCCTGGGTAAGGATTGCGTTATCTGAATCTTTATCAGACACAGGGCCTGATTTACTGAGGGTCATTTGTGATTTCCTAGCGTTTAGCAGATGGACTCAGGACCAATGGTACAGTGTGCTCCTGATAGCAGTTGGACACGGATCAGATTTCAATCTGACATCAGCCGTAGTACATATACCCCTGCAGGAAGTGCAGCTCTTCAGTATTTTCCATCTCCATAGCATTTAGGGACTTCTGCACGCTCTCGAAGTGTTAGAACCAAATTTATAGAAGAAAACCCAAAATTTAACAAAGAATCTTACGGAAGACGAGCCCCGCTCTCCTGCGGTGATACCCTCCGGTCCCTTCCCGAGGTGATTTCCGTGGTCCCTCGGAGGTGAGCCACGGTCTGGCGGCCGATTCACGGCGAGGACCTAGCCCCCCGATCCTCGGGCGCAGCTGAGAGGCAGCAGGTGCACCCTCGAGTGCGGCGGTGAAGGTATTTGCCCTCTCCCCTCGCAGCCGAAGACCGCCCGGGACGAAAACGAGAAGTGCCGAAGACAAAGTAAGGTAGAAATCTTCACTTAATCCGGTCTCCGAGGATCGAGGAGGAGGTCACCGACCGAGACCAGCGCTACCGGGTTGATCCATCCTAGCAAGGCCAGGCCCCGGCCATTTTGAGGGTCTACCCGCGTGGAGACCATCCAAGGGGGTCGCCATATTGCCCGTGTGCTCGCCGTCGCCATCTTGGGCCTGTTCGCCGCACCGCTCGCCGCTCCGTCCGAGCGCACAAACCAAGCTACACGCACGAGCACATGTGCGCATAGTTTTACGCGCACATCCCCTTTGTGCATATAAGTTGCGCGCATAAGTGCTGCACGCACAAAGTTACGCGCGTCCTGCACGCCTACAGACTTGTGCTCATATCTACGGTTGGACGCACAACTGCGAGCACAACTCCCATGCATAAGAGTTACGCGCCGACAACCATGGCCCCACCAGATTCGGGGATAAAAGCTCAAGGCCTCTGCCCAGCATGCCACATCAGAGCCACACAAAGGGAGGAGGCCGACGGCCTGTGCACGCAGTGTGAGGAGGCCCTGGGAGATCCAGTGCATGGCCAACACCACCCAGGGCCGAGTTCCAGCTCGTCAGGGGGTACCCCGGACCTAGCAGAGCCCAGGGGAACCTCCCACAGACGGGAAGCCCCAAGGAACCAGCGCCCCTCAGCTTGGACCCAGCATCCATCTCTTGGGTGGACTTCTTCAAAGGGATTCACGCTTTTGTCCGAATGCAAACCAAACCCCTGCACGAGCAACCATATGCTCCACTGGAGGACCCTTACACACCAGGCCCTTCAAGACTTAGGCATAGGAATCCACTACCCAGAAGCCCCACCTCCGGGGACGCGGACATCTCGGAAGAGGAATCCGGACCCCTAGAAGAAGGGAAGCTCCCCTCGGGGACAGAACCTCACTGAACCATGAGACGTTTTTTCACAAAGGAAGAGCTCCTGGACCTGGTCAACCAATGTCTCTCGGAACTCGCTATCCCGGGCCCAAGCCCTTCGGGGGAACCTAAACCGAACCCCCTGCTGAAGGGTCTTCGCCAGATGTCTCTCCATTTTCCCCTGCTACAAGCTGCACAACAGCTGATTGACCTGGAATGGAATGCCCCGGAGTCCACATTCAAAGGGGGATGAGCCTGGGCAGCCATGTACCCCCTGGACCTGGCGACCAAAGATCTCCTCGCATGCCCAAGAGTCGATGCCATGGTCTGCGCGGTCACTAAGCGCACCACTATCTCAGTGGAGGGAGGAGCAGCGCTCAAGGATGCACGTGACCGGTGCCTGGAATCCATTCTTAAACAGTCATTTCACGTGGCTGCTATGTCTCTACAAACTGCTGCCTGCTGCACCTTGGTAACACGTGCCTGCTTATCCCAAACCAGGAGTAACACCCCAGGAGAAGTCATGGAACCAGCAGTATCGTTCCTCGCGGATGCTGCCTCCGACCTGCCTGAGGATAAGGCGAAGAAAAGCCAACGTCCCTTCCCCAGGCTCTCCAGGAGCAGGAGTTCACAGCGCTTCATATCCTTACAGGAGCAACTATCAAGTGCCCCGCTCCACGGGCAGAAACCAGTCCTTTCGGAACAATCATAGCAAGAGGGGAGCCAGCTCGAGTACAGGCCCCGGCCGCACCCCACAATGAGATTCAACCGACCTGTCCAAGGGAAGAAGCCATAGGGGGCAGACTAGACCTATTCTACCGCAGATGGGTCGAGATAACTTCTGACAAGTGGGTCCTAGCCATCATCCCCAACCGTACTTGCAATAGCCGTGGGAGAGAACGCGGGGAGCTCCACAGACTGATTGACATGAAAGGCAGAAACAACCTTCGGCAAGAAAGACGGTACAGTCTTAAGGGAGACCCCCGTGTCCGAAAAACGTAGGAAGGGCGCCCAGCAAGACAACTCTTGAATCCCCGACACTCGTCTGGTGGAGCAAATAGAGACCAAAAACACTGTCTTAAGTGTTAAATCCTTGAGAGTAGAGTGGCGGAGAGGCTCGAAGGGAGCAAGGCAGAGAGCCTGGAGGACCAAGTTAAGGCTCCATGAAGGACAAGTGGAATGCAGCGGCGGCTTGAAAAGTTTAACTCCCTTTAGGAAACGGACAATATCTGGATGAGACGCAACCACATAACCTTCAAGACTTCCCAAGAGAGAGCCGAGGGCAGAAACCTGTTCCCGGAGTGAGCCGAACGATAGGCCCTTAGAGAGGCCGCACTGGAGAAAGGAAAGAACCAGCGAAACTGGGGCCGAATGCGCCGAGATACCCAATTCCACACAGACAAACTCGAAGACCTTCCAAACCCGGACATAGGTGAGGGAAGTAGAAGTCTTGCGAGCACGCAGAATAGTGGAGATGACGTCCACCCTATGTCCCTTCTGCCTCAGTCTCCGCCCTTCAAAAGCCAGGCCGCTAGACAGAAGCGATCCGCCTGGTCGAAAAATACGTGACCTTGCCGGAGCAGGTACTGAAGATGACCGAGACGAAGAGGGCTGTCCCTCGACAGGTTTATGAGATCCGCGTACCACGGCCTGCAAGGCCACTCGGGAGCTACGAGAATGACCGGACCTCTGTGGAGCTCTGTCCTTCAGAGTACCTTTCCCACCAGGGGCTAAGGAGGGAACACGTACAGAAGGACGTCGCGCGGCCAGGGAACGACTAGAGCATCTACTCCCTCTGAGCAGTGCTCCCTCCAGCGGCTGAAAATCCTGGGAGCTTTGTCATTGTCCAAGGTTGCCATCAGATCCAGGTGAAGAGGACCCCACCGGTTGACAATCAGCGCCATTGTCTTGTTGGACAACTCCCACTTGCCGGGGTCGAGCCGCTGGCTACTCAAAAAATCTGCTTTGAACATTCTCCTTGCCTGCAATGTGAGACGCTGCTAAGCACTGCAGATGGCGCTCTGCCCAAGCGAAGAGCTGGCTGGCCTCGAGGGCCACCAGGCGACTCCTGGTGCCCCCCTGGCGATTGATGTAAGCCACCATGGTAGAGTTGTCCAAGAGTACCTGAACTGCTCTTCGGCGAAGCAGGGGGAGAAACACTTGAAGAGCCAGATGGACTGCCTGAGCCTCCAGGCAATTGATGTGCCAGTGGGTTTGGGCAGGGGACCAGAATCCCTGCATGGCCTGTGTCTGGCAGACTGCTCCACAACCGGAAAGGCTGGCATCCGTCGTGACCACAATCCATTGTGGAGTCTGGAGGGATATTCCTTTCAGAAGGTGCTTGAGCGATAGCCACCAATGTATGTCTCTGGTAGAGTTGGAGAGAGGAAGCTGCGCTTGAAACAGTTCCGACACCGGCTTCCAGCAGGAGAGTAAAGCTTTCTGTAGAGGACGCATATGCGCAAAAGCCCAGGGGACCAAGTCGATCATAGAAGCCATGGTCCCCAGAACCTGTAGGTAGTCCTACGCCATGGGGAGAAGCATGGAAAGGAAGTTTCGGACTTGATCCATCAGCTTGAATGCTCGAGAGTCCAGCAGGAATACCTTGCCGACCCGAGTATCAAACCGAGCCCAGCGGAATTCCAGGGCCTGGGTAGGTCGGAGATTGCTCTTGGAAAAATTGACTATCCACCCCAGGGACGAGAGGAGAGCAAGGACGTGGTCCTCTGCCAGCTTGCATAAGGTCTCTGACTTGGCTCGCACTAGCGAATCGTCTAGATAAGGGTGGACTAGGACTCCGTCCCGCTGGAGGGTGGCCGCCACCATCACCTTGGCAAACGTGCATGGTGCAGTGGCCAGACTGAAGGGGAGAGCCCGGAACTGGAAATGTTGACCCAAGATGTGGAACCGAAGATACCTCTGATGTTCGGCATGTATCGGAATGTGCAGCTAGGCCTCTGTCAAGTCAAGAGAGGCCAGAAATTCTTCGGGATGAACAGCCGCTATAACTGCCCTCAGGGTTTACATTCGAAAATGGGGCACTTTGAGGGTTCAGTTGACCCTCTTGAGGTCCAAGATGGGGTGGAAGGAGTCGTCCTTTTTTTGGAACCACGAAGTAAATAGAATACGGGCTGGCGCCCCGTTCCTCTATGGGAAAGGGGACTATAGCCCCAGCCCCTAGAGTCTGGCGAGAGTCTGACATGCAGCAGCCCGCTTCCGATGGCTGCACGGGGAGACCATGTACAGATCCGGCAGGTCCCGAGCAAATTCTAAAGCATAGCCTCTCGATTATCTCGAGGACCCACTGGTCCAACGTGATTTTGGCCCATTCCTCCAAGAACCGGGACAGCCGCCCACCTAAGTTTGGAATGGAGGAATGGGCCGGCCGAATCTCATTGAGAGGTGGGCATAGACACGGGGCGCTTTGGATTACCATCACGGAAGGCACGGCGCCCTCGAAAGGACTGAGACCTGGAGGAATTTCCTCTAGAGAAGGTACCCCGCACCCTGGGATTATATCTCTGCTGACCCCTGAAGCGGATGCGAGTAGGGAAGAAAGTTCTTGCTTGTTTCGGGCAATCCTCAGGTACTTTGTGGACCTTGTTCTCACCCAAGGATTTAATAAGTTGTTCCAGGTCCTCGCCAAAAAGTAACTTACCTTTGAAGGAGAGCGTGCCCAGCTGCATCTTGGAAGACAAGTCGGCCTCCCAATTATGGAGCCAGAGGAGCCGTCTGGCCGAGACCGCGGAAGCCATCGCTTTTGCCTGGACCTGGAACATATCATAAAGGGCATCCGCCCCATACGCTATAGCGCCTTCCCATCTTTCAGCCTGCTCTGCCTCTGCAGACGGGAGGTCTTGGATGCTGAGCAATTGTTGAACCCACCTGAGGCTTGCCCGCTGCATGAGACTGCTGCAGATTGACGCCCGGACACCCAAGGCCAAGACTTCGAAGATGCGCTTGAGATGGAATTCTAGCTTGCGGTCTTGGACATCCCTTAGGACCGTAGCACCCACCACCGGGATGTCACAGAGGAATCCACCTTGGGCATTTTCAGCATGTCTAAGCACTCCTCTGGGAGAGGATAAAGCTTCTCCAAAGCTCTGCCGATGTGGAGTCCCGATTCGGGAGCCTCCCACTCCCTAAGGAGCATTAGCCAGTGCATCGGATGGAAGGGGAAGGTGCAGGGAAGAGCCCTGAGTTCCGCCAGGACCAGGTCCACACAAGCCAGCCTTGCAGCTGAAAACTCGTCCACTGCGGGGCACTCTATCCCCAGAGAAGGTACGAGAAGGGCAACCAAAATGATAAAGGGGATAGAACAGCTCCCCTATGAGGAAAGGCTGAAGAGGTTAGGGCTGTTCAGCTTGGAGAAGAGACGGCTGAGGGGGGATATGATAGAGGTCTTTAAGATCATGAGAGGTCTTGAACGAGTAGATGTGACTCGGTTATTTACACTTTCAAATAATAGAAGGACTATGGGGCATTCCATGAAGTTAGCAAGTAGCACATTTAAGACTAATCGGAGAAAGTTGTTTTTTACTCAACGCACAATAAAGCTCTGGAATTTGTTGCCAGAGGATGTGGTTAGTGCAGTTAGTGTAGCTGGGTTCAAAAAAGGTTTGGATAAGTTCTTGGAGGAGAAGTCCATTACCTGCTATTAATCAATTTTACTTAGGGAATAGCCACTGCTATTAATTGCATCAGTAGCATGGGATCTTCTTAGTGTTTGGGTAATTGCCAGGTTCTTGTGGCCTGGTTTTGGCCTCTGTTGGAAACAGGATGCTGGGCTTGATGGACCCTTGGTCTGACCCAGCATGGCAATTTCTTATGTTCTTTTGTCCTGAGAAATAAAAGAGATAAGTGGCTCCAGTTCCTTCCTTCTAGATAGATGTAGAAACCTGGGGTCATCCCCCTCCGGGGCGGGGGGGGGGGGGGGAGTTTCAACAAAATCCTGATCTGGATCCTGGTCTGGGGCACCCAAGGGAGCTGGGGAGGGGTCAGGGGGAGGGGGGGGACCCTTGGGACCACCCGCACTCGATCAGGCCCCTGCGCATCAGGAACCGCTGGGGCAGACGGTGTAGCAATCCGAGGAATTTTAGGGAGAGGAGGAGCAGGAGGGGGGTCCGTCTCTTCTTGCAGGCTGGCCAAATAAGATTTGTGCATTAAAAGCACAAATTCTGCAGAAAAACGAGGCCTGGAACCTCTGTGGGGGGTGGGTGGGTCAGGGACTGCGCGGGGCTCAAATCGAGGCGGGGGAATCTAAAAAATCTGGGTCCTGTGAGTCCTGCTGCCCCCAGACAGCAGCATCCGAAACACCCAAAATGACCGCTGTTCCTGCGGTTTGTCGGCCTGGGAACGGCGCGGCCGTGCGCTTGTGCGGCCTTGCTTGGGCCCCGGAGGAGATCGCAACTGCGGAGGGACCCTGCCCCCCCCTCTGGCAAACACGTAGAGCAGAGAATCCCCGCAGGCAAGGCCGAGAGGAGAGCGCGGCACGACCCCGATGCAGAGGAGGAGCAGTCATTTTATATAGAAATATATTTCAACCTAGACGTCCCTGCAGGCAGCTCCGGGGAATAAGCGTCCCGATAGAAGAGAGAGAGAGAGAGAGGCTGTACAGGGGGAGGGACCGGCACCAGCAATTTCACCCCCGCAGCCGAGGATCTCCGGGGATAGGGAGGCTAGGCTGTATTACACAAGGGGCAAAGCCCCCCCAAGAGCGAGGAGACAAACTGTCTCCTGTATGGAAATCAACATTTTGTTAAAAATGATAGATAATAAATGCCTGCTTGATCTAATAAGATTAGAGAAGAAAGAAAGCCCCAAAACAGGGGCTAAGCAAAAGAAACAGGGAACTGCAGGAGACAGACAGATACTGAAGGGCTGCAGGGCAGGCTCTGTCCTGATACAGGACACCCTTTCAGTTTTGTTCTGTCTCCATCTGCTGGACAGGAGGCTCAACCCACGGTCTGGACTGATCCAGGTACGTACAAGGAACCCAGGCTTTACCCCTCACCTCCTCCTATCTAAGGATCCTCTGTGCTTATCCCAGGCTTTACCCCTCACCTCCTCCTATCTAAGGATCCTCTGTGCTTATCCCGGGCTTTACCCCTCACCTCCTCCTATCTAAGGATCCTCTGTGCTTATCCCAGGCTTTACCCCTCACCTCCTCCTATCTAAGGATCCTCTGTGCTTATCCCAGGCTTTACCCCTCACCTCCTCCTATCTAAGGATCCTCTGTGCTTATCCCAGGCTTTACCCCTCACCTCCTCCTATCTAAGGATCCTCTGTGCTTATCCCGGGCTTTACCTCTCACCTCCTCCTATCTAAGGATCCTCTGTGCTTATCCCGGGCTTTACCCCTCACCTCCTCCTATCTAAGGATCCTCTGTGCTTATCCCAGGCTTTACCTCTCGCCTCCTCCTATCTAAGGATCCTCTGTGCTTATCCCGGGCTTTACCCCTCACCTCCTCCTATCTAAGGATCCTCTGTGCTTATCCCAGGCTTTACCCCTCACCTCCTCCTATCTAAGGATCCTCTGTGCTTATCCCAGGCTTTACCCCTCACCTCCTCCTATCTAAGGATCCTCTGTGCTTATCCCAGGCTTTACCCCTCACCTCCTCCTATCTAAGGATCCTCTGTGCTTATCCCGGGCTTTACCTCTCACCTCCTCCTATCTAAGGATCCTCTGTGCTTATCCCAGGCTTTACCCCTCACCTCCTCCTATCTAAGGATCCTCTGTGCTTATCCCAGGCTTTACCTCTCACCTCCTCCTATCTAAGGATCCTCTGTGCTTATCCCAGGCTTTACCCCTCACCTCCTCCTATCTGAGGATCCTCTGTGCTTATCCCAGGCTTTACCTCTCACCTCCTCCTATCTAAGGATCCTCTGTGCTTATCCCAGGCTTTACCCCTCACCTCCTCCTATCTAAGGATCCTCTGTGCTTATCCCAGGCTTTACCTCTCACCTCCTCCTATCTAAGGATCCTCTGTGCTTATCCCAGGCTTTACCCCTCACCTCCTCCTATCTAAGGATCCTCTGTGCTTATCCCAGGCTTTACCCCTCACCTCCTCCTATCTAAGGATCCTCTGTGCTTATCCCGGGCTTTACCTCTCACCTCCTCCTATCTAAGGATCCTCTGTGCTTATCCCAGGCTTTACCCCTCACCTCCTCCTATCTAAGGATCCTCTGTGCTTATCCCAGGCTTTACCCCTCACCTCCTCCTATCTAAGGATCCTCTGTGCTTATCCCAGGCTTTACCTCTCACCTCCTCCTATCTAAGGATCCTCTGTGCTTATCCCAGGCTTTACCCTCTCACCTCCTCCTATCTAAGGATCCTCTGTGCTTATCCCGGGCTTTACCCCTCGCCTCCTCCTATCTGAGGATCCTCTGTGCTTATCCCAGGCTTTACCCCTCGCCTCCTCCTATCTAAGGATCCTCTGTGCTTATCCCAGGCTTTACCTCTCACCTCCTCCTATCTAAGGATCCTCTGTGCTTATCCCAGGCTTTACCCCTCACCTCCTCCTATCTAAGGATCCTCTGTGCTTATCCCAGGCTTTACCCCTCACCTCCTCCTATCTAAGGATCCTCTGTGCTTATCCCAGGCTTTACCCCTCACCTCCTCCTATCTGAGGATCCTCTGTGCTTATCCCAGGCTTTACCCCTCACCTCCTCCTATCTAAGGATCCTCTGTGCTTATCCCAGGCTTTACCCCTCACCTCCTCCTATCTGAGGATCCTCTGTGCTTATCCCGGGCTTTACCCTCTCACCTCCTCCTATCTAAGGATCCTCTGTGCTTATCCCAGGCTTTACCCCTCACCTCCTCCTATCTGAGGATCCTCTGTGCTTATCCCGGGCTTTACCTCTCACCTCCTCCTATCTAAGGATCCTCTGTGCTTATCCCGGCTTTACCTCTCACCTCCTCCTATCTGAGGATCCTCTGTGCTTATCCCAGGCTTTACCCCTCACCTCCTCCTATCTAAGGATCCTCTGTGCTTATCCCAGGCTTTACCCCTCACCTCCTCCTATCTAAGGATCCTCTGTGCTTATCCCAGGCTTTACCCCTCACCTCCTCCTATCTAAGGATCCTCTGTGCTTATCCCAGGCTTTACCTCTCACCTCCTCCTATCTAAGGATCCTCTGTGCTTATCCCGGGCTTTACCTCTCACCTCCTCCTATCTAAGGATCCTCTGTGCTTATCCCGGGCTTTACCCTCTCACCTCCTCCTATCTAAGGATCCTCTGTGCTTATCCCAGGCTTTACCCCTCACCTCCTCCTATCTAAGGATCCTCTGTGCTTATCCCAGGCTTTACCCTCTCACCTCCTCCTATCTAAGGATCCTCTGTGCTTATCCCAGGCTTTACCCCTCACCTCCTCCTATCTAAGGATCCTCTGTGCTTATCCCGGGCTTTACCCTCACCTCCTCCTATCTAAGGATCCTCTGTGCTTATCCCAGGCTTTACCTCTCACCTCCTCCTATCTAAGGATCCTCTGTGCTTATCCCAGGCTTTACCTCTCACCTCCTCCTATCTAAGGATCCTCTGTGCTTATCCCGGGCTTTACCCTTCACCTCCTCCTATCTAAGGATCCTCTGTGCTTATCCCAGGCTTTACCTCTCACCTCCTCCTATCTAAGGATCCTCTGTGCTTATCCCGGGCTTTACCCTTCACCTCCTCCTATCTAAGGATCCTCTGTGCTTATCCCAGGCTTTACCTCTCACCTCCTCCTATCTAAGGATCCTCTGTGCTTATCCCGGGCTTTACCTCTCACCTCCTCCTATCTAAGGATCCTCTGTGCTTATCCCGGGCTTTACCTCTCACCTCCTCCTATCTGAGGATCCTCTGTGCTTATCCCAGGCTTTACCCCTCACCTCCTCCTATCTGAGGATCCTCTGTGCTTATCCCAGGCTTTACCCCTCACCTCCTCCTATCTAAGGATCCTCTGTGCTTATCCCAGGCTTTACCCCTCACCTCCTCCTATCTAAGGATCCTCTGTGCTTATCCCAGGCTTTACCCTCTCACCTCCTCCTATCTAAGGATCCTCTGTGCTTATCCCGGGCTTTACCCTCTCACCTCCTCCTATCTAAGGATCCTCTGTGCTTATCCCGGGCTTTACCTCTCACCTCCTCCTATCTAAGGATCCTCTGTGCTTATCCCAGGCTTTACCCCTCACCTCCTCCTATCTAAGGATCCTCTGTGCTTATCCCAGGCTTTACCCCTCACCTCCTCCTATCTAAGGATCCTCTGTGCTTATCCCAGGCTTTACCCCTCACCTCCTCCTATCTAAGGATCCTCTGTGCTTATCCCAGGCTTTACCCCTCACCTCCTCCTATCTAAGGATCCTCTGTGCTTATCCCGGGCTTTACCCTTCACCTCCTCCTATCTAAGGATCCTCTGTGCTTATCCCAGGCTTTACCCCTCACCTCCTCCTATCTAAGGATCCTCTGTGCTTATCCCAGGCTTTACCCCTCACCTCCTCCTATCTAAGGATCCTCTGTGCTTATCCCAGGCTTTACCCCTCACCTCCTCCTATCTAAGGATCCTCTGTGCTTATCCCGGCTTTACCCTTCACCTCCTCCTATCTAAGGATCCTCTGTGCTTATCCCAGGCTTTACCCTCACCTCCTCCTATCTAAGGATCCTCTGTGCTTATCCCAGGCTTTACCTCTCACCTCCTCCTATCTAAGGATCCTCTGTGCTTATCCCAGGCTTTACCCCTCACCTCCTCCTATCTAAGGATCCTCTGTGCTTATCCCGGGCTTTACCCCTCACCTCCTCCTATCTAAGGATCCTCTGTGCTTATCCCAGGCTTTACCTCTCACCTCCTCCTATCTAAGGATCCTCTGTGCTTATCCCGGGCTTTACCTCTCACCTCCTCCTATCTAAGGATCCTCTGTGCTTATCCCAGGCTTTACCCCTCACCTCCTCCTATCTAAGGATCCTCTGTGCTTATCCCGGGCTTTACCCCTCACCTCCTCCTATCTAAGGATCCTCTGTGCTTATCCCGGGCTTTACCCCTCACCTCCTCCTATCTAAGGATCCTCTGTGCTTATCCCAGGCTTTACCCCTCACCTCCTCCTATCTAAGGATCCTCTGTGCTTATCCCGGGCTTTACCCCTCACCTCCTCCTATCTAAGGATCCTCTGTGCTTATCCCAGGCTTTACCCCTCACCTCCTCCTATCTAAGGATCCTCTGTGCTTATCCCGGGCTTTACCCCTCACCTCCTCCTATCTAAGGATCCTCTGTGCTTATCCCGGGCTTTACCCCTCACCTCCTCCTATCTAAGGATCCTCTGTGCTTATCCCAGGCTTTACCTCTCACTCCCTGACAGCTAAGGATCCTCTGTGCTTATCCCAGGCTTTACCTCTCGCCTCCTCCTATCTAAGGATCCTCTGTGCTTATCCCGGGCTTTACCCCTCACCTCCTCCTATCTAAGGATCCTCTGTGCTTATCCCAGGCTTTACCTCTCACCTCCTCCTATCTGAGGATCCTCTGTGCTTATCCCAGGCTTTACCCCTCACCTCCTCCTATCTAAGGATCCTCTGTGCTTATCCCGGGCTTTACCTCTCACCTCCTCCTATCTAAGGATCCTCTGTGCTTATCCCAGGCTTTACCCCTCACCTCCTCCTATCTAAGGATCCTCTGTGCTTATCCCAGGCTTTACCCCTCACCTCCTCCTATCTAAGGATCCTCTGTGCTTATCCCAGGCTTTACCCCTCACCTCCTCCTATCTAAGGATCCTCTGTGCTTATCCCAGGCTTTACCTCTCACCTCCTCCTATCTAAGGATCCTCTGTGCTTATCCCGGGCTTTACCCCTCACCTCCTCCTATCTAAGGATCCTCTGTGCTTATCCCGGGCTTTACCCCTCACCTCCTCCTATCTAAGGATCCTCTGTTCTTATCCCAGGCTTTACCCCTCACCTCCTCCTATCTAAGGATCCTCTGTGCTTATCCCGGGCTTTACCCCTCACCTCCTCCTATCTAAGGATCCTCTGTGCTTATCCCAGGCTTTACCCCTCACCTCCTCCTATCTAAGGATCCTCTGTGCTTATCCCAGGCTTTACCTCTCACCTCCTCCTATCTAAGGATCCTCTGTGCTTATCCCAGGCTTTACCCCTCACCTCCTCCTATCTAAGGATCCTCTGTGCTTATCCCAGGCTTTACCCCTCACCTCCTCCTATCTAAGGATCCTCTGTGCTTATCCCAGGCTTTACCTCTCACCTCCTCCTATCTAAGGATCCTCTGTGCTTATCCCAGGCTTTACCCCTCACCTCCTCCTATCTAAGGATCCTCTGTGCTTATCCCGGGCTTTACCCCTCACCTCCTCCTATCTAAGGATCCTCTGTGCTTATCCCAGGCTTTACCCCTCACCTCCTCCTATCTAAGGATCCTCTGTGCTTATCCCGGGCTTTACCCCTCACCTCCTCCTATCTAAGGATCCTCTGTGCTTATCCCAGGCTTTACCTCTCACCTCCTCCTATCTAAGGATCCTCTGTGCTTATCCCAGGCTTTACCTCTCACCTCCTCCTATCTAAGGATCCTCTGTGCTTATCCCAGGGCTTTACCCCTCACCTCCTCCTATCTAAGGATCCTCTGTGCTTATCCCAGGCTTTACCCCTCACCTCCTCCTATCTAAGGATCCTCTGTGCTTATCCCGGGCTTTACCCCTCACCTCCTCCTATCTAAGGATCCTCTGTGCTTATCCCGGGCTTTACCCCTCACCTCCTCCTATCTAAGGATCCTCTGTGCTTATCCCAGGCTTTACCCCTCACCTCCTCCTATCTAAGGATCCTCTGTGCTTATCCCGGGCTTTACCCCTCACCTCCTCCTATCTAAGGATCCTCTGTGCTTATCCCAGGCTTTACCCTCTCACCTCCTCCTATCTAAGGATCCTCTGTGCTTATCCCAGGCTTTACCCCTCACCTCCTCCTATCTAAGGATCCTCTGTGCTTATCCCGGGCTTTACCCCTCACCTCCTCCTATCTAAGGATCCTCTGTGCTTATCCCGGGCTTTACCCCTCACCTCCTCCTATCTAAGGATCCTCTGTGCTTATCCCAGGCTTTACCCCTCACCTCCTCCTATCTAAGGATCCTCTGTGCTTATCCCGGGCTTTACCCCTCACCTCCTCCTATCTAAGGATCCTCTGTGCTTATCCCAGGCTTTACCCCTCACCTCCTCCTATCTAAGGATCCTCTGTGCTTATCCCAGGCTTTACCCCTCACCTCCTCCTATCTAAGGATCCTCTGTGCTTATCCCGGCTTTACCCCTCACCTCCTCCTATCTAAGGATCCTCTGTGCTTATCCCAGGGCTTTACCCCTCACCTCCTCCTATCTAAGGATCCTCTGTGCTTATCCCAGGCTTTACCCCTCACCTCCTCCTATCTAAGGATCCTCTGTGCTTATCCCAGGCTTTACCCCTCACCTCCTCCTATCTAAGGATCCTCTGTGCTTATCCCGGGCTTTACCCCTCACCTCCTCCTATCTAAGGATCCTCTGTGCTTATCCCAGGCTTTACCCCTCACCTCCTCCTATCTAAGGATCCTCTGTGCTTATCCCAGGCTTTACCCCTCACCTCCTCCTATCTAAGGATCCTCTGTGCTTATCCCAGGCTTTACCCCTCACCTCCTCCTATCTAAGGATCCTCTGTGCTTATCCCAGGCTTTACCCCTCACCTCCTCCTATCTAAGGATCCTCTGTGCTTATCCCAGGCTTTACCCCTCACCTCCTCCTATCTAAGGATCCTCTGTGCTTATCCCAGGCT